>NW_005353728.1:305740-310309 GCF_000412655.1 Myotis brandtii
GCCTGCAGGGTGTCCCCTCCCCGCCCCCTGAACACTCTCCGCGTGCGGTCTCCGTGCGGTTCCCCATGAAGCCGAGTTTTTCCATCTGTTTTATGGCCGTTTTTTGCATTTTCTCTGCCTTGGTTTTCGGGGTCCGTTTCCTTGGCTCCTCTCCCCCCGGGAGTCCATGGTGAGTTTTCCTGTAAATGGAAAAGGGGGAGCCCTGGCGCCCCCTTATGCCGACCCGTGAATGCCTCCTGTGTCTGGTCTCATAGAGAGGAGGTCCCCCAAAAAGTGTACACACACTTCGAGTAACCGTAGAGGCAGCGTTTAATAAGATGCGTTTCATTTTATTTTAAAAAATACATATTTTTATTGATTCCAGAGAGGAAGGGAGAGGGGAAAGAGAATACAAACATCAGGGATGAGAGAGAATCATGGATCGGCTGCCTCCTGCGCACACACACCATCCAGCCCGCAGCCCGGGCCTGTGCCCTTGACTGGAATCGAACCTGGGACCCTTCAGTCCGAAGGTCGATGCTCTAACCACTGAGCAACACCAGTTAGGGTGCGTTTCATTTTAAAATTGTAATAGAATAAAAAAAATTGTAATAGAATCAGCTGTTAAAGTGTGTATACATTTTTGGGGAGGGGGGGGACATGTGTATTTCTCCCTGTCAACCATTAAATCTTTTTTGGGGAGACATTTAAGTTGAGTGGCAGGTACCATCGAGCTTCCCCCTTAAATACCTCACTGTGCTTCACATCAATTAGAGTTCAATACTATTTTTTTTTTTTTAGGGGAAAAATATAATTTTTATTTTTTTTCTTTATTGATTAAGGTATTACATGTGTCCTTATCGCCCCATTGCCCCCCTCCCCCACTCATGCCCTCACCCCATGGTGTCTGTGTCCATTGGTTAGGCTTATAGGCGTGCATGCAAGTCCTTTGGTTGATCTCTCCTCAATAATATTTTTTTAAAAAATTTAAAGAGACTTATTACTATTTTAGAGAGAGAGAAGGGAGGAGAAACATTGACTTGTTGTTCCACTTATTTATGTATTCGTTGGTTGATTTGAGTTCAGTACTCTTGTTGTTTTTTTAATTTCGAGGCACAATTGATCTTCGTTGTACCACTGGATGAGTTTTGACAAATGCAACCCAAACCTCAGAATTATCATCACCCCCCAGAAAGATCACTTATACTTGGCCAATTTATTTTATTTTTTAATATATTTTTATTGATTTTTTTACAGAGAGGAAGGGAGAGGGATAGAGAGTTAGAAACATAGATCAGCTGCCTCCTGCACACCTCCTACTGGGGATGTGCTCGAAACCCAGGTACATGCCCTTGACCAGAATCGAACCTGGGACCCTTCAGTCCGCAGGCTGACGCTCTATCCACTGAGCCACACCGGTCAGGGCATACTTGGCCAATTTAAAAAAATTTGGTTGTTAGGCACTTGGGCTTATGAAAATGTTTTCAGTACCAAGCCTTTGTGTGTGTATTTTCCCCCAAGTAACTTTCCTCAGTTCTGTTGCTTGTTTTCTCTCCCTTCCCAGCCCGCTTTTTAAAATTTAATTTTCCAACGCTCCCGCCTGCAGGGTGTCCCCTCCCCGCCCCCTGAACACTCTCCGCATTCGGTCTCCGTGCGGTTCCCCTGAAGGCCGTGTTTTTCCATCTGTTTTATGGCCGTTTTTGCGTTCTCTCTGCCTTGGTTTTCGGGGTCCGTTTCCTTGGCAACTCTCCCCCCAGGCGTCCATGGTGAGTTTTTCTGTAAATGGAAAAGGGGGAGCCCTGGCGCCCGCTTATGCCGACCCGTGAATGCCTCCTGGGCCTGGTCTCATAGAGAGGAGGTTCCCCAAAATGTAGACACACTTCGAGTAACCATAGAGGCAGCGTTTAATAAGATGCGTTTCATTTTATTTTAAAAATACATATTTTTATTGATTCCAGAGAGGAAGGGAGAGGGGAAAGCGAATACAAACATCAGGGATGAGAGAGAATCATGGATCGGCTGCCTCCTGCGCACACACACCATCCAGCCCGCAGCCCGGGCCTGTGCCCTTGACTGGAATCGAACCTGGGACCCTTCAGTCCGCAGGTCGATGCTCTATCCACTGAGCCACACCAGCTAGGGTGTGTTTCATTTTAAAATTGTAATAGAATAAAAAAAGTTGTAATGGAATCAGCTGTTAAAGTGTGTATACATTTTTTGGGGGGGAAGGGGGGGACATGTGTATTTCTCCCTGTCATCCATTAAATCTTTTTGGGGGAGACATTTAAGTTGAGTGGCAGGTACCATCGCGCTTCCCCCTTAAACACCTCACTGTGCTTCACGTCAATTAGAGTTCAATACTATTTTTTTAGGGGAAAAATATAATTTTTATTTTCTTTCTTTATTGATTAAGGTATTACATATGTGTCCTTATCGCCCCAGCCCCCCTCCCCCACTCATGCCCTCACCCCATGGTGTCTGTGTCCATTGGTTATGCTTATATGCATGCATACAAGTCCTTTAGTTGATCTCTCCCTCTTACCCCCACCCTCCCCTACCTTCCCTCTGAGGTTTGACTATCTGCTCGATGCTTCTCTGTCTCTGGATCTGTTTTTGTTCATCAGTTTATGTTTTTTTTAAAAAATTTAAAGAGACTTATTACTATTTTAGAGAGAGAGAAGGGAGGAGAAACATTGACTTGTTGTTCCACTTATTTATGTATTCGTTGGTTGATTTGAGTTCAGTACTCTTGTTGTTTTTTTAATTTCGAGGCACAATTGATCTTCGTTGTACCACTGGATGAGTTTTGACAAATGCAACCCAAACCTCAGAATTATCATCACCCGAGAAAGATCACTTATACTTGGCCAATTTATTTTATTTTTTAATATATTTTTATTGATTTTTTTACAGAGAGGAAGGGAGAGGGATAGAGAGTTAGAAACATCTATCAGCTGCCTCCTGCACACCTCCTACTGGGGATGTGCTCGAAACCCAGGTACATGCCCTTGACCAGAATCGAACCTGGGACCCTTCAGTCCGCAGGCTGACGCTCTATCCACTGAGCCACACCGGTCAGGGCATACTTGGCCAATTTAAAAAAATTTGGTTGTTAGGCACTTGGGCTTATGAAAATGTTTTCAGTACCAAGCCTTTGTGTGTGTATTTTCCCCCAAGTAACTTTCCTCAGTTCTGTTGCTTGTTTTCTCTCCCTTCCCAGCCCGCTTTTTAAAATTTAATTTTCCAATGACAGTTGACATTCAATGTGTTAGTTTAAGGTGTACAGCATAGTGGTTAGCCACTTATATAATTTATGAAGTGATTCCCCTGAACAATCTAGGACCCACCTGGCATCCATACATAGTGATTACAATACTATTATTATTTTAATAATAAAGTGTTATGCACTTAATTTTTATTATCATTATTATTTTTAATCCTCATCTGAAGATAGGTTTTACTGATTTTAGAGAGAGGGGAAGGGAGGAATGAAGGGAGGTAGTAAAGGAGGGAGGGAGGAAGGGGGAGAGAGAGATGGGTTGCCAGCTCTTACAACCACAGGGATGGAACTCAAAACCTAGGGATGTGCCCTGGTCAGGAATTGAACCCAAAACCTTTTGGCGTATGGGATGATGTTCCTGCCAACTGAGCCACCTGGTCAGGACTTAAAGTAATTATTGATAGATATGTGGTTACTGACATTTCATTATATTTTTTTCTTCTTTTTCTTAAAGAAGTCCCTTTAACATTTCTTGTAACACTGGTTTGTTGGTGATGAGCGCCTGTATCTTTGTCTTGCCTGGGACCAACTTTTTATTTATTTACTTATGTATTTATTAATTAATTAAATATATTTTTTATTGATTTCAGAGAGGAAGGGAGAGGGAGAGAGAAACATCCATGTTGAGAATCACTGATGGGCTGCCTCCTGCTTGTCCCCTACTGGGAACAGAGCCCGCAACACAGGCATATGCCCTGACCTGGTTCATATGTCAACACTCGACCTCTTAGCCACACCGACCAGGCTAACTTTTTATTTTGAAAAGTTGCAGGAAGCACTGGCTGGTTTGGCTCAGTGGATAGAGTGTTGGCCTGTTGACTGAAGAGTCCCGGGTTCGATTCCGATCAAGGGCACATACCTGTGTTGTGGGCTTGATCCCCTGTAGGGAGCGTGCAAGAGGCAGCCGATCAATGATTCTCTCTCATTAATTGATGTTTCTATCTCTCTTTCCCTCTCCCTTCCTCTCTGAAATCAATATATATATATATATATATATGAATGAAAAGTAGCAGGAACAGTTCAATGAACACTTGTAAAACCAGATTTTCAAGTTAATACTTTGCTACATAAGCTTTACCTTTTTTTCTCCCTGTCTCAAACACACACACACACACACACACACACACACACTCTATTTTACACACACACTATATATATTTTACACACATACACACACTATATATTTTACACACGTACACACACTCTATTTTGCACACATACACTGTATATTTTACACACACTATATATATTTTACACACATACACACACTATATATTTTACACACGTACACACACTCTATTTTGCACACA
>NW_005353728.1:311451-312576 GCF_000412655.1 Myotis brandtii
AGAGAGGAAGGGAGAGGGATAGAGAGTTAGAAACATCGATGAGAGAAACACCGATCAGCCGCCTCCTGCATGCCCCCTACTGGGGATGTGCCCGCAACCAAGGTACATGCCCTTGACCGGAATCGAACCTGGGACCCTTGAGTCCACAGGCCGATGCTCTATCCACTGAGCCAAACCGGTTAGGGCTTAGTTCATTTTTATGGATGAGTAATATTGTATGGATATACCATATGATGTTTATCCGTTCATCAGCTGATGGACATTTGAGTTGCTTCCACTGATATTAATGTATAATGTTCTGTGAACATTCATGTACAAGGTTTTTTGTGTGTGTTGTGTGGGCTAGGAGTGGAACTGATTATAGAGATACAGTGGGAGTGAAGTAGTATCTCACTGTGGTTTAAATTTGCATTTTCATGATGGTTAATGGTGTTGAGCATCTTTTCCAATACACAATTATGTTTATTGGCAGTTTGTATATCTTCTTTGGAGAACTGTTTATTCAGATCCTTTGCCCATTTATTAAATGGGTTATTGATCTTTTTTTTTTTTTTTTTTAAGAATCTTTTTAAAAATATGTGTTTTTTATGGATTTCAGAGGGAGAGAGAGAGAAACACTGATCGGCTGCCTCCTTCATATCCCCTAATGGGGACTGAGCTCCCAACCCACCTGGGCATGTGCCCTGACTGGGAATCAAACCAATCATTTCCTGATGTTCAACCAGCTGAGCCACACTGGCCAGGCAGGTTATTGATCTTTTTATTATTGAGTTGTAAGAGTTATTTATTTACTCTGGATACCAGTGCTTTATCAGGTATATGATCTGCAAGTATTTTATCCTATTCTGTGGGTGTCTTTTCACTTTCTTAGTGATGTTATTTGAAGCACAAAAGGTTTTAATTACCTACTTTTTTTTTTGTCACTTGTGCTTCTGATGTAAACAAATTTCTGAAGATTGACACCTGTTCTTCTTTTAGGAGTTTTAGTTTTAGATCTTAAATGTAGGCCTGCCATCCACTTTGAGTTAACTTTTGTGTAATGCTCACTCCTTATGATCAAGTTTGTAGTGTGCCTTTTACCATCTGAAAGGAATTTTATAGATAACATTACATATCCACATAATT
>NW_005353728.1:312743-322752 GCF_000412655.1 Myotis brandtii
TTTTATTGATTTTTTACAGAGAGGAAGGGAGAGAGATAGAGAGTTAGAAACATCGATGAGAGAGAAACATCGATCAGCTGGCTCCTGCACATCTCCTACTGGGGATGTGCCCACAACCCAGGTACATGCCCTTGACCAGAATCGAACTGGGACCTTTCAGTCCGCAGGCCGACTCTCTATCCACTGAGCCAAACCGGTTTCGGCAGGAGACTATTGGTTTGGATTAAGAGAAACAGGACTGTCAGAAATCATTGTCTTCAGTGCAGTTGAGTGAGGTGAGCTATGGGTGGATGCTGCTGGAACACTGAGTATCGGGGAAGTGGATCCAGACCGGGTGTATGAAACAGGAAAGGAAGGAAGGCAGTACCTTGGTGGGGGCAGGCTCTAAGTTCTTACACTAGAAGGCATCCCAGGCATCCAGGTGAACTGGGTCTTATCCACAGGCGAGTAACCCCCTGTGTCATGACCTGGAACAGCATCAGGACAAGTTATCACAGAAAGTTCTCCAGACCTGAGGTCTCAGCATGTGCTGAGGCAACGTTCTGTGTGTAAAGAGCCTTTGATGGCCATGGGGAAGAGAAGGACAGACTGGGCTTCAGAGAAGTGGATGGTGGATATCCGAGGACAGGGTCAGAGGATGGGGGAAACTGGGGGTACTCACTGCCCTTGGTGGTATGGCTCAGTTGGACACCATCCCATGAACCAAAAGGTTGCTGGTCAGGGCATACGCCAAGGTTGTGGGCTGCCTCCTGCACGTCCCCTGCTGGAGATCGAGCCTGAAACCAGAGCATGTATCCCGACTGGGAATTGAACTGGTGACCTTTCAGTGCACTGGAGGACACTCAACCAACTGAGCCATACTGGCCAGTCCTACGGCAACATTTTATATGGTCTGTGCTGGATTTATTTAAATACACATTTATCATTTCCTTTTCTTTCCTTTTTTTTTCTTCAGGGTGGTGGTGGTGGTGGTATGTTTTCCTGAAGAACAACTTCTCTATTATTTTTTAAAATTCTATGTATTGATTTTAGAGCGTGAGAGAGGAAGGGAAAGAGAGAGAAACAACGATTTGCTGTTTCATTATTGATGCATTCATAGGATGAGTCTTGTATGTGCCCTGACCGGAGATGGAACCTATAGCCTTGGCATATTGGGACAACGCTCTAACCAACCGAGCCACCCAGCCAGGGCTTCACTTTTGAACAATTACATATTTGATAGTTTTTCCCCTCCGCACTTTGAAAGTAACCTGCCATTACCTGCAGGTTTCTATTTTGCTATGGAGGGGTCCATCACGATACTTTTCTTTTTAAAAAACAAACAAAAAACTTTAATGTATTTTTATTCTGTTATATGTGGAACTTTGTCAACTCTTTTTAAAAATATATATATTGTATTGATTTTTTACAGGGAGGAAGCGAGAGGGATGGAGAGTTAGAAACATTGATGAGAGAGAGACATCAATCAGCTGCCTCCTGCACACTCCCCACTGGGGATGTGCCCGCAACCAAGGTACATGCCCTTGTCCGGAATCGAACCTGGGACCCTTCAGTCCGCAGGCTGACACTCTATCCACTGAGCCAAACCGATTAGGGCAATCACGATACTTTTCATTTCTTTACCAGAGGTGAGTCTTCACCCTGCTGGTCTTTACGACTGTCACCTTGCCCTGTCGTTGTGGCTCAGTTGGTTGAACATCCATGCACCAAAAGGTCCCTGGTTCGATTCCTGGTCAGGGCACATGCCCAGGTTGTGGTTTGATCCCCAGTGGTGGGCATGCAGGAGGCAGGCAATCGATGTTTCTCTTTCACATTGAAGTTTTTTTCTCTCTTTCTCCTTCTCTCCCTCTCCCTTCCAATCTCTAAAATCATTTAAAAAAAATTTATTGGGGACCCTTTCCCCCTCCCTACGTGGGAGTTCATTCTGTGGGACTCTTTCCCTCTCCCCATGTGGGAGTCTGTACTTGTTCTTCAATAAATTCCACCTTTGCTATAAAAAAAAAATTATTTTTTAAAAATAAAAACATTTTTAAAAATTTAAAATGTGTCACGTTGGTATAGAATAATGTGCACTTATGCTTGGGACTCATGACTTCTGAGCCTGAGATGCCTGCAGGTGGATTCACTGGGTGAGAAATGTGCCCATTTTATGTTTCAGCTGCTGCTAACAGATCACTGACTGGTTGTCCACTTCCAATGCCCGCCAACTCTTCCTGCATGACCTGCCCAAGCTTTATGTTTTCATACCTTGTTTTACTTTTTATTTTTCAATTTATTTATTGATTTTAGAGAGAGGAAGAGAGAAAGAAACATTGATTTGTTGCTCTAGTTGTTTAAGCATTCATTGTTTGATTCTTGTATGTGCCCTGACCATGGATCAGACCCACAACCTTGGCATATGGGGACTACACTCTAACCAACTGAGCCATCCAGTCAGATCCCTTGTTTTACTTTTACTAGTATGAAGTGTGCATATTTTGTGTTCTTTTTTGTTGTTAATCCTCACCAAGGATATTTTTTCCATTAATTTTTAGAGAGAGTGGAAGGAGAAGAAAAGGGGAAGAGAGAGAGAGAGATGGATGTGAGAAAGATACATCGATTGGTCGCCTCCCCTGCATGTAACCTGACCTGGGACCAGGGATCCAGCCTGCAGTCCAGGTACATGCGCTTGACCCAGAATCGATGCACGGGCCAATGCTCTAACCACTGAACCACCGGTTGTGGTGTATTTTGTGTTCTTGTAGTTGCACTTTGGTCTTGGGCAGTGTGGTTTAGAGATTGAAACATCATCCATGCACTTAAGGGCCATGGGTTTGATTCCCAGTCGGGACACATATGAGAGGCCACTGATTGATGGCTCTCTGTCACATCAATATTCCTCTCTCTCTCTCTCTCTCTCCCACTCCTTTCTTCTCTCTCTCTAAAATCAATGAAAACATATCCTCCAGTGAGGATTAAAAAGAAGTTGCAGTAACCCTAGCTGGCTTGGCTCAGTGGTTAGAGCGTCGACCTGCGAACTGAAGAGTTCTGGGTTCGATTTTGGTCAAGGGCACATGCCCGGGTTGCAGGCTCGAACCCCAGTGCGGGGCATGCAGGAGGCAACTGGTCAATTGTTCTCTCTCATCATTGATGTTTCTATCTCCTCTTTTCCTCTCTGAAATCAATAAAAAAATATTTTAAAAAATAAAAGTAAAATAAAACTTTCCCTGTGTTTTCCCTTTAAAAAGCAAATTAAAAAACCTCTCTGTAGCTCTCTCTGACCCTGTTCTTCTCCTCATCCTGATTCTCAGTTTATCTCCCCCTTGTACAGATATGAATTTGAGAAAGAAAACAAGTAAAAGAGCACACCCACATCCCTGCCTGTCACCATTTTTTTTATTCTTGATGACATAGCTCCATGTACTGAAGTCCATCTTTTTCCTTCTTCAGTTTTCAGCCTGCAACAGGAGACTGAAAATGACAGCTCAGAATATTCCTGAGGAAGCACTACCATGTGACGTGGAAATGGAAGGATTTACAAGAAAGGATCCCCATTTCACCATCCCAGCTGACAGGTGGGACTCTAAGAACTGGGAGGGACACCTGAGACAATTAGCTTTAACTCGGGAAAAGCCTGGGGCTCAGGAAGCAATTTGTGAGTATCCTGGACTTGGGAGGCCTGTGAGTGCCAGCTCTGACCTTCCAACATCTCGGAGGATTCCTGCAACAAATGGTTTCCATGTACATGACTCAGAGGTTATATGTTTGGATTGTGACCCAGCTTTACATGGGTCTCAAAGAAGTTGTGTAGCTACAAGAACTGGTGACAGTGTTGCCTGTGAGAAAGCCTTCTGCCATTCCATGGAAGTGATTCAACAACTGGGAAGAAATCCAATGAGAGAGAACCTCTATAAATACCCTGAAAGTGTTGAGTCTTTCAGCCATTTTACCCCTCTTGGTGAACAAAAGATAACAAAAAGAGGGAAGAAACTGTATGAAGGCAAGGACTTCGGGGACATCTTTACCTTGACTTCATCTCTTAATGAAAGCAGAAGTCACCCTGGGGAGAAGCTGTATAAATGTATAGAATGTGGCAAGTGCTTCAAACGGAACTCTTCTCTCATTTGCATCACTGAACTCACACTGGAGAGAAACCTTATACATGTAACGAGTGTGGAAAATCCTTCTCCAAGAACTATAACTTGATTGTGCATCAAAGAATCCACACAGGAGAGAAGCCCTACAAATGCAGTAAGTGTGGGAAAGCCTTCAGCGATGGGTCAGCTCTGACACAACACCAGAGAATTCACACCGGGGAGAAACCTTACGAATGCCTAGAATGTGGAAAAACCTTCAACCGAAACTCATCCCTGATTTTGCATCAAAGAACTCATACGGGGGAAAAACCATACCGATGTAACGAGTGCGGGAAGCCTTTCACAGACATCTCCCACCTCACCGTGCATCTCAGGATCCACACTGGGGAGAAGCCCTATGAATGTAGCAAGTGTGGAAAGGCTTTCCGGGATGGCTCGTACCTCACCCAGCACGAGAGGACTCACACCGGAGAGAAGCCCTTTGAATGTGTGGAGTGTGGAAAGTCCTTCAACCGTAACTCTCACCTCATCGTGCATCAGAAAATCCATTCTGGGGAGAAGCCCTATGAGTGTAAAGAGTGTGGGAAGACGTTCATCGAGAGTGCTTACCTCATCAGGCACCAGAGAATTCACACTGGCGAGAAGCCCTATGGCTGTGACCAGTGTCAGAAGCTTTTCAGGAACATCGCTGGCCTCATCCGGCACCAGAGGACTCATACTGGGGAGAAGCCCTACGAGTGTAGTCGGTGTGGCAAAGCCTTCAGGGACAGCTCCTGCCTGACCAAGCACCAGAGAATTCACACCAAGGAGACTCGTACCAGTGTCCAGAGTGTGGGAAGTCCTTCAAACAGAACTCTCACCTTGCAGTACATCAGAGACTCCACAGCAGGGAGGGTCCCAGCCAGTGTCCTCAGTGTGGGAAAATGTTCAGAAGGAGCTCAGCCCTGGTCCGACATCAGAGGACACACTCTGGAGAGCAGCCCATGGAAGCATAATGGATATGGGCACACTCGTTTCCTGCATGCCCTCGAAAACCTGTGTGAGCAAGGGGTGTCTTCAAGGGTGACTCCTCCCAGTCAGTGCAAAATAATTTTTTTTTAAATTTGAGTGATGAAATCTTTGTGTGTGTGTGTTTTTAATTTATTGATTTTTTTTTTGAGAGAGACAGACACTGATTTGTTGTTCCACTTAGGCATTCGTTGCTTGATTCTTGTTATGTGCCCTGAACAGCAATTGAACCCGCAACCTTGGTGTATTGGGATGACGCTCTAACCAACTGAACTACCTGACCAGGCCCAAGAATTTATTTATTTATTTTTTTTAAGGAATAAGTAAGTCACCTGCAATGCCCTCCTCTGGGATCATCATCATTAGTATTCTGGTGGCCTTCCTTTCCCCCATCTCCTTACGTGTACATAATTTTGCATGTATGGGGTCCCATCACACATGTGGCTTTTAAATATAGAAACTTATTTTAAGTGTTTCTCTTCCCTATCCAGTAAATGGAATGTGAGGCATTCCTTACCCATATTATTAAGTTGATACATTACGAACCCCTGGAGGGAACCCAGGATGGCGGTAAACGTGGCAAAGGCCTCAGGGATGACCACCCTACCCTGTACGGTACACTGGAATAACACCTTCGGGAGACACCCAGCTGCTCCCGCGGTAGAGTGTGCGAACTGGAGAGAACCTGTGAGTGTGCTCAGTGACTAATCAGTCTGAGGAATCCTCGAAATCGGGAGTGTCTGCCTGAGTGTCCGCCTGTTGTACGTAAGCAAACTCTCAGCAGAATCAAGTGTGGTCAGTGAGAGCAGCTTTCAGCAGGAGCTGTATTGACTCGTCTGGATCAGCAGTGATGTCCGGGTGAGAGGCCCCCACGATGCTCCACACCACAGCAGGCACAGAATTCAAGGAGATTGCTGTTTGGATGTATCCCCACCTGCCGGGTGCTGGGGAGAAGCCCTACTTTTCAGAAGAGGCACTTGGAGGAGGATGTTGCTTGTGAACGAACAGTGACATTATCTTTCTTAACCATTTGGACACCATAGCCGTCTATAGATGCAAGCGGCGGACCTTTTTAAATTCAAGATATTGTGGCAGTTAACTGGTTAAGGAAAGACTGAGCACGAGGAACGGGCTGCTGTAGAAGTGTGAGGCACGGCTTCAGTCGTTGAACCAGAATGACTAAGTTGGTATGTTTACCTTTTATTGTTCACTTAGGACACTTCTGATTTGTTCGACCCTGAACCATAATTATAAAGGTTTTGTTGCCATATTGAAATGTTACAGTGGGGCAGGCAACAACAAAAAATGGCATAAAGTAGAAGATTTGCCATGTGAAGGTGTGTTTACATGTGGATGTTGTTCATGGAGAAATAAATGTGGTTTTCTTAGGGACCTGCAATGGTGTATGATTTTTTTTCTCTCTGTTACAAGTCATACATTGTTGCTGTAATAATTTCAAAAAGAAATCAAAGGCCCAGGACATAATAAATTCCTTCTTAGGAACTTGGATTATGAGGGGGTGTCACTGTGGAGGAGAGGGTGGGCCTCAGAGAATGAGGAGTAGGAGGCCACAGAGAGGTGAGGGGTGACTGGGAACATCCTTCCCGTGGCAGGTGGCCAGGTGAGAGCCACTTCAGCTGTCTGGCATCACATCAGAGACGGGGGTTTTGACTTGCTCCTATGGAGCCAGAGTCACAGTGAACGCCACTGAAGTTATTAAGCTCTAGCCAGTTTTGCTCAGTGGAAAGAGCATTGGCCTGTGGATTGAGGGTCCCAGGTTCGATTCTGGTCAGGGCACATGCTAGGTTATGGGTTCAACCCCCAGGGTGGAGTGTGCAGGAGGCAGCCAATGATTCTCATCACGGATGTTTCTCTCTTTCTCCCTTCCTCTGTGAAATCAATAAAAAAATATTAAAAAAAAAAAAAAGCCTGGGATAGATTTGTGTGGTCAAAAGCTGCAAAGTTTGTGGTCATTTGTTCCTGCAACAATAGAAAACTTACAGCCTTGAAGAACATTCCCCCCTGCCCTTTCCCTCTGTCCACCTTGCCCTCGCTGGCCTGCTCCCACCGACACTCCCGTTCACATCTCGCTTTCATACAAACTAGGAATGCTCTCCCCTTGCAGAGCCCGTGCTCTGGAGACACTAGAACAGCGATGGCGAACCTTTTGAGTTCGGCGTGTGAGCATTTTGAAAAACCCTAACTTAACTCTGGTGCCGTGTCACATATAGAAATTTTTTGATATTTGCAACCATAGTAAAACAAAGACTTACGTTTTTGATATTTATTTTATATATTTAAATGCCATTTAACAAAGAAAAATCAACCAAAAAAAATGAGTTCGCTCACTTTCATACAAACTAGGAATGCTCTCCCCTTGCAGAGCCCGTGCTCTGGAGACACTAGAACAGTGATGGCGAACCTTTTGAGTTCAGCGTGTGAGCATTTTGAAAAACTCTAACTTAACTCTGGTGCCGTGTCACATACAGAAATTTTTTGATATTTACAACCATAGTAAAACAAAGACTTTCGTTTTTCATATTTTATATATTTAAATGCCATTTAACAAAAATCAACCAAAAAAATGAGTTCGTGTGTCACCTCTGACACGCGTGTCATAGGTTCGCCATCACTGGTCTAGAACTAAAGCACCAGGCTCACAGCTGGAGCTGCGAGAGGCTGATGGACTTCGAGGGGCCCAGCGCCTCATCCCAAAAGGCCTTCCTGACTCAAGGTCAGTGGGGCTAGTTGGTGTTTTTGTTTTTATTTTTTTTTAATTTTTTGTCTTGTTTATTTTTAAATTTATTTTTATTGATTTCAGAAAGAAAGGAAGGGAGAGAGAGAAAAACATCAATGATGAGAGAGAACCACCAATCCGCTGCCTCCTGCACACCCAACACACATTTTCTCGTCGTCTTCTTGGGCATTAACTGCCTGCCATCTCACGGATACACAACGCATTGTAATCGTATATCCTCCTTGATGGACTGTAAGCACCCTGCTCTGAAAAATTGGAAATAAAGAAATTGCATCCAGCCCCACCCGGTGCAGTTGAGCATCGACCCATGAACCAAGAGTTCATGATTTGATTCCCAGTCATGGCACATGCCCAGGTTGCAGGTTTGATCCCCAGTAGGGGATGTGAGGAGGCGGCCGACCTGTGATTCTCTCTCATCACTGATATTTCTATCTCGCTCCCTCTCCCGTCCTCACTCTGAAATCAACAAAAACATATTTTTTTTAAAAAGAAATTATAACCAGAATCTCACCTGCCACCAGCAATCAGTCATGTCTCAGAAAATGTTTTCCAATTCAATCAACAAACATTTTATGAGCATCTCCGATGTCAGCAGGCCGGTCCCCAGGATAGTCTAACTGGGAGCATAACTCTGTCCAGCCTCATGGGGCTGTCCGGCTAGAGAGCAAGATGGGCATTTACCAAACAACCGAGAAAACATCCACGTGAAATGTAGTTGGGAAAAGAACCAAAGTAACAGAACCAAGAGCTGTGAGAGGAGGAGAGATTGACCATGGGGTGGGGAGGGAAGACTGCCCCACACAGGGATCGGTATGTGCTGATGGGGGGGATGTAGGGGCTTTGGGAGGGAGAGGTGATGGGAGTGGGCAGGATGGGGTAGGTAGAACCTTGTAAACCTCAGGTTCTCTTAGGTCAGTGGTTCTCAACCTTGGCTGCACATTAGAATCACCTGGGAATCATTTTAAAATCCTGATTTCTGGGCCTCATTCTGGAGACACAAGAAGCAAGTGACCACGGGGAAAACGGCGAAAGAAGGCAGCCAGATGAAGAAAAAATGGCCGAGGCGGGAGGAGGGCAGCTTGAGATGGGTGATGGGCCAAGAGAGAATGGGATTTACGGAGGAGAGACCCCCCTCCCCCATGTCAAATACCAGGAATGGGCCATAAGGCCCGAGGTGGGATCCCTTCAATGGGCAACTCTCAGCGAAGTGACCTCACTGCAGGAGAAGGGGGTGTGGGGTGCAAGACTTCCTTTCCCAAATTAAAAACCCACATTTACAAGGGCAAGAGTTCAGACCCCAGGTGACAAACGGGTTGAGAGTATGTTGTGGGAAACCGCTTATTGTCTTCACTAGCTGATAAGCGTAGACAGAGAAACCCCACCCCCCCGCCCCCACCCCAAGGCTGGGTACCTTTGAAGCCCTAGCAAAGGGTGGAGCTGGGCGCCACCTCTGTTTGTCCAGACAGTGGTAGCTGAAGCAACTTCCCCATTTATTATTATGTAAATCCTTGCTGATGGGCTAGTCTGCCTGTTGCCAGGGGTCGCCTGCCTAAGGGCTATGCTATGGGTGTATCCCAGATCAATAAAAGCTTGGTGAGGCCTGAGCACCGGTGGAAGTCCTTCCCCTTGAGTTGGACTTGCCTGCCTGGTCCCCCAATATTTCCAAATTATCTCTTGTCTCTTCTCTTTCATTTGTGTGCAGCTCCTCTTCCATATCCTGAACCCTGAACCACGCGGGACGTGGAGGGAAACATTTACCACAGTATGTGTACTAAGTGCCAGGAGGAGAAAAGAGGAAATACATCAGTCCGTATGGACGTCTAGGTGTGGAGAGCGGCTACAGCGTTTGGACAGGTTCAAGCCTCGGACTAATGAGCGGTCATGGTCCTCTCATGGCAAAGCCACACGCAAGTCCCAGCTTGGAGGGCAGAGCCTTCACAGCACAATTACAGCCAGAGGCTATAGTTGTAAGCTTGAACCTCGGGTCCGAACACGTGGTCCCACGTGTCTGAGTGATGTGGGTGAAAGGGCGAGGGCTATGCCCTCCATCTTGCCCGTATCCTCCATGTTGGTGCAGCAGCCATGTGCTACCTTCTTCCTGGAAGCCCAGGCCTCTGCTGGCCACGCCCGGGATTTTAAACTAACCAATGACAATCAAGGGACGTGC
>NW_005353728.1:322816-326501 GCF_000412655.1 Myotis brandtii
CAGCTCCACTCCCCTCACTCCACCCCCCTATTAAAACCCTGTTTTTCCCAGGGGGTTTCACTCTGCTTCCGGTCGCTGCGTCGGCCGGAGAGGGAGTCGGGCTAGCTAGCTCAATAAAGGACCTTCTGCTTTTGCATCGGACTGGCTGGCTCCTGGTGTGGTCTTTTGGGGATCTTGAGATCTGGGCACAACAGTGGGCTTGATAGAGTTCAGGTGCATGTAATTGAGTAGATTAGCATTAACATCTTGACCTCGGCCTTTTTACCTCGTGGAATCTGGCTATAAAATAAAGACTTGGCTTGTGGGCACGGTTACTGTCTCTCCATCAGAGAAGCAGCATCCCACCGAGACCCAGCTTTCATTCTCTTGTCTGTCTTTTCTAATTCCTTCACAGCTCCCTCTCAGGGTTCACCCTTGACCATGCTGGTGCGGCACATCTAGGCTGAGAGTGACCAAAGGAACTTAACTGAATCAGTGGCTATTTCTGGTAGAAAAAAAAGATGAAACAAAATTTTTTGGTCTTTTTTAAAAATATATTTAAAAATACTGATTTTAGAGAGAAAGGAAGGGGGAAAGAGAGAGAGAGAGAGAGAGAGAGAGAGAGATCAATTTGTTGTTCTACTCATTTAGGCATTTATTGGTTGATACTTGTATCTGGCCTTACCAGAGATTGAACCTGCAACCTTGGCATATGGGATGACACTCTAACCAACTGACCTAGCCAGCCACAACTTATAAACACACTTTTTAAGCTAACATTTTCTAAGTGTACAACTGAGTGGGGGTTTTTTATATTTTTTTTAAAAATATATATTTTTATTGATTTTTCATAGAGAGGAAGGGAGAGGGATAGAGAGTTAGAAATATTGATGAGAGAGAAACATCGATCAGCTGCCTCCTGCACACCTCCCACTGGGGATGTGCCCACAAGCAAGGTACATGCCCTTGGCCGGAATCGAACCTGAGGCCCTTCAGTGCACAGGCCGACGCTCTATCCACTGAGCAAAACCGCTTAGGGCTTTATATATATTTTTATTGTTTTCAGAGAGGATGGGAGAGAGATAGAAACATCAGTGATAAGAGAGAATCGTGGATTGGCCGCCTCCTGCACGCCCCCTAGTGGGGCTTGAGCCCACAACCTGGGCATGTGCCCTTGATCAGAATTGAACCCGGGACCCTAAGGTTAGCAGGCCGATGTCGGCTCTACCCACCGAGCAAACCGGTCAGAGCCTGAGTGGTTTGTTTGTTTTTAGGATTTTCCCAAGGTTGTGCAGTCACCGCCATTCTTTTTTTTTTTTTAAATATTTTATTGACTTTTTATGGAGAGAAAGGGAGAGGGATAGAGAGTTAGAAACATCGATGAGAAATTTTTTTTTAAATATTTTATTGACTTTTTATGGAGAGAAAGGGAGAGGGATAGAGAGTTAGAAATATTGATGAGAGAGAAACACCGATCATCTGCCTCCTGCACACCTCCCACTAAGGATGTGCCCGCAACCAAGGTACATGCCCTTGACCAGAATCGAACCCGGGACCCCCCAGTCCTCAGGCCGACGCTCTATCCACTGAGCCAAACCGGTTAAGGCTGCCATTCTTTAATTCTAGTACATTTCATTACCTCCCCCAAAAAACGAAATACCAATGAGCAAATACTGTTCATTCCTCCTTCTGTCCTACTTTCTGTCTTTATAGATTTGACTATTCTGGACATTTCATATACGTGAAATCATGCAATGTGTGTATAACCAATGGACCCAGACAACAGTGTTAAGGCCTGGGGTGGGTCAGGGGCTGGGAGGAGGGGGGCCTATGAGGGTAAAATTAGGGGACATCTGTAATACTGTCAACAATAACAAGTAAATCCTTGAGCTGCCACTCTTCCCTTGTTTTTGTTTTTTTTAAAATATATTTTTATTTATTTCAAAGAGAGAAAGGGAAAGGGAGAGAGAGAGAGAAACATCAATGATGAGAGAGAATCATTGATTGGCTGCCTCCTGCAGGCCCCCCACTGGGAATCATGTGCTCCAACCGGGAATCAAACTTTGACCTCCTGGTTCATGGGTCTAGGCTCCACCACTGAGCCACGCTGCTGGGCCCTTCCCTTGTTTTGCGTCACAGAACTCACACTGGAGAAAAAAACCATTCAAATGTAACAATTGTGAAAAGTCCTTCCCAGATTTCTTCCACTTTATTGTCCATCGGAAAATGCACAGTGAAGAGAAGTCCTATGTGTTTATTGAGTGTGGAAAGGTCTTTATGGATGGTGCAGACCTTATTCAACACGGAAGAATTCACACTGGAGAGAAACCCTATGTGTATGGACTGTGGGAAAATCCTCAGCGGTGACTCTCACGGGATTGTGCAGCAAAAAAAATGCATTCTGGAGAAACCCTACCTGTGCAAGCAGCGTGGGAAAACTTTCATTGACAGCGCCTACCTCATCCAGCACCCGAGAATTCACACTGGCCAGAAGCTCTGTAGCTGTTACCAGGGTCAGACACTTTTCAGGGATATCACCTGGGGCACCCGGCTCCAGAGGACTCATACTGGTCAGATGCCTATGAATGTCGCCAGGAATGCAAAGTTTTCAGGGAAACTGTACCGGTGTCAGATGTGGGGAACATTTCCAGAGCAGAGTTGGCTCACCCTGTGGGGACTCAGTGAATATGACAGCATCTCTGTCTGCTTCTCTTTACTTACTCAGGGGTTTATGTCTCAACAGCTGTGTGATCTTAAGGTGAATTATTCAACCTCTCTGTGCCTTAGTTACTCTCTTTCAAAACGTGGACAAGACCTACCTCATTTGGATGAAGAGAAGTGAGGTATGTAGCATGCTTGGGACATAACTGGGTTCTGTATGAATTAGCTGGCCCTGCTCTTATCTATCCTTGCTGTTATGGCTCATCCTCTTATTACAGCTGCTCTTGTTATTGATGTTTTTATTGTTGATAATTTTTTAATAGATTTTTATTGATTTCAGAGAGGAAGGGAGAGGGATAGAGAGATAGAAACATCAATGATGAAAGAGGATCATTGATCGGCTGCCTCCTGCACGTCTCCTACTAGGGATTGAGCCCACAATCCAGGCATGTGCCCTGACCAGAATCAAACCCGCAGGCTGATTTCTCTATCCACTGAGCCAAACCAGCTAGGGCAGGGGTCCTCAAACTACGGTCCGCGGGCCACATGCAAATACAAATATTGTATTTGTTCCCGTTTTGTTTTTTTACTTCAAAATAAGATATGTGCAGTGTGCATAGGAATTTGTTCATAGTTTTTTTTTTTAAACTATAGTCTGGCCCTCCAACGGTCTGAGGGACAGTGAACTGGCCCCCTGTTTAAAAAGTTTGAGGACCCCTGAGCTAGGGCTTATTGATAATTTTTTGTTGTTGCCATTAATGATGATGATATTGATGCTACTCTTCTCTGACTAGGAGGCTGGAAGAGGTAGATGCTAGCCACCTCCCCAAAGCTCTGTAGACCAAGCACGTCAAACTCAAAGGCTAACACAGGCCAAATAAACAAGGTTTAACTTTACGTGGGCCACAAAAAAAACAAAAGCTTCAATTTTCATAGAAACATAGGTTTATTTTGACAGAGACATGCTGAATACAAAGGGCTGAAATAAATGAGTAATTGTTAACATAAAATAATAGAACATTTTAATAAAAATTAGTATTTTTTT
>NW_005353728.1:327492-329991 GCF_000412655.1 Myotis brandtii
ATCAGCTGCCTCCTGCACACTCCCTACTGAGTATGTGCCCTCAATCAAGGTGACATGCCCATGACCGGAATCAATAAAAATTTATTGATTTTTTACAGAGAGGAAGGGAGAGGGAGAGAGAGATAGAAACATCAGTGAGGAGAGAGAATCATTGATTGGCTGCCTCCTACACGCCCCCTACTGGGGACCTAGCCCATAACTGGGGCATGTGCCCGACAGGAGTTGTACTATGACCTCCTGGTCCATTGGTGGACACTCAACCTCTGAGCTACACTGGTAGGGCAAAAATATTTTTTTTGTTTTTAAATTTAGACCTGAATACCCAAAAATAAATAATATAAACTGTTTAAACATTTTAAAAATCAGCTTACACAAAATGACAGTCTCATAAACTCTGCTATCTAGAATATTCTGAAATGGGAAGCGGCATCCTAGCCCTCATCCTGTTAGTCCGGCTTGCTGGAGCAGTGACATTTATTTTGGGCTTCTGAGCGCATCACTCACCCCAGTTGCTTCTCTCTTAAAATTTCTTCTATTTCAGCGTCTCTCTCTCTCTCTCTCTCTCTCTCTCTCTCTCTCTCAAGATCTTTTATGCTATTCAAAGGAGATTCACTTATTCTTTTTAAAAAATATATATATTTTATTTATTTTTTACAGAGAGGAAGGGAGAGGGATAGAGAGTTAGAAACATCCATGAGAGAGAAACATTGATCAGCTGCCTCCTGCACACCCTCCTGCTGGGGATGTGCCTGCAACCAAGGTACATGCCCCTGACGGGAATTGAACCTGGGACCCTTCAGTCCACAGGCTGATGGTCTATTTGACACTGAGCCAAACCAGCTAGGGCTCACTTATTCTTTGTTGTTAATCCTCACCCGAGGATATTTTCCCATTGATTTTTAGGGAGAGTGGAAGAGAGATGGAAAGACAGAGGGAAACATCGATGTGAGAGAAACACATTGATTGGTTGCCTCCTGCAGGAGCCTGCAACCAAGGTACATGCCCTTGGCTGGATTAGAGCCTGGGACTCTGATCCACAGGTCAGTGCTCTATCCACTGAGCTAAACCAGCTAGGGCGAACATTTACTTTTTATTTATTAATATTATTATTTTTATTTTAGTTAATCTGAGGATATTTTCCCATTGATTTTTAGAAAGAGTGGGCCCTCGCCGGTTTGGCTCACTGGATAGAGCGTCGGCCTGGGGACTGAAGAGTTCCAGGTTCGATTCCGGTCAAGGGCGTGTACCTTGGTTGCGGGCACATCCCCAGTGGGGGGTGTGCAGGAGGCAGCTGGTGGATGCTTCTCTCTCATCGATGTTTCTAACTCTCTATCCCTCTCCCTTCCTCTCTGTAAAAAATCAATAAAAAATATATATTTTTAAAAAAGAATAAGTGAATCTCCTTTGAATAGCATAAAAGATCTTGAGAGAGAGAGAGAGAGAGAGAGAGAGAGAGAGAGAGAGACGCAGATGTGAAAAACATTGACCAGTTGCCTCCCATATGCTCCTCAACCAGGGATCGAACCCACAACCTAGGTAGGTGCCCCTGGCCAGGCATCAAACCGGCAACCTTTTTGGTGTGTGGGATAGTGCTCCAACCAACTGAATCACCTGGCTACAGCTCAACTTATTTTTAAACAGCTTGTGGAAGAGGCAGAAACACCAATGATGAGAATCATCGATCAGCTGCCTCCTGCACGCCCCCCACACTGGGGATGGAGCCCTGACCGGGAATCGAACTCTGATCTGGTTCACAGATGGACGCTCAGTCACTGAGCCACACCGGCCAGGCCTCTAGCTTCCTTTCTAGGTCGTCTGATCTCCCCAGTTCTGGGTGGACCCCCTTCTGTGTGACCCTGCCTCTGGGTCTCTGTCCATGCCTGCGTTTCCTCTTCTGCGTCTTTCTCGCTCTCACCGTCTCCCTGCCGACCTCTGAGAGGCCGTGTCTCCCGGCCCCGCCTCACCGTCGCTGGGTCCTCACGCTGCTGTCGCCCTGGCCCCGTGTCTGCGCCCCTTTCTCTCCGTCCGTGTCCCTTTCTGACCCACTGCCTGGCTCTCTCTCCCCCGGACTGCGTCTCTGGTTGCCAAGGCGATGCCTTGTAATTCTCTTGTTTACCAGGTTGCCATGGTATCCATAGTGACGCAGGCGCGCAGGGATTGGTGAGGCGCAAGAGGCTAGCTCACTCTCTCTCCCCGGGGCTGCGTCTCTGGTTGCCAAGGCGATGCCTTGTAATGCTCTTGTTTACCAAGGTTGCCATAGTATCCATAGTGACGGAGGCGCGCAGGGATTGGTGAGGCGCAAGAGGCTAGCTCCGCCGCTGGTTGGCTAGCTCCGGAGGAGGCGCGTTGCATTCTGGGAGTTGTAGTCCGCGCTGCGGAAGCCGCGTTCTACCGGCCGCGGTCCGGCAGCAAAGAGCCGCTCGGGGCTGAGGTGGGTCTTCCCGGCTGCCGTGGGGCACCCCGACCTGGCTCTCCTGAGCGGTTCGGTTCGGGGCGGTC
>NW_005353728.1:330246-330778 GCF_000412655.1 Myotis brandtii
CATTGAGGTGTGTTTTTTTTAAAAAATATATTTTATTGATTTGTTTACAGAGAGGAAGGGAGAGGGATAGAGAGTTAGAAGCATCGATCAGCTGCCTCCTGCACGCCCCCCACTGGGGATGTGCCTGCAACCAAGGTACATGCCCTTGGCCGGAATCAAACCTGGGACCCTTCAGTCCGCAGGCCGAGGCTCTATCCAATGAGCCACACCGGTCAGGGCTGTTTTTGTTTTTGTTTTTAAGATCCTTTAAAGAACATATATAGGGGGGTGGCGGGGCAGTGGGGGGATAAGGACACATATGTAATGCCTTAATAAAGCAAAAAAATTTTTTTTAAAATTATTTTTGTTGATTTCAGAGAGGAAGGGAGAGAGAGAGAAACATGGATTGGCACCTCCCGCAGGCCCCCCACCGGGGATGGAGCCGGGGACCCAGCAGCCCGCAGTCCTGCGCTCCGTCCACTGAGCCCAAGAGCCGGGGCTTATGTCCTAAGATTTTTACATCATTGTGAGGTCACACTGCAATTTTTCTTTC
>NW_005353728.1:332575-333351 GCF_000412655.1 Myotis brandtii
AACCTTTAATTTCTTTATTGATTAAGGTATTACATATGTGACCTCATTCTCCCCATAACCCCCTCCCCTACTCATGCTCTCACCCCCTGTTGTCTGTGTCCATACTAGTCTTATAGAATGAGTTGCCACTCTCCACTTTTTGTGGTCATTTTTGTCTACACGAGTACAACCCTCCACCGATCCGTAACAAGGGAATTGCTTGGAAATAATCTGGCATGGGCTCCGGGTGTGGAGGGTGCGGGCTGGTGAGTTCGGATGCCCCTGCTGTTTTCTCTGTTGTGGGTGCCCCATGGCCTGCTTCTCACCACCTGGGCTCATCCTTGTCTGTCCTGTGCAGGTCTGGACTCCGGCCGGCCGAGATCTCACAGCATCCTGTTGCTTGTTTTGTCTCTTCCTTGGAGCCATGGTTACGTGAACCTGCCCTCCACGACGCTGCCCCGCCCCTGGCTGGCACGGTCACGTTTCCCAACGTAGATATGGGAAGATGTTGCCTTCGGAGAAGGCGTCAGCGCCCCCAGGACCTCCCCGACTCCCCCCGCGCTGCCCGGACCTGGACGTCTCCCACCTGCTCCGGAACTTCACCCCCGAGGCCCTCGCCCAGCTCCACCAGCTGTGCCACCAGCGGCTGCAGCCCGAGGCGTGTTCCAAGGAGCAGGCGCTGCAGCTGGATTCCTTCCTGAAAGTCCTCCTGCCCGGCAAGGTCCGTTCGGCCCTGGCTGCCGGCGCACCTTCCCGAGAGCTGCGAGAAGGTGGGCTTCCTGGCGGAGGGCCTCCCC
>NW_005353728.1:333567-342721 GCF_000412655.1 Myotis brandtii
AAACCATTTGGTCCGGCCCTGCCGAGGCGTGAGGGGTGAGTTAATTAAACGTTGGACCAAATGCAGCAGCCTAACGTTTAAGTGGGTCATTTTGTATGGCCGCCGAATGATGTGATAAATATCCGAATGGCCCGCGGCAGACACGGGCTCCCACCCCGGCAGTGAAAGTGACCTCCTGTGGCCTAGATCCCAGGCAGCCGCTCCCCCGAGAGAGGTGAGCATCCCTCAGCTGGCGGGGCAGCTCCCCAGTCCGCAGGAGCCAGTCCCGCCACCCTCGACCCTGGGCCCTGGGCTCTGTTACAAAACTGTTGGCCTGGGCGACGCTGACTCCCTCGTGGGGCTTTGGTTGGGGGCACCCAGTGGGTTCACTGTCTATTTGAGCTTGAGTGCGTTGTGAGCGTATTTGACGGGACCTTAAATGAGTTTGCCAGGTGCCCACCTGGGTCTCGGCCCTCCCTGGGCCTTGGAGCCCGCAGCCCCTGCCTGAGACCCGCAGCTCCCGGACTTGGAAAGGCTTCGTGGCCTGAAGGCACTGGCTTTCCTGTCCTCCCCGCTCGCCTCCGCGGGTATCCCCTCTCCGTGGACAGTAGGTCCCAGAAACCCTCCTCCGTAGGAGGGCCCCACAGACCCCCGAGCCCCTCATAGTTTTAATTTTAGGTCCTTTTCTACTTGGCTTTCCTCTGAATTGCCACCACTTCCCACCTGCCCACCCCCCAACCTCTTAGCCTGTGCATCCCCCAACCCCAAGCTGGGTGGGGCCCCGGTAATTTAAAAAAACAACAACAACTAAATTTACTATTTCAGCTCTTGTTCCTGGCCTGACCCCTGAGTTCCGTTCTGCCTCAGGGAGACCCCTCCCAGCATGCATCCCACTCAGCTCCCAGGCCCCCGGTGACTCCTTTGTCACCACGACGTCCCACACGCCCTGTCCCAGTCCGTGCACAGCTGGATGCCTGTGCCTTGTTTACTTTATTTGGAAATGGCTTAAACCTTATGAAAAGGCACAGAAATAGTGAAAACAGTACAAAGTTCACACAGATGTCCTCACCCAGACCCACCTGTTAACATGTTCTCTCACACACACACACACACACACACACACCTGGGGGTGTGCGAAGCCCACATTGCTCCTGTCGGTGAATCTTTTGTTACCCAGCGTTGCCCAATTTCTCCCCCATATAGTTACTGCTTCCCCCCTGAACTAACAACTGATCTATGGGGAGACCTTGAAGATAATGCAGGTACCCAGTTTCTCATCAGTGTCCGCCCCAGGTCCAGCCTCCACTCATTCCTGCCTGAACCAGTCTTTAGCACCGAAGGCTGAAGGGTGTGAAGGGTGTCGATTACCCAGTGCCAGCTCTCCCTCCGTGTTCACGCTCAGCCCTGGGCACGCCTTCCTGCCCATTTGTTTATCATCAGACGCACTCGTGGGCTCCTGTTTTCTCAATGGTGTATAACTCACTGCTGTCCTTACTGGTTTCGGTGCTCGAGTTGTGCCAGATGAGCTCACGAGTCTTACAGGAATCCTGCACCCTGTGGCATACCTCCGCCACTTTTGGAACAGTCAATTTTTTTTACAGTATAGGATGTTCCAAGCTTACCTTTCTACTTGCTTCAGCTCTGAAATCAGCCATTTCTCCAGTTTCAAATAACTCCTTCCCTTTAGTAGGGGGCGGTTTTGGGCCCAAATCTATGTGCTCCTTGCTACTAGCCTTGTCTTCTGCTGAGTTAGAAATACAGGCACATCTGTGAGCACCTATCAGTACACAAATAAAGGTGTGTGTATGTGCGAACAAATACAATGCCAGTCTATACTTTTTTATAACTGCATATTTCACAACTACATTTTCACTTCCCCCATATTTTTATGTCCCTATAATGAGAACTCTGGTACCCACACAATTAAAAGAATGCTGGATGCTAAAGTACCTCTAAAATAGTTTCAGGCCCTGACCATTTTTTGCTCAGTGGATAGAGCGTCGGCCTGCGGACTGAAGGATCCCAGGTTCGATTCCAGTCAAGGGCATGTTGCAGCCTTGGGTTGCAGACACATACCCAGTGGGGGTTGTGCAGGAGGCAGCTGATCGATGTTTCTCTCTCATCGATTTTCTAGCTTTCTATCATTCTCCCCTCCTCTCTGTAAGAAATCAATAAAATATATTTTGAAAAAAAAAGTTTCAGAATTGCTTTCTCGAATCACTCCTAACCTACTGAAAAGGATTGATTTATTGCAAAATAATGCAGATAATTTAATTCTGTTTAAAATGCACTGATACTTCACATGGGATTCAAATCTGTGAGACTGGTTGCCATGTATCTTTTTTTTTTAAGAGATAAAATCTGATTTTATTTTTAAAATATTGGTATCATTTTGTCTTGTAAAGGTGGGGCAAAGCACCCTAGGTTTGTTCTGAAGGGGCAAGACACGGTGCACAGATGCAATTAGGGAAGTCAAGGAGAATTGGTAACATCATCACTAGCATTCAGAGCCTGATCGTTCCCACTTGGGACAAATATTTCAGGGGAAACTCAAACATTAGCTGTGTTCTTGGACCAGGTAAGTGATTTATACACAGACCAGAAAACTTTGTGGTGAGACAGCAGAGTATGCACTTGCGTGTGTTTATATCCGTCAATTGACACCACTCATAAACACTCCCCAACCCAAAGAATAGAATGTGAATTAATGATCAAGTCTCACTGCCCTTGGTTCTTACATATGAAAGGCACTTGTTGGGTTTTCACCAGTTAAAACCTTGTGAATCTGTGGACATAAGTCACGTCCAAACTCACGACATTTTCCCACTTCTCTCTTCTGTCATGTTAGTGGGCACTCATGACTGAAGGTCCTCCACGTTGGGCATCTCCACATTTCCCTACTGTTAGGATGACCTGAGGAGTGTACTGTGTGTGAAGGCCTGTGTATGTCCCATTGCTCATCAGAATAAACGGGCTCAATTAGGAAGGGATGAACTATGGCTTAAGCCACGGGCCCAGCTCCTGCAGGTGCCTCTACCCAGTATGAGTTCTCTGGTGCTTGGTCAGGGAGGAGCTGTGTGTGAAGGCCTTCCCACAGTCCCTGCACTCGTATGGCTTTTCCCCGGTGTGTGTCCTCTCGTGCTGGCTGAGGGATGAGCTGTGACTGAAGGACTGCCCACATTCGTTGCACGTGTAGGGTTTTTCTTTGGTGTGGGTCCTCTGGTGTTCTGTGAGGAGGGAGCTCTGACTGAAGGCTCTGCCACACCCATCACACTCATAGGGCTTCTCCCCGGTGTGGGTCCGCTGGTGCTGGGTTAGAGATGAGCTGTGGGTGAAGGCCCTGCCACAGTCACTGCACTCATAGGGCTTCTCCCCGGTGTGGATCCTCTGATGTTGACTGAGGTGTGTGCTCTGCCGGAAGGCCTTGCCACACTGACTGCACTCGTAGGGCTTCTCTCCCGTGTGTGTCCGCTCGTGCTGGCTGAGTGACGAGCTGTGGCTGAAAGTTTTCCCACACTCGTTGCACCCGTAGGGCTTCTCCCCTGTGTGGATCCTGCGATGCTCAGTCAGGAGTGTGCTCTGGCTGAAGGCTTTTCCACACTCGTTGCACTCATAGGGCTTCTCGCCCGTATGCGTCCTCTGATGCTGAATCAGTGGTGTCCTCTGGGTGAAGGCTTTCCCGCACTCATGACACGCGTAGGGCTTCTCTCCAGTGTGGATTCTCTGGTGCTTCGTCAAGGACGAGCTGTGACCGAAGGCCTTGCCGCACTCAGGACACGCGTAAGGCTTCTCCCCGGTGTGGGTCCGCAGGTGCTGGGCGAGGTGGATACTTTGCCGGAAGGCCTTCCCACACTCACTGCACTCGAAAGGCTTCTCGCCCGTGTGGGTCCGTGCGTGTTGGCTGAAGGAGGACCGAAAGCTAAAGGACTTGCCACATTCGCTGCACTCGTAGGGCTTCTCGCCCGTGTGAGTTCTCTGGTGCTGGATCAGTGGGGGAGTTTGGTTAAAGGTCCTCCCACAGTGCGCGCACCTATAGGGTCTCCCGCCAGTGTGGATTCTCTGGTGTTTGGCGAGTGCCGAGCTGTTCCGGAAGCCTTTCCCGCATTCCTGACATTCGTACGGTCTCTCTCCCGTGTGCGTCCGCTGGTGTTCAGTGAGTGCAGAGCTGCGAGCAAACGCCTTTCCACATTCCAGACACCTGTAGGCTTTCTCTTTTGCGGAGGTTTTCTGTTGCGCGTTCGGTTTTGAGCATGGATTCTCCTTTTTTCTGTGCATTCTCCGTGCATGAGAGTCTTGTCTTTCAGGAGTCACGGGTCGACTTGGGAGCTCAGGGCTCAGAGTTAAGTTTTCCCCAAACCCATTCCCAGGCTGCTGCTGCTGAACAGATGGCTTCACAGGTGTGCAGGCCGCCTGCTCCCCACGGCCATCCAGGCTCTCACAGCTCTGTTCCCGGTGCCCCGCGGCGTCTTCACCCTGAGCGCTCCACAGACCGTCCCACAGGAACCCTTCTACCAGGACAAGGCTGGATAGTTCCTCAGAGGCGTCTTGCTTTGCAGCTGACAGTTTGGTTTTCAATTTCGTTTCCAAGTCTGAAAAAAAAAATAAATAAAAAGGAATCGTCCCTCAATCGCTGTTCTGGGAGGAAAAGTTTATTGGTGAATATGTGAATGGAAGAATTAAACCGACATTTTCTGAAAGTTCAAGGCACGAGTGGCTTTGACCATTTAGCCATATGGTTTTGCAAAGCAGAGAAGGAAGAGAATGTTCAGAGAACAGAAAGCTGAGTGAGTATAATGGGTACAGATGGAGTTTGCACAGAGAATTTTGGAGGAAGTCGGTGCTGAAAAAAAAGAGTGAGCCTTCAGGGAAAATGCAGCAGACACCCAGGCTTGGAAGGAGCGGGATAACAGTCAGGTACAGGCTCACAGCCTGTACTCAGCAGATGGTGGGAGAGTAAGGGTGGGAAAGGTGCGGCCTTTAGGCTGTGAAAGGCCCGCTAAATCATTTGGTCTGGCCCTGCCAAGGCAGCAGATGATGGGAGAGTAAGGGTGGGAAAGGTGCGAAAGGCCCGCTAAATCATTTGGTCTGGCCCTGCCAAGGCACTGGGGGGAGAGTTAATTAACTGTTTGGCCAAATATAGCAGCTAAATTTTAAGTTGGTAATTTTATATGCCCTGCGAATGATGTTATAAATATCCAAATGGCCCTTGAAGGGGGAGAGTTAATGAACTGTTTGGCCAAATATAGCAGCTAAATTTTAAGCTGGTAATTTTTTATATGCCCTGCGAATGATGTTATAAATAGCCAAATGGCCCTTGACATAAAAAAGGTTCTCCAACCCTCAGCCCTCCCGTTTCTCAGAGCCCGTCTCGTCCTGGAGGTCCCTCGCCGTTGTGCCACTCACTCCAGATGTGAAGAAACCCATGAGGTCCCCACAGTGGGAACTGCTGACATGTCCGTCAACAAGAGGATTGACAAATGGCTGTGGTGCATTACAGCCCTTTGAGCTGGTTCGGTCTGTCTGTTTCCCTAAGTGAGAAGACCCCTCGGGCAGGATCTTACCACTGCACCCCCAACAACAACAGGGGTCCACATACATGCTGAACGAAAAATACAAGCGGTGTCTCCCCCTCCTTCGTGGCAGGGTGGCAGGCACCCAGCCTCCACACGACACTGAGCTGGTGAGAAGGTGTGACTTGGCACATTTCCCACGTGTGCTGCTCTACTGAAAAGTCAGGGGGACATTCTAGTCGAGTGCAACTGGCTGAACAGTGTCTCCCAAGATGCCCACGTCCTCAGCCCTGCAGCCTGAGTGTGCTGTCACCTATCTGTGGACAAGGAATGAAGGGTGCTAATCTTTGACATTAGCCCGTCACCTGACATCACCCTGGATTGTTGGGGTGGCCCTGTGTAACCACAGGTTCTTACATGTGCGAGAGAGGCAGGAGGTTAGGGCCAGGGGGACGTGATGCGTGAAGACCGGACCCGCCTCTGCTGACACTGAGATGGACAAGGCCACGCGCCCAGGAATGTGCACCTCTAGATGCTGGACATGAGAGGCCATGGAGCCTCCCGACCCTCGGGAAGGAACGCTGGCTGCTGACCCCTCGCACGTCGCCGGTCAGACCCCTCTGGGCTTGTGACCTCTAGAACTGCAAGGTCATTTGTGTTGCTTCACATACTACATCTGTGGTCATTTGTTACAGCTGCAAGAGGAGGCTAACATACGAGGTGAAGGCTGGTTATTATTTGAGGCAGGGGAGACCCTGCTGTGACCCCCTCCCACACGTCCATCCTTCCTGGGCGCTGGCGATGGTCACTGCGTACACGGCGTCATGGCCGGACGCCAGTGGGAAGTTGGTTGTCGATGGGCCAGGACAACCCCACTTCCTACAGAGGGGCCTGCCTGTCTCAGGAGCTGGACAGCAGGTCTGAAGAGAAGAACCACCCAGCCAACCTCTACACATCTGGACGAGCCTGGCCTAGAGACACAAGTGCCTGAGTCGTAAACGAGTCTCTGGTTTAACGCCCGAGGCTGGAGTGTCTGATCCGCAGTAAGAGACCTGCACCACCCAGTGCCTCTGCACTTGCCGTTCCCTCCTCCTGGAATTCTGTGCTCATGGTCCAGCTCCACCTCCTTCGAGAGGGAAGCCCTCATCTCTCTGCTCACGTCCTCTCCCCGATTCTGTCCACCCCATCACCTGTCACATCTGCGATCTTCCCTTTCGCTGTTATTATTGTTTTCTAGCTATTTATCCTGTGCCCCTCTCCCTCAGCAATATGTATGTTCCGTGAAGACAGGAGCTAGGTCTCCTCATAGCGGAACGGTGCCTGGTGAATGTTCACTGAGAGAATGAGGAGTCAGTTTGCTCTGAAGGACCTGGGAGCAGATACGAAGAGAGAGATGTGGGGTGGGGGATGCGGGGGCTCCTCCCTGCCCTGCACGTCCTCACCTCACCTGGGCACACACCTTGTGGAACCTCCCGGTCCCCCAGCCACCGCCCGGCCTCCTGCTCCAGCAGCGAGATGAGGGTGGGTTTCAGGAGCCACGGTCCTGCTCAGGGGGAGACCCAGGACGTGAGCATTCGTGTCCCGGGCCCTTTCCCAACCCCCTGCCCACTCCGCCTTCACCCTTTCAGGACTCAAGTGGCTGGGAACCCAGACAGGCCCCAGTGACTTAGGTAATAACAGCTTCTAGTTGCCTCCACTCACTCTCAGCCCTAACCCCACCTCTGGCTCTGGGGTGGACACGTGACCCAGATCTGGGCACCCACTGTCCACTGGCAACAATGACCGATAGGGAGGGGACCTGGCGGCTGAAACAAGACAGCCCACAGGCCTTCCCTGGGCCCCTTGGACTCTGGCAACTGTCTTGTCACCGTCAGAGGGCCCACGTGTGAATCGTGACTCAGAGAGGTGCAGAGGGAGAGGGGGCAACACGGGAAGACTGCACCTGGGGTTCTGCAGCTCTGGACCCAGTGTGCCCCTCTTACCCCGTGATTCCTGCCTCTGGCATTCTCAGGTGGGATCCGTCACTTGTAGGCAAAACATCCTCACTGACACCCTCTAAACCCAGGCAGTCTGGTCCCTCAGGCCCAAGGCACATGCGTTTTCTGCTTTTCATGCCAAGACCCACCCCCACTGTGAACCCAGGAGAAGTGGGGTCCATCCAGGGGAGGACGGTGAGGAACAGGGGGTGGCCTTACCCACAGAGACCAGGAGCCCCCAGGTCTCCAGCATCACCTTGCGGTGCAGGGTCCTCTGGGCGGGCGTCAGCCGCCCCCACTCCTCCTGCGTGAAGTCCACGGCCACGTCCTCAAAGGCCACCGGCTCCTGGAACGTCACACAGGAGCTTCCTCACCGGGGAAGCCGGACAAGGCCGAGCCGGGTTGTCAGGGGAGGGGTTCCCTCCAGTCGGAGGCCCGAGCGTGAGGGCGGTGGTGCACTCACCGGGAGCCCCTCGTCCAGGAGCCCAGCGTCCATTCCTTCCTCCTCCGGCCTCTCGCAGGAACAGCTGGCTGCTCTGCAGGCCGTTCTGGGGGGAGAGGAGGCGAGGCACTGAGCAGGTGTCCGTGGTGACCAGGAACCAAGGACCAGAACCCCCGCCTTCAGGTGGAAGGAGCTATGGTGCCAGAGCCTGGGGCCCAGGACCCAGGCCAAACCCAACAGCTGCGAACCTCAGCGTGGCATTTCCTGGGCCCCTGCGGGGAGCAGAGCTGTGCCGGGCACAGTTGATGAACGACGGCAAATTTACGCCCGCCCATTCCAAAGACGGGAAAACTGTGAGGGCCAGCGTGGGCAAGGGACTCGGCCCTGGTTACACGGATGACCTCCGGGGGGACGACTGTTTGTTACCGGGACAGGAAGCCAGACCGTTCTGGGTTCCCTGGGCACGGCTTGGGGTGCCTCAGTCTCCCTCTCCCCTACAGTGAGGGTGGTGACAGGACAAGCTGGACCCCGTCTGATTGGCCAGAATGAAGTCAGGCCCGAGGTCCGATGGGCTTCCCTCGTGTTCGTACCTGCCCTTGGCGGCCCTGACTGTGCGTCCGGATTCTGCCTCCTCCTGTTTGTTCTGTGTTGTCCTCACTGAGTGTTCAGGATGGGAGCTGGTTGGCTGTGATGTGTGCACGGCTTTTTAAAATCATCTCCCTGACAACCCCCACTCCATGCCCTGCCGGGGGCAGAGACTATGTTGGGTCTACGCAGACGCTCTCGGGCATGAGATGGGGCTTGGCATCTGGGACATCTAGATACGTGGTTGAACGCCCGGCTGGCGTGGCTCAGTGGCTGAGCATCGACCTAGGAACCTGAGCCCGGGTTGCGGGCTCCGTCCCCAGTGTGGGGCGTGCGGGAGGCAGCCATGAGTTATTCTCATCGTCGATGTTTTTATCCCTCTCTCTCTCTTCCTTCCTCTCTGAAATATATAAAAAATATATATATATTAAAGCCCTACCGGTGTGGCTCAGTGGTTAAGCATTGACCTATGAACCAAGAGGTCACGGTTCCACTGGGTCAGGGCACATGCCTGGTTACGGGCTCCATCCCCCGTGTGGGGCGTGCGGGAGGCAGCCATCAGTTATTCTCATCATTGATTTTTTTTCCTTCTTTTTTTTTCTTTTTTATCTTTTGTTAATTTTTTGTTTATTTTCATCATTGATATATATATACATATATAT
>NW_005353728.1:343972-352206 GCF_000412655.1 Myotis brandtii
TCCCCGCTTCACCCGTCCCCGCCCGCGGCTCCAAAATTGCTTACGCGAGGATCGGAATCCGGGCGCGGTCCGTGGACCAAGGCCGCAGGCCACGTCGTTGGCGGTGAACTACATCCCCCAGAGGGACCCGCGCGCGCTTCCGGTCATGTCCGTGTTCGCTAAGCACCAGGGCAGCGTCCTAAGGCGTTAGGCTGGATCCGAGCTCGGTTCGCGGAACCAGCCGGTCCTGCCCAAACCTCCCACTCCACACTGTTTCGTGGAAGGGCTGTCGAAGGCCACGTTCGGCGTTCACCTGTAGTGCGCCTGCGCGGGCGCGCTTCGAACTACAACTCCCAGAGGGCCACCCGCGGGTTGCGTGCGCAGCTCCCCCTCCTGGCGGAGTGTTCGGGACCCTAGTTCGATTCCCGGTGGCGGTCCTTATTTTCCTTTTATACATATTCACTGCCCTGCCCGTCATATCACGGTCTTTGCGGACAGGCCCTCAGCTTGGATGGTGCACAGAGACATAAAAAAGGAGTAAGGCAAAAAAAAGATACAGAAGAATCGTTTCTTGGGTTTCATCCTAGAAAGAAAAAGGACGGGTCTGGGACAGTGACATAACATTTAAGTGTCGTCTTTGTCACATATAGAAAGTACATTGTGACATTTATTTTCATTTCGTCCCAGGAATGTGTCTTTGAAATCCCTTTGAATGTGTATTTGAAATCCCTGCTGCAGACCCAAGACGCGGGGAAGCCCATGGGTTTGTCGCACAGCCTCCTGGGAGATGTGGTCCGCAGCTCTATCGGGATGAGGACTACAACTCCCGAGAGGCTTTGCGCCTACATGAGGTTCATTTGCCGGAGCCGCCCCCTCCGGCCCACTGTCAAGGTGGACACCGATGCCGCAGTGCCTTCTGGGAGAAGTAGTACAAGGCTGTGTGTGTCTGAGAGCAGCTCCTGGTGGCGGAGGCCGGTGTAACCACGAGTCCCTATGACCCGTTATTCTCAACCCCGGCTTTCCCGGACCCTGGGAGCCTCCAACAGTGTCGTCGGGGGTCAGCACTGTGTGCGTCACAGCCGGCTTAGGCCCGGCCGGGAGCCTGGGCTTCACGTCCCCGAAGACCTAGGTTTAGTGCACGCCCGCTGGGTGCACGTCCTCACTGGCCCGCTTTCTGGAAAGTCGGACTCTCCGGGCACCAATTGCTCCGACTGTTGGACCAGGTAAGGCTCGGGGCCTTGGGACTACAACTCCCAGAAGAACTAGCGCGGCTGCCTTAGGGCGGCACAGCGATTGGTCAGGTGGCCTCGCGCGGAGACTTCTGGTCGTGCTAGTTCGCTTTTCTCTGAGGGCCATTGGCTGGTCGGGAACTGACTCCAGCTGAGTCCTGGTGCCCCTGGTGCAGTCTGTCTCGGGACCTGAGGGGGGCAGTGTGGCAGGTGGTCCTCTCACTACTTTCCATACAGGAGCCTCTTCTGAACTCTTTTTTAAAAAATATTTTTTACTAGAGGCCCAATGCACGAAATGCGTGCATGGGTAGGGTCCCTAGGCCTGGCTAGCAATCAGGGCCAATCTGTGGGGTGACTGGCGGGGCCATCAATAACTATTCGGCCACCGCACACAAGGGACGAACAATTCTGGTCTTTCCATCATCTGGAATAATCTGTCTAAAAGAAGGAACATCTCTCGATGAGTTGACTTTTTAAAAAATCCTCACCCAAGGATATGTGGGTTTTTTAATTTATTTTTGTTCTTTCAATTAGCAATAATCGTGCCTCGTATAAACCTCATTGGCTACAATCCTGCCATTGCACAAAGCTTGTTTTTTATTTTTATAGACGAGAGAGAGAGAGAGAGAGAGAGAGAGAGAGAGAGAGAGAGAGAGAGAGATATGGATGTGAAAGATAAATCTATTACCTACCAGTTGCCTCTGTTTCGCACCCCAACGAGGGATGGAACCTGGACCTACGTACGTGCCCTGATCTGGAACTGAGCCTCCAAGCTGACGCCAGCATAACTGTGATTCCATTGGGAAAACAACAACCAAAAAACCGGCTGTAGTTTAGACTGGCCACTTCGCTTCTCCCCTCCCTATGCTTCCGTTTCCTAATCTTTAAAATGGGAACAAGATAAATCTATTACCTACCAGTTGCCTCTGATTCGCAACCCAACGAGGGATGGAACCTGGACCTATGTATGTGCCCTGATCTGGAACTGAGCCTCCAAGCTGACACCAGCATAACTGTGATTCCATTGGGAAAACAACAACAAAAAAAACCGGCTGTAGTTTAGACTGGCCACTTCGCTTCTCCCCTCCCTATGCTTCCGTTTCCTAACCTTTAAAATGGGAACCATTGGCTCAGATGATCTCCTGAGACACCTTCCAGCCCTGAGCAGCCTGACTTTACAAAGCAGGAGACAGAGCATTCATTCACTCTCTTCCACCTGAGGGAACTGAGGCCCAGAAAGTAGAAGCAACCTCCCCAGCCACACGAAGTCCGACGGTCATCCCTGGCCGCGTCCTCGGATCACCGTTCTCCTCTAACAGCTGCTCTTGGCCAGGTCTTACTATGCGTTTGCAGTTGGGGGCCAGCTGAGGAGTTACCATTTGCAAGTTTCTGCGCCTCCTTTTTTTCTCTCATGACACTGCAAAGCCCTCCTTAAGCCTCCTCCCCATGGTCAGAAAGTTAAGGCGTCACCACCTGATGGGAGTCAGGCTGCTGGGACACACAATGAGGAATCTTGTGTGCATGCCTCACAGACACGTCCCGCGAACCCACAATGCTCAGATGCTGTGCTGGTCCCTGGAGACATAGTGGGACCAGAGCCCCACTTCTGTGGAACTTAAAATCTCTAGTTTAGCCCTAACCGGTTTGGCTCAGCGGATAGAGCGTCGGCCTGCGGACTGAAGGGTCCCAGGTTCAATTCCGGTCAAGGGCATGTACCGTGGTTGCGGGCACATCTCCGGTAGGGGTGTGCAGGAGGCAGCTGATCGATGTTTCTTTCTCATTGATGTTTCTAGCTCTCTATCCCTCTCTCTTCCTCTCTGTAAAAAAATCAATAAAATATATATTTTTAAAAATCTCTAGTTATGGTTTCTGGGGAAAGGCAGATGAAAAAAGAGCAAGGTGATGTTAAATAGCACCAAACTGTGCTAGGATGCCAATCAAACAGGATAAGTGAAGAGAAACCATATTTGGCTGGGAGGTCAGGGTGGGTCTCTCAGAGGAGGTGACCTGGGATACCTGACATAAATGAAAAGGGGAATGGTCCTTGGCCCCTAAGACATTGGGGGTCAAAGGAAGTTCTTTGGGCGGATCAGAACTGGGTATTCATGGGAGAAATGGTCACATAGAATGAGAACTAAAGAAACTCAGAAGACAGGGTAGAGTGGGCCAAGTGTTGACCATGTAGGTGATATAGGGAGGGAGAGATGATGTCTAGGGAAGAGAGCATTGTATAGACTTGGAACTGAACTGGGGAATAACTAAGTACAGTGGGGCCTTGACTTACGAGTGTCCCGACTAACGAGTTTTTCGAGACCGTCCCTTGGCCGATTTTTTGCTTTGAGTTTCGAGCTAAAATTCAGGTTACAAGCCAGCTTCAGATACCCCACCGCTAGTTGGCACAGCGAACGTCACAGTGAATGCCACAACATCAGCCCAGCATCACGTGTCTCACTCGTTCACTGTTGATTTGACAGACGAGTAATTTGAGTTACGAGCTCCGTCACGGAACAAATTAAACTCGTAAGTCAAGGCCCCACTGTATAAATAAATTAACGGGCAATAAATAATTAAATAAATAGGACAAGAATACCTGTGGTAGTTTCACCCTGATTCTGGGTGCTTGGGAGAGCTGGATCTAAAGAGGTATTTTCTTGGCATTGTGAAACCGGTTTGTTAGAAAGATTAACATGGTGTCAATTACAGGAGGAATGGACCTAAATAGGCAGATGCATCAGAAGTCTGAGATATCTAAGCATTAAAGAAGGGATGCTGTCCTGAACATTTCATCTTTAGAAATGTCTGCTTATTTTGTACAAGAGGCATGACGCATGAAAATTTATGCAAGAGTAGGCCTTCCTTCCCCCAGCTGCTGGCACCAGCTTCCCTCTGGCACCCTGGACCCAGCTGGCTTTCCTCCAGCCCCAGCATTCTCAGGAAGGACATCTGGAATGACGTTTGGAAGACGTCCAGCCTAATTGGCATATTACCCTTTTATTATTATAGATTATTTACCCTAAGGGTGTCCTCTCCATCTGTTTTATTTTTAAAAAAATATATTTTATTGATTTTTTACAGAGAGAAAGGGAGAGGGATAGAGAGTTAGAAACACCGATCAGCTGCCTCCTGCACACTCCCTACTGGGGATGTGTCCGCAACCAAGGTACATGCCCTTGACCGAAATCGAACCTGGGACCCTTGAGTCCTCAGGCTGATGCTCTATCCACTTAGCCAACCCGGTTAGGGCTTTTTTTTTTTGTACCCAAATTGTTTTTCATTACCTTCCAGAATGGAAGAACAGACCTAGAAGTCAAGAGTTACAATCAACCAAGGCCATTTCTGGTGAAGAATTGCCTAGCTACATGAACCTTGTTAGATTCACAATGGGAGATTGAGTTCTAGAATAGCAGGTAATTGGGAATCTGAGGACAAATCAGAAAAGCAGAAGGGAACACGTTGGAAGTATTGTGCCAGTGGAATATAAACAAAGGCAAGTAGTGACCCAGGATGGGGATGGGGGAAATGCTGAAGTTGTGGGGAAAATGCAGCTTCAATTCAGACTTAGTTTCTTCACAGAGAATTTTATTAAAGAACATTCCATCAAATTGATTCAGGAGTTTAAAGCTTATAGCATAATTTTGTTTTAAAAAAATCATCAGGAAATCTTGTTAGGAAAGAAACCTTGTAAAGGCAATCCATGTAAACCTTGGAAAACCTGTAAATACAGGAAAGAAATTTTATGAATGTAAATGAAGTGGAAATTTTTTTTTTACCCATTGGTCATATCTGTCTCAGGTAATGAGAACTCATAGTGAGGAGAAAACCTATGAATGTAATGAATGTGGGAAAGACGTTAAGAAGCTTTCATCTCTGACTCATCATCTGAGAAATCATAGTAGAGAGAAAGGCTATGAACGTAATGATTGTGGAAAGTCCTTTTCACTTCATTTTGCAACAAAAAAATGTGCACCAGTGAGAAACCTTGTGAATGTGACAAATGAGGAAAAGCATTTAGCCAGAATTCTTACCTTAGTGTGTATCAGAGGACTCATACTGGAGAGAAACGATGAATGTAACGAATGTAACGAGTACGGCAAAGCCTTTAGTGACCACTCGTCACATGCACCACATGAAAGGACGCATACTGGCGAGAAACCCTACAAATGTAACGAATGTGGACAAGCCTGCAGCCACCGCTCTCACCTCACAGTTCACAAGGGAATCCTTGCTGGTGAGAAACCATATACTTGTCATCAGTGTGGGAAAGCTTCCAATCAAGGCTCTAACTTTGTTGGGCACAAAGAACTTAGACCAGAGGGGGCAAAACTGCACATTTAATTTTAAGATGTAAATGCTGTGCAATTATGTTTAGATGTTGTCATTTTTGACCCATTCCTAGAGAAGGGCTGAGCCTGGGTGGCATTTTTTACCCAGGGAAATTGCCAAGGAGAAGTATAATTACTAAGATCAAAACTCACTTCAATACTAGTTAATATGGTTAACCAAACAGTGTGGGAAAGGCTGTTGCTGAGATGTCAAAATAGGTTGATGATATTTGATTAAATGACAGTGGACTATTCCAAAAAGCCAGCGTGCCATTGTTCTCTAATGCTAGAAAGTTAAGCGGGGCCTAATTTTTTTCAGGAAGTTACTATCAACTGTAATCATGAACACCGTACAGAAACATGGAGAACACCTGTAATGAGCAGTAAAAGGTGCAGAATCTTCCTGGCCCATAGCTTGGTTGGTGGGAGCATTGTCCTGATAGGCCAAGGTTGTGGGTTCAATCCCTGGTCAGCACATAAGAGTCATAAATGGAACAATAAATCTCTCTCTCACCCCTCCTTCTAAAATAAAAAAAATTGCAGAATTGTGGCTATATTACATTCTTTGTACATTTTGACAAGGGCTTAAACGGAAACAGAAATGAAGATAACTAATTAATAAGAGTCTTGGAATATTGTGATTTTTATTACATTTTCTCTCAAAATTGCTATAATTTTGCAGTAAATGAAAAGATGAGAAGAAAGAAGTAGACCAAATGTCAGTGTGAATCATTAGCAATGGATGCACTAAGATAGTGAAAACAAGAAATGGAAATAAATTTTAATGGTCAGCACAAGAAGTTAGAAAAAGAAATTATTTGTAATCAAAGCAGAACGAAGGATACAATAAGGAAAACAGAAAATGCTTGGTAAAAGGTGACTCTGAGGAAAAAAACTAAATAATGACTTACCGATTTGTTACATTGGGAACGAAAAGGGAAACAAACAGAAAATATTATCAAAAGGATTGTACATGTTTTTTATGCACTTGAAAACAGTTGAAAAGACACTTTTCTAGGAAAATATAATCCTGATTGAAGAAGACACAAAAAACCTAAATAAACTAAACATTTTGGAATAAATTGAAAAAGTTTTCAGAGAATTACTCCATAATAAAATTCTAAACCCAGTCCCAGCTGGTGTGCTCAATGGTTAGAGCGCCGGCCCACACATTGAAGGATTTTGGTTATATTCCCCGTCAAGGGTACATACCTGGTTTGCTGCAGGCAACCAATTGGTATGTCTCTCTCACATCAATGTTTCTCTCCCTCCCTCTCTCCTACTCTCCCCTCCCACTCTCTGAAAATCAATGGAAAAAATTTAAAAAATAACTAAACCCAAGCTATTTTACCAGTGAATTATTTCCACCTTCAAGAAATAGGAACTCTTTGGTGTACAGCCGTTCCAGAACACGTTGAAAGCTGAACATTTACCTCTTGGGGGGTGTGGAGGAGGCAGCTGATCGATGTTTCTAACTCTCTATCCCTCTCCCTTCCTCTCTGTGAAAAATCAATAAAATATATTTTTTTAAAAAAAGAAATAGGAACTCTTTGGTGTACAGCCGTTCCAAAACACGTAGAAAGTTGAACATTTACCTTTTCCATGACACCAGTCTGTCAAGGCTTAAAGAAAGAAACATTAAAGGACAAATCTCTCAGGAACATGAATGCAAACGTTCCAGATCAGGTAATGCCAGCACCGACCATACTGCTAGTTCCCCTGGATTTAGGAGCATTCAGCCCAGCAATTGAGGTTCTTCCTTTTAGGAAATATACAATGTCATGTTCCACCTTAATCAGTGAACAAAAACCAGTCATCTCGATGATTACTGAAGAGAAAGTTGATAAAATTCAATGTTTATTAATTATTTCAGAACCTGTAACAGGAAAAAGGTATTTTTTTTTTTTTACAATATGGACATTATCAGGCTTAATGGTGACTCCAGAGCCAAGGTTGGCAAACTAGGACCTGCAGGCCAAATTCAGCCTATGTGTTTCTGTAAATAAAGTTTTATTGGAACACAGCACACCTATTCCTTTCCCTATTGTCTACAGCTGTTTAATAAGGTAGGGTTGAGTAGTTGTTAGAGATCGCATGGCCAGAAAAGCCAACATTTTTACCTAAAAAGCTTTGCCAATCCCTGATCTAGAGCCATCTCCACTCCATTCAGGGAAGACCAAGGCCAGGTTGCTCACTAGTGTGAACGTATGAGCAGGCAATTCAGGGAAGGAGTACAAATGGACAGTAAATCCATGTAACCGTGTGTTTGCATCTTGCCAGTAACTAAAGAGATGCAAATAAAAATGGAAAACGTATGTACTTGAGCACTTTTATGAGGCAGGCAATGTTCCAAGCCCTCAATCTATATAACATCATTCAGTACAGAAATCCTAGTAAGGGAAGTTCTATCATTTCCATTTTTACCGATGCAGAAAATGCACTACAAAGAGGCCAATTGGCAGGTAAAGATTGGCAATGATTTAAAAGGACTGTGTTGCCCAGCCGGTGTGGCTCTGTGGTTGAGTGTTGATCTATGAACCAGGAGGTCACGGTTCAATTCTCGGTCAGGGCATATGCCCAGGTTGCAGGCTCGATCCCAACTGTGGGGTGTGTGGAGGGAGGCAGCCAATCAATGATTCTCTCATCATTGATGTTTCTATCTCTCTAGCCCTCCCCCTTCCTCTCTGAAATCAATAAAAAATAA
>NW_005353728.1:352410-356149 GCF_000412655.1 Myotis brandtii
ATTGATGTTTCTAACTCTTTATCCCTCTCCCTTCTTCTCTGTAAAAAAATAAAAAAAAATAATAATAAAAAATAAAATGGAACTACCTGAACAGTTATCTATATATATAAAAGCCTAAGCGACCGAATGACGGAACCACCAAATGACTGAACGACCAGGTGCTATGTCGCACACTGACCACCAGGGGGCAGAAGCTCTATGCAGGAACTGACCCCTGGTGGTCAGTGTGCTCCCACAGCCAACGTCCTGCAGCCCCTTCCACCCCCCCCAGCCCCCCCCCCAGGCGACTGGCCAACCTCCTGCGGCCCCTCTCCCAGCCAACCTCCCACAGCCCTGATCACCAGCCAGGCCGAGGGACCCCACCCGTGCATGAATTTGTGCACCAGGCCTCTAGTAAAAAAATAAAAGGACTGGCAGTCAATCAGGGGAAAAGGCAACATATGTAAAACTTTAGACAATAAGAATAATAAAAAAATAAAAGGACTGTGTTGGGTGCAGGTGAAAGTAGTGGGGAAATGAGCCCTGTTATTAAGCGCTTGCTATCTGCATGCACCGTCTTTGCAGGGTGGTCTGGTTGGAAGTGTCCACAGGTATGTTCATGAGCTGATTCAACAATCTCAGCGTTGCAGGTCCCTCATGGAGTTCACTGCCCAAGTCTGAAAGCTCGCAGGCCTAGGACCTTTGTAACACTATGTTCAGTAACAGCGAAATCCTAAGTAAGCATGTTCAGCAATTGGAAAATGTTTCTTTTTCTAATTTATTGATTTTAGAGAGAGAGGGGGAGGGAGACAGAGAGAGAGAGAGAGAGAGAGAGAGAACACCATCGATTTGTTGTTCCTCTTACTTATGTATCCATTGGTTGCTGCTTGCCTGCGCCCTAACCGGGGATCGAACCTGCAACATTGGCCTATTGGGACGACGGACGTTCTAACCAGCTGAACGTTTTAGCAATTATGGTGCAGAAATTAAATTTCATCTTGTTGGGAGACAACGTTAGATTCCTAGCAACATGGGTGGTCCCAGCTCTCTGTAACCGTAAGTTTACATGGTTACATATATGGACATGTGCTAACCTTGGTTATCCGTGGGCGTGATTTTAACTTCTTTACAATGAATTGTATCATTTGAATTAAAGGGAAATTTACACAGCAGTGAAAAGAAATGAAATAGAGCTTCACGTATCAAAAAGGACACATCTGCCCTGCCAGCATAGCTCAGTGTTTGAGTGTCAATCTCTGAACCAGGAGGTCACGGTTCAATTCCCGGTCAGGGCACATGCCCGGGTTGCGGGCTCGATCCCCAGTGTGGGGCATGCAGGAGTCAGATGATCCATGATTCTCTCTCATCATTGATGTTTCTATCTCTCTCTCCTTCTCCCTTCCTCTCTGAAATCAATAAAAATATCTATACTAATAAAAGGGTAATATGCTAATTAGGGCAGATGTCTTTTAGACGACCTTCCGGATGTCCTTCTGGACAAAGCTGCTGCAAGGGCTGAGGCTCAGGCAGCAAAGGGCCCAGGCTCAGGCTGGCAGTGGCAGCAGCAGCGGGGTAATGGGGGCGGCGCCTTCCCCTGATCCACCAGGTTGCCTCCTGCAGAGGGAGGCCAGACTGTGGCTTAGGCCTGGAGCTGAGGCAGAGGCAGTTAGGGGCGATCAGGCCGCCAGGGGGAAAAGTTAGGGGTGATCATGCCAGCAGGGGGGCAAGGTAGGAGCGATCAGGCCAGCAGGCAGAGGGGTTAGGGGTGATCAGGCAGGCAGGCGAGCAGTTAGGAGCCAGCGGTCTCAGATTTTGAGAGGGATCCCAGATTTGAGAGGGTTCAGGCAGGGCTGAGGGACACCCCCCTCCTGTGCACAAATTTTGTGCACCGGGCCTCTAGTCTATAATAATAAAAGTGTAATATGCTAATTGCACCGGATGTCCTTCCGGACAAAGATAGGGCTGCAAGGGCCCAGCCCCTTGCATGAATTTTGTGCATCGGGCCTCTAGTATTTTTTTAAAAAAATATATTTCTGTATTGATTTCAGAGAGGAAGGGAGAAGGGGAGATAGAAACATCAATGATGAGAGAGAATCATCGATCGGCTGCCTCCTGCACACCCCCCACTGGGGACCAAGCCCACAACCCGGGCATGTGCCCTTGGCCGGAATCGAACCCAGGACCCCCCAGTCCACAGGCCAGTGCTCAATCCACTGAGCCAAGTGGGCCAGGGAAAGGGCCTCTAGTATTTTTTTTTAAAAAAGAGTGATCCTTTGACAAGGCCAGAGCTCCCCCCTGCCCTGCTCAGAACTGTGCCCTGGCCCTCCATTTCCCTCAAAGCTGGAGCCATCACAAGCCCCCGCAACTCGCTGCCTCTGCCCCCCCCCCCGCCCCGCTGACCACCAAGCTGTTGGAAAGAAGGCGGACAGAGGAATAGACAAGGTGAATAGGGAGCAAGAAGGAAGGGCCTGGGGGGGGGGCAGCTCTGGGCGAGGGTCGCCCCCAACACAGGAGGGAAGGAGGCTCTGAGGGCCCCAGGGGCTGCCTGTGGGCTGGGCCGCCAGGGAACCCAGGGCCAGCCGGGGCCGGATGCTGGGTGTGGGCGCCCAGGGGTCCTGCCTGTGCCGGGTGAGCAGCCCTTTCCTCCACCTCCCTGCCCTGCTCTGGAACAGTGGCCTTGATGGGCAGCTGCCAGGGGAGGTTTTGTTGGCCGCGTTCCCCACTCTGTTCCTCGGTGCCACTCAGTAAATGCTGACTCGGGGGTGGGGTGGGGGGAATCACAAAACAGCCCTGGCCGGTGTGGCTCAGTGGATAGAGCATCAGCCTGTGGACCGAATGGTGCCAGGTTCGATTCCGGACAAGGGCACGTACCTTGGTTGCAGGTTTCTTCCCAGCCTCGGGCCCTGATCGGGGCAGCTAATCGATGTGCTTCTCTCACATCGATGTTTCTCCCTGTCTTTCCCTCTCTCTTCCACTCCCTCTGAAAATCAATAGAGCCATAACCGGTTTGGCTCAGTGGATAGAGTGTCGGCCTGCAGACTGAAGGGTCCCGGGGGTTCGATTCCCGGTCAAGGGCATGTACCTTGGTTGCGGGCACATCCCCAGTGGGAGGTGTGCATGAGGCAGCTGGTCGATGTTTCTAACTCTTTATCCCTCTCCCTTTCTCTCTATAAAAATAAAAATCAATAATTTTTTTTAAGAAAAGGAATTTAGGGTCAGATCACCCTGTGAGGTTCCATGGGGCTCCCCCTTTTTGTCCACACTTGCAGCTATGCAACGAAGGCAGTGGTTCTCAACCTTCCTAATGCCGGGAACCTTTAACGCAGTTCCTCATGCTGTGGTGACCCCCAACAAAATTATTTTCGTTGCTACTTCATAACTGTAATGTCGCTACTGTTATGGATCCTAATGTAAATATCTGATATGCAGGATGTATTTTCATTGTTACAAATTGAACAGAATTAAAGCATCGTGATTAATCACAAAAACAATATGTAATTTTATATGCGTTTTCCGATGGTCTTAGGCGACCCCTGTGAAAGGGTCGTCCGACCCCTCCAAAGGGGTCGCGACCCCCAGGTTGAGAACCGCTGAACTAAGGGCTTCCCCCCCAACAGCTCAGAGGTCACCTTCCCATTGCTCAGTGTGGCTACCGTGAGCTCCCATTTCACAGACGGGCAAACTGAGGGCACCACGGGCAGGACGGACACAGGGACGCCGCCCCCGACCAGGGTGGGGCGGGCGCTCAGGGCGGAGGCAC
>NW_005353728.1:356966-357308 GCF_000412655.1 Myotis brandtii
AAAAATTTACATAATTTTTTTTTCTCACCTTAGCAGTGATCAAATGAGCGGTTTTAGTGCACAATTGGGTGGGTTGGTTGTGCATTCGGAAGGTTGTGCAGTTGTCACTGCTCTTTATATTTTATTTATATTTTTTTAAAGTACATATGTGTTATACATGTATATGTATAAGTATATGCATTTAATTAATTACGTACATTACATACACTTTATACATTATATACTTTATTTTATTAATCCTCACTGGAGGATATTTTTCTTTTCTTTCTTTTTTTAAAAATATGTTTTATTGATTTTTTACAGAGAGGAAGGGAGAGGGATAGAGAGTTAGAAACATCGATG
>NW_005353728.1:358566-358838 GCF_000412655.1 Myotis brandtii
TGGGGGATGGGGGGTGGGGGTGGGGGGGCATGTGCCCTGACCGGGAATCGAACCCTGACCTCCTGGTTCAGAGGTCGATGCTCAGTCCGGACCCTCGCTGGCCGGGCAGTTACCACCCCTCTTTCCAGAACGTTCCCATCCCCCCGACCCCGTGAGGCAGCCCCCCAGCTGGTCTCCCAGGGGCCGAGTTCTCTGTTCCCAGGGCCTCTGGCCTCCGGTAAAGGGACAGCCTCTGTTTCTCACTGTGTCTGTGTCGCAGGTGGCGCCGCCCT
>NW_005353728.1:359844-360075 GCF_000412655.1 Myotis brandtii
GGGCAGGTGAGATGGGCTCCCGCTCCCCTGACGGTCCCTGGTCCCCGGCGTCCAGGTTGTCCCGGGCCACCCCTCCCTCCGTGTGGCTCCGTGTGGTGGTTCCGTGTGTGACAGCCGCTCGGGTAGAGAAGGAGTCACTCCTGCGCTCGGGGAGGCTCAGCTTCCACCACCCGGAGCCTCGCTGTCACCAGCCCGCTCCCCCCGGAGTCCCCTCCCCCGGAGCCCGCTGTG
>NW_005353728.1:360233-360675 GCF_000412655.1 Myotis brandtii
GCTCCCGCTCCCCTGACGGTCCCTGGTCCCCGGCGTCCAGGTTGTCCCGGGCCACCCCTCCCTCCGTGTGGTTCCGTGTGGTGGTTCCGTGTGTGACAGCTGCTCGTGTAGAGAAGGAGTCACTCCTGTGCTCGGGGAGGCTCAGCTTCCACCACCGGGAGCCCGCTGTGCTGGGGGGGGCGGGTTTGGTGGATGAGGGGCAACCCCCGGGATGACAGCCCCTCCCCTCCAGCCTCCTCGCTCCCCCCCCTCCCCCGTGTTCAGTGTGGGTTCAGGCTGGTGTCTGTAGGGCTGTGCTTGCTGCGGGAGGGAGGACAGTTGAGCGCTGTCTGAGGAGGTCCCAGGGCGCTTCACTCCCCCCCAGGCCTCGCCTCTGCCGGGCTGTGCACGGGGTTTGGGACGGACGCTGAGGCCTGAGGCTCCTGGATGCCTTGGGAAGAGG
>NW_005353728.1:360887-364313 GCF_000412655.1 Myotis brandtii
GGTGCCCCCAGGCGCCCTCCCCTCCCCTCCCCGTGGCAGGGGCTCTGGTTGGGCGTCGACCCATGAACCAGGGGGTCACCTTCGATTCCTGGTCAGGGCACCTGCCTGGGTTGCGGGCTCGATCCCAGTGGGGGGCGTGCAGGAGGCAGCCGATCCATGATTCTCTCTCTCTCCCTCTCCCTTTCTCTCTGAAATCAATAAAATATATTTAAAATAAAAGAAAAGGAAAAAAAAGTTTGTGATAACAGCCTCATTAAAACGTCATTCCTATACCGTGAAGTCTGACCCCTTAAAATGCACAGGTCCTAGTGGATTCGCAGGGTGGTGTGACCGTCACTGGCAGCGAATTCTGGGGCGTTTTCACCCCCCCCCCCCCCCCCCACTGAGCTCCTGAGCCCTGGCCTGTCCCCGACGCCCCACAGGGAGGCGGACGCCCCACAGGGAGGCGGGCGTGTGTCTCTGGGCGTCATGTCCTGTCAGCGTTTTCTCTTGATGACGCAAGCAGCCGCTTTTAGCTTCCTGTTTCGGTTTCCTAGGCTGCTGACGCCCTGAGAGGAGAGGGGAGGGAGCCCCGTTTCATCACTGTATTCAGGTCGTTCATTTCTAAACTAAAAAGAGTCCAGCAAATGTGCGATAACTGATGCACAAGCAGTAGAAATGCCTCCGCCTCATGCCTCCCCCCAAATTGGAATAAGTTCATGAACCTCCCAGTCTCCACAGTGACTGGCGCCCGCACCGCTGTCCTGGGTGGCGGAGGCCTGTGGCCCTTGGAGCCCGCGTGCCTCAGGACTTGGTGCCCAGGGTTCGCTGCTGCTGTGCAGGTCGTTTTCCGATCCTGGCAGTCAGCGGTGCAGCCGGGCCGGGCGGGAGCGCGTGGTGATAAAGGCTCTGAGGAGCCCTCAGGCCCCGGGCCGCACTGTGCAGTCCCTGCAGGTGAGGGCTCCTGGGAACCGGGAGGCTGATGCCGAGAGAGTGAAACGGAGACTCGGTAACCCCCCCTTCCCCCTCCAGGTCTGAGGAGCGTCTCAGACGCCCCCCCCTCCCCCCAACCCTCAGGGTCTCGGGAGCACAGAGCCCAGACCCTCTGTTCCCTCCACATCAAACACCCCTGAGAACAGCCTTCACCTGTGAAACTGCCAGGGCTGCCTCTCTCGTCCCTCGGATGCGAACAGTCTGTCCCGGAGCCTGCTGGGCCGAGGAGTTCCAGCCGGCCGGCACCCAGACCCCATCAGTCTGAGCATCAGGGACAGTGAGGCCGCCCAGCCCTGTGCCAGCCGCCAGCGTGTCTGCGTGGCCCACACGCCCGTAAAACCAAAGTCCGACACTGAACCATCCTCCGTTGTCCCAGAACACAGTCTGGCTACATTTTCATTCTCTGCAAAGAGCTTGCACTAAAATATTTACAAATAATGAAATTCTGGGGATTCCAAAGAGGCTGTCTGAGGCCCCAGATCCCAGGAAGGGGCGCGGTCAGAGCTCAGGCAGTGCAGGAGCCGTCCCCCGAGATCCCATGGGCGCGGCCCCCAGCCCCCTGGTTCAGCTGTGTGGCTGGAGTGCTGGGAAGCTCCTACAGCCCTGGAATGCCTAGGGGAGCACGTGAGCAGGAGTGTGTGCAGGACTGTGGGTGGCCCGTCTGCCAGTCCTCCTAGCAGGTGACTGGAGGGGTCACCCGCGGACCAGACGGCCGGCAGGGCCCTGCTCTGTCCCCACAGTGTCAGGTAGCGGGAACCTGCGGGTCCTCTGCTCGCCCGGGGGGGCCCCCTGGTCCCCACTCCGCCTCCCCGTGTCCAGCCGGGTTTGCATCTTTATCTGCATCCCTGAGGCCTCCATGAGCTGGAGACCCTGACACGGGGCACACTCAGTTGGGGTCTGTCCCCCCCGCCAGTCCATGGCCCTTCCAGTTTGACACCACCTTCGATTCTGCATGTGCCTTAAAAATATTTTGACAAATCCCATAATTACTAGAAAATAAAAAGTAAAACATGCTCCTTCTCACTCCGAGTTACCCGTTGTTAATACCGGCCACACTTGCGTTCATGTCTTTATGCCGTTCCCCGATCGTCCCTGCCAGCCCTCCTCAGAGCAGTGCATGGTGTGCATTTTCATTCTCATATGCAGGTGATAAGATTTATTTAAAAAAACCCCACATTATTATTGATTTCAGAGAGGAAGAGAGAGAGAGAAACATCAATGATGAGATTCATGGATCGGCTGCCTCCTGCACGCCCCACACTGGGGACCGAGCCTGCAACCCAGGCCTGTGCCCTGACCGGGAATTGAACCCGGGACCCTTCAGTCCGCAGGCCGATGCTCTATCCACTGAACCACACCGGCCAGGGCTCACACACAGCTTTTCTGCAGCTCTGCACAGAGTCAGCACCAGCCCACGCCTGTGCAGGGTGGAGGTCAGGCTCACACGCTTCGCCCCATCGGAGGCGAGGACTCTTCCCTCAGCCCGCACCAGGCTTGCGTCCGCCCCAGGCTGTGTGCGCGACCTGTGGGTTCACCCTGTGGCAGTCGAGGGGTTTTCTGAATGTTGGGACGTGTTTTCCCTGGGACTCGTGCTGCCGTGGTCTCGGAAGAGCCAGGACGCGTCCCTGCGTCTGCAGCCCCTGGGCCGTGGTTGGTCCTTGCGGACGGCCCCCCCAGCGCAGCGAGCTGTGCGTGGTTTGCCCCCGTGATGGCTGGTGGGTGGGAGCCGGCCCTGCCCCTCGTTCTCCGGGCTGTGACTCAACCAATGGGGGCATTTCTCGCGCATCCTGGTCGTGGTCCCGACTGCAGCTCCGCCGAACGGGTGTGTCTTCGGCTGTTTCCAGTGGTTGGTGTGAAACCGATCTGCCTGGTGGCTTTTGTTGTTGTTAAAAGAAGGCCTGTATTTTATAAATTCCCTTCTGCCCTTGGCAGTATATTCCCTTCGTGGGGTCTTCCCTTAGCTGGGTGCGCCCTGAGCGAACTCTGTGTCTCCGTCCTGTCCTTGCTGGGGGTGGAGGTGGGGGCGCCGGGCCCTTCTCGCCAGCAGGACGCGCCCTGGCTCCTGCCCTCGGGGCCTCCGAGCTGTGCTGCCTCCCTCCTCTGTGTTCTGAGCGTCCCTCCCGCCTGGACAGCCTCTCCCTCACCCCGTCCTGCTCCACGGAGACCTCTCTCCGAGGCTCGGGTCTCGGGGGCAGTGGATGGTGCTGCCTGGGCTCTGGCCTCAGGCCAGGCTCAGTCCCGCCTCCTGGCTCCTCGCAGGGTCCGCGTTCACAGGAAGAGCCTGAGGCGGGTTCAGAGGCAGGTCTGGCTCCCGAGGGGCCCTTCGCCCTCCTGTCCCCGTCCCTGTCTCCCCACAAGTCTCAGGCCAAGCTCCCCAGGCCTGGGGGGTGGGGCTGGATGACCAGGCCGGCTCCGTGCCCACCTCCCTGGACACAGCGGCTGTCGGGCCACCGC
>NW_005353728.1:364500-366982 GCF_000412655.1 Myotis brandtii
CCTCAGCCCTGCTGTGCTCTGGGTCCCAGGGCGCCCCCCCCCCCTCTGCTCCCCGTCTCCCAGGAGCGCGGGGACCACCACGGCCACTGGCCTCTTCCCGTCACTGGCTGGGATGTTTCTTTCACTTTTTTTTAAACACAAAACCTTTTCGTACGAGGTCTTTGAACGCACGGGGAGCTGACGCCAGTGTTGGTCTCCTGTGGCCACTGTACGTTCCCTCAGGTGCCGGCTCAGAGCCGCTGCACCTGCTCTCCTGCCGGGGGCCAGCCATCTTGGGGTTCAGCCCTCCCGGGGTTCAGCCGTGTCGGGGCCGGTTCAGCCGTGTCGGGGCTCAGCCGTGTTGGGGTTCAGCCGTGTCGGGGCTCAGCCGTGTTGGGGTTCAGCCGTGTCGGGGCTCAGCCGTGTTGGGGTTCAGCCGTGTCGGGGCTCAGCCATCCTGGGGTTCAGCCATGTCGGGGCTCAGCCATGTCGGGGCTCAGCCGTGTCGGGGCTCAGCCGTGTTGGGGTTCAGCCGTGTCGGGGCTCAGCCGTGTTGGGGTTCAGCCGTGTCGGGGCTCAGCCCTCCCGGGGTTCAGCCGTGTTGGGGCTCAGCCGTGTCGGGGCCCAGCCGTCCCGGGGTTCAGCTATCTCGGGGCTCAGCCATCTCGGGGCTCAACTGTCTCAGGGCTCAGCCATCTCGGGGCCCAGCCGTGTTGGGGCTCAACTGTCTTGGGCCGCAGGTGCCTCCCTCCTGAGCCCCTTTCCCAGCTCCTGGGCTCCCGAACCCCCGCTTGCTTCCGTGTCACTCCTGCTCCGACCCCCCTGCCTGCCTCCTGATGACCCTGTGGGAACACGGCCCACCTGACCACTCCCCCGTCTCAGCACCCCCTCTTTTTTGAGAGAGAAGCATTGCTGCCCTGGATGGTCTGTCCCACGAACTGGTGTGCTCTGTGTGCGCCCGACGGGGACCGACGGGGACCAGACCTGCCGTCTCGGTGCGTCAGGGACGTGTGCCAGCAGCCGAGCCCCCGCCAGGCTGGGCACAGCCTTTTCTACAAGCCAGAGTGTCTGCAGCACATCTGACGCTGTCCACCGTGTAGTCCCCTCCTGTCCACGTTATAGTCACTTCCTGTCCACCGTGTAGTCACCTCTGTGCACTTACAGAGAGAGGCCGCTCTACACAGCAGCCATAGCACCCAGCAAAGCGACAGCGACTCCTCCCAACACCCAGTACCCGTCCGTGCTCAGTCATCCCCATGTCCTCCCACCACCCAGTACTGTCCATGCTCAGTCATCCCCATGTCCTCCCACCACCCAGTACTGTCCATGCTCAGTCATCCCCATGTCCTCCCACCACCCAGTACTGTCCATGCTCAGTCATCCCCATGTCCTCCCACCACCCAGTACTGTCCATGCTCAGTCATCCCCATGTCCTCCCACCACCCAGTACTGTCCATGCTCAGTCATCCCCATGTCCTCCCACCACCCAGTACTGTCCATGCTCAGTCATCCCCATGTCTACCCACCACCCAGCACCCGTCCATGCTCAGTCATCCTGTGTCCTCCCACCACCCAGTACCCGTCCATGCTCAGTCATCCCCGTGTCCTCCCACCACCCAGTACCCGTCCATGCTCAGTTGTCCCGTGTCCTGAAAGCGCCTGCTCACAGTTGCTGCCTCGCCTCCAGGCCCATCCCAGGCCCCGCCTTGCGTGGGCTTCCTCTGCGGAATCACCTAGGCCACTGGTCATGTGACCCCCCGGCTTTGCCCTGGAGATGTGGTTGCTGAGTCCCGTCCCTGTGTCCGCCCTGCACTGGTGGCTGGGCCGGAGCTGGAGCAGGTTCCGGTTTTGTATTTTGGCAAGAGTGCTTCCTAGCGGGCGCTGGGTCCTCCTCCTGGGGGTCCGGAGGGTGGGGGGGTGTAGGGTGTCCGTGGGCTCAGGGTGCCTGGCTGTCCCACCTCAGGAGCAGATAGGTGAGCGAGGGGTGGGGGGTGTTGACCCCTCTGCTGTCAGGTTCCCAGGCCGTGGTCAGTGCAGGGCCCACTCCCTCCTCGGGCTGCAGACTGGAGATTCCACTCCTGTTGTGCCTACTGGGTGTGGCTCTCGTGTTTCTTCTCAGGGGTGTGGGGTCCCCTGGGGTCTGGAGGGTGCGGCCGGGGGAGCGAGCAGGCCCTGCCTGTCGCATGGCTCCCCGACGGCACCTTTCGGTAAAGAGGTGAGTGACCCAGCGTGTAGCACAGCCATCCAGGAAACAGGCCGGGCCGGCCTGGAGGAGCAAACCCAGGCGTCGGCCTCGATGGGGGTGGGGTGGGGGTTCAGCCATGGAGGTGGCGTCGGCACCTTAACATGCTTTTCGGAGGCGGAATCGCAGGAGCAGGACAGGCCTGTGCTTTGCACCCGTCGTCCTGGGAGGGGAGGGGAAGCAGGTCAGACAGAGGCCCCAGGAGGCCGGCCCTGAGCAGGGAGGACGCAGGGACAGGAGGCGGCCGTGGGGTGGAAGGGA
>NW_005353728.1:367136-376387 GCF_000412655.1 Myotis brandtii
GGGACCGAGGGAGGGTCACGGTGCACAGAGGGCTCACAGCTTCCCCTGCGGCCCCTGAGGCTCCCGCTGACGGCTCCTTTAAGGACCAGACTCGGTGCTTTCATTGCAGAAGTCACCCTTGGATTATAGTTCCTCCTTCCTGTGTGGGTTCTAGTGAGTGTTTCTGGATCTGCTTTTCCTAAAATCCTCAGGGTGGCTTGTTAGGACTCAGCTGCTTGACAGCATCGTGACTGGTTCCGGTGGCTGAGTCCTGTTCCCCCCGCCCCCCCCAGCCTGGTCCTCAGGAAAGAGGGTCTGTGGCCGCAGGATGGGTGTGCGTGTCCGACCCGCCCAGCTCCCAGCTCCCAGCTCCCAGCTCCCAGGCCTGCCTCCGCCCTGTCCGCCTCCCGAGTGCCTGCATCTCTAGAGAACGCGCAGCCATGGCGTCCGTCCACACTGTCCACGTCCCGAGGGCTGGGCAGGGTCTCGGGAGACAAGCTCATTGGCTGTGGTCGTTGTGGCCCAGGTAGCGAATCCCGAGTCCAGGCGACCCGCCCTCCATGAGGTCATTGGTGACGCCAGGTGTGTCTCCACACCCCTCTGCTCCCGGCTGTCAGCTCCTTGTCCTCAGGAAGCCCCGAGGGGCCGGCTGAGGGGCCTGTGCTCTTTCAGGAGCCGCTGACCTTCCGGGACGTGGCCGTGGACTTCTCCCCGGAGGAGTGGGGGCGGCTGGGCCCTGCGCAGAGGACGCTGTACCGGGACGTGATGCTGGAGACCTTCGGGCACCTGCTGTCTGTGGGTAAGGCGGGTGCTGCCCGCGTCATGGAGCAGTTTCCATTCCCAGACCTTCTGTGCTCCAGGCTCAGTGCTCCAGGCCTCAGGCCGAGATGGTGCCCGGCCAGTGTGGCTCAGTGGTTGAGCACCGACCCATGAACCAGGAGGTCAGGGTTTGATTCCCCGTCAGGGCACATGCCGGGCTGTGGGCTCGATCCCCAGTAGGGGGCGTGCAGGAGGCAGCCAATCGATGTTTCTATCTCTGTCACTCGCCCTTTAAAATCAATGAGAACATTTAAAAAATAAAGGTGGGCTGAGATGATCATGAGCCGAGGTTCAGGGTGAAATTCCTGGTGCTTATCCAGCTCGAAGCGGGAGAGTTTGGGAGGAAGGCGCAGGGGAGCTCTCCAGGTGACAGTCCCTGCTCTCCTCCCCTGCAGGGGCTCAGGTCACCAAGCCCGAGGTCATCTCCCTGCTGGAGGAGGGCGCGGAGCCCTGGCGGGTGGAGCAGCCACGTCCCCGGAGCCCGTGTCCAGGTGAGAGCAGCCCGGTGGGAGGGGGACTTTGTCTGAGGAGTCAGGGCCTCAGACCCTCAGTTCCCTCACCGGCGCGTGGGCCCTGCTGCTGAGTCGGAGCAGACGTGCCCACCTCTACAAGCTGCCTCTTCGTAGCTGCAGTTCCCACCTGCCGCCCACCCGCGACGCCTCACATTCTCTCTGTGCCTTTCGCTCCGGCGACTTCCCATTCTCTCACCTGCTTCTTCGTTCTTAGTTTGTTTATTGCCAAACCTGTAGCCTGTAGCCTCAGACCCGGCTTTAAAAAACCAAACAAGAAAACAGGTTTTTAAGGTAGGTAATGTATTCACATGGTTGGAAACACTCAATGCTGTATGAATTGTAAGCTGAAAGGAATCTCATTTATACTCTTCCTTCCGCACATTATTCTTACCCCAGACACAGACAGACACACACATGAGCACACCCAGGCACACACAGAGGCACATGCACAGGCAACCAGTGTTTTTTTACTATGATTTTTAAAAAATATGTGTTGTTGTTTTTTAATTGACTTCAGAGAGAGAGAGAGAGAGAGAGAGAGAGCTAACCAGTGTGTTTTTACTATGATTTTTTTAAAATATGTGTTGTTTTTTAATTGACTTCAGAGAGAGGAAGAGAGAGAGAGAGAGAAATGGAAACATTAATGATGAGAGAGAATCATTGGTCGGTTGCCTCCTGCACACCCCACACTGGGGATGGAGCCTGCAATCCAGGCATGTGCCCTTGGCCAGGAATGGAGCTGTGACCTCCTGGTTCATAGGCTGGCACTCAACCACTGAGCCACACTGGCTGGGCTTTCCTGTGAATTTTTCAGTTATTATTAACATCTCAATTTGTAATAATCTATTTGAATTAATACCAAACTTGGGCAGTCTGTGAGAACTTCGCTTCTGTGTCGCCGTGTCGTCCACTCAAAAGTCATCACACTCAGGGCGCTGCCTTATTCCAGTGAAAGAGACACCAGGAGGCTCTGGAGCTGAGTCTGGAGGAGGAACCAACTACCAGTTGTTGTTTTTCCCCCTTTTGCTTTTTTAAGTACAAGCTTTTTATTTTTGTAAATATATTTTTTATTGATTCCAGAGAGGAAGGGAGAGGGAAAGAGAGACAGAAACATCAGTGATGAGAGAGAATCATTGGTTGGCTGCCTCCTGCACATCGAGCCCACAACCAACGCTCTGTCCACTGAGCCAAACCGGCTGGGACTCAAGGAGCTTTTGGCAGTCCTTCCCCAGTGGAATCACAAAGGACACACTTAATTCTTCCAGCAACAAATGGTGGCCAACGTGAAGCGTCATACACGAGGGGAAGCTGGCCTGGAGCCCAGGGTATTTCCTGGGGGTTGGTCACACAGGCCCACACGACTGGCTGGGACCATGGGAGCTCCGGACTCTGGAAGGAAAGGTGTTCACCATGAACAGTGTTGTGTGTACAAACCATGTAGGGAAGTTGGCGCCCTTGCTCCACGGCCTCAGGCATGTAGAACACTCTCCTGAGTGAGGACATTCCAGACCTCACTTCCTGGGAGGTGGCCAAGGGCCGGCGTGACGCAGGCCTTCTTGGGGATGTGCAGTTTGAGCAGCTCATGCAGGGTCGTTACCCTTCCCTGCTCACCCTTATCTGTCCTTCCTTCTCATGGGAAAATGCTCCATAGATTTTATCAGGAGGTGGCCAAGGGCCGGTCGTGACACAGGCCTTCTTGGGGATGTGCAGTTTGAGCAACTCATGAGGGTCGTTACCCCTTCCCTGCTCACCCTTATCTGTCCTCCCTTCCTTCTCATGGGAAAATGCTCCATAGATTTTATCAGCACTCAGCACACTTCATATTGTGGTCAGCTGCTTTGTTCACTCTTCACTATTTCCCTTTTCCCTGTTACGATGCTCCTCTGAGTTGTGAGTCTATGTGAAAACAAGTTCACACTTGCCTTCTCAATAATATGACAGAAACCCCACCTTTTCCACTCGATTCTTAAACGTTCTTTCTCACGACTTTTTTCTGTTTACTTCAGAAATGGTGAGAAATCCTGAAAGTAAAGCGTTGATCCCAACACGTCGCATTTTTGAGGGTGACCAGTCCCATAGCATGAAGTTGGAACGATTCGTGTGGGATGATCCTTGGTTCTCCAGGTTAGAAATTTTGGGATGCGACGACCGGTTACAAATGTACCGTGTGAACCAGAGTACAGCTATGAGGCAGATGGTCTTCATGCAGAAGCAAGTGCTGTCTCAAAGAGGCTCTGAATTCTGTGACCTTGGAGCGGGGTGTGGCCAGAGCTTAAACTTTATTCCCTCTCAGAGGGTTTCTCAAATAGAACATTTCTATAAGCCTGATACACATGCTGAAAGTTGGAGGTGTAAGTCAGCCATCATGTATGCAGATAAGATTACCTGTGAAAATAATGGTTATGACACAGCCTTCTACCCGTCCATGCCACCTATTCACCCTGCAAGGATGCAGACTGGAGATAATCTTTTCAAATGTTCTGATGCTGTTAAATCTTTCAATCACGTACTACATTTTGGTGATCATAAGGGAATGCACACAGGAAAACTCTATGAGTATAAGGAATGCCATCAAATCTTTAACCAGAGCCCGTCATTTATTGAACATCCAAGACCTCTTATCGGAGAAAACCAGTATGGTTATAAAGAATATGAGAATATCTTTTACTTCTCGTCCTTTATGGAGCGTCAAAATATGGGCGCTGTAGAGAAAGCATATAAATACAATGAGTGGGAGAAAGTCTTTGGGTATGACTCCTTCCTCACTCAACATACAAGCACTTACACCGCAGAGAAACCCTACGAATACAATGAATGTGGGACGTCTTTCATCTGGAGCTCTTACCTTATCCAACATAAGAAAACACATACTGGAGAGAAGCCCTACGAATGTGATAAATGTGGGAAAGTTTTCAGGAATCGTTCAGCCCTTACCAAGCATGAACGGACTCACACTGGAATAAAACCCTATGAATGTAATAAATGTGGGAAGGCCTTCAGCTGGAACTCCCATCTGATTGTGCACACGAGGATTCACACGGGAGAGAAACCTTATGTATGTAATGAGTGTGGGAAGTCTTTCAACTGGAACTCCCATCTGATTGGCCATCAGAGGACTCACACCGGAGAAAAACCGTTCGAATGCACTGAGTGTGGGAAGTCTTTCAGCTGGAGCTCCCATCTGATTGCCCACATGAGGATGCATACTGGAGAGAAGCCCTTTAAATGTGATGAATGTGAAAAAGCCTTTAGGGATTACTCGGCTCTCAGTAAACATGAAAGAACTCACTCCGGAGCAAAACCATATAAATGTACTGAATGTGGAAAGTCCTTCAGCTGGAGTTCCCACCTCATCGCTCACCAGAGAACGCACACGGGAGAGAAACCCTATAACTGTCAGGAATGCGGCAAAGCATTCAGAGAACGCTCGGCCCTCACTAAACATGAAATAATTCATTCTGGAATTAAGCCCTATGAATGTAATAAATGTGGAAAATCCTGTAGCCAAATGGCTCACCTTGTTAGACATCAAAGGACTCACACTGGAGAAAAGCCCTACGAGTGCAATAAATGTGGGAAGTCCTTCAGCCAGAGCTGTCACCTTGTTGCTCATCGGAGAATTCACACGGGTGAGAAGCCCTATAAGTGTAATCAGTGTGAAAGGTCCTTTAACTGCAGCTCTCACCTGATTGCGCACCGGAGAACTCACACTGGAGAGAAACCATATAGGTGTAACGAATGTGGGAAAGCGTTTAATGAGAGTTCTTCCCTCATTGTGCACCTGAGAAACCACACTGGAGAAAAACCCTACAAATGCAACCATTGTGAGAAGGCTTTCTGTAAGAATTCTTCTCTCATTATTCACCAGAGAATGCACAGCGGAGAGAAACGCTTTATATGCAACGACTGTGGAAAGTCCTACAGTGGCCACTCGGCCCTGCTGCAACACCAGAGGAGCCACCGTGCAGGGAAAGTCTGAACTGAACTGATGAGAGACTTCCTTTCCTTGTACATGTGATCCTTTGAAAAAAACACTATAAGTATCAGCAGGAGGGGCTGTTTACTAGTAGGAGTTCAGGGAGGCTCTTCCCCTTACTACTCAATAGAAACATCTAGAAGAAACGTATGAATGAACACGATAGAGGAAAGCGTAGTGGTGATGTAGCCCTTATTTAACGTCAGATAATTACAGTGAAGAAGGAAAGCCCCGCTCCTACTCCTCAACCAGGATCTTGCTTGAGGAACGTGAATGTAGGGACGAGACACCTTTAGTAAGAGATCTCAAGGATTTGTGGACCAGAGTACATTGATGGAGGAGAAAACCTTGTGCTGGGAAGTGTTTCAGCTGGAAATACGCTGTTTTGCATCGAGCTGGAGCATTGGGTGGGAAGCTTTATAATAACATTCTGTGCATAATTGTGAAAACACAGATTTTGCTGTTATTAGGGGGAGGGTCTGGGTGTCCTTTAAGGAATAGACTATGGAATACTAAGTTTGAGGTTAAGAAAAAAAAATAGTATTGAATGGGATATTTACTGTTAGTCGAGATTAACCTTAGAAAAATTAGTAAATGAGATTACTAATGGTGGAAAAGTTATTTTCTAGAAGTATGAGGCTGATGTTGTTGGGACAAAAAGTGACATTTAATATCACAGTGTGTCCATGTCCATGGTTTACTCATTGTTGGATGTTTGTAATTTGTTTTAGGCAATCACTATAAGTTATAATTATAGACACTGCATCAGAGTACATACCCTGAAGGAATAACAAGGACACAGAGTTGTGTATACATGTCTTCTATAACATCTAAAAGTGTGTATGGATAAGGACTGGAAAGACCCATGGATAAATTAACCCAGTTAATTTTTTAAAATCATAAAGTTTTATAAACACTTACAGCACTTACCACGTGCTAAGCTTTGTTTTAGATGCTTTCCAATTATTAATGTGTCCAATCCCCTTAGTTCCATGAGGTGGGTGCTGTCACCCCAGTTTTACAGATGGAGGAACGGAGGCAGAGATGTTGGCTTCAGAGCCCCTGTGTTTAACCACAGTTGTGCTGCCTCTCTCCAGTGACCCCCTGGTGTTTTTGTTATTGTTCAGTGTTTCTATGGTAGATATTTGCTAATAAAAATCAAGAAATTCCTAAGTAATGAGAACTGAAGTTACCTGGCTCTCTGTCCGGAAGGATTTCTGGTAACACGAGGGCTTAGCTCCCTCCGGAGTAGGAAGTCTGGATTGGACATTCCGACTCCCGGCATTTCCTGGAGCCGGGATTTCGTAAACTCACCACCCACAGCCCTGAGGCTGAGAGCGGACCAGGAGCCGGAGGGATGCTTGTCTTCGGGTCTCGCGTGTCCTCACCGCGGAGGGCAAGACCCAGCGCTGCCCGTGGGCGCAGCGTTCCTGCGGTCTCCCTCGAACTCAGGTTTATACTCCCTCATCTTCTCCAGGTGGAAAGATTGCCTCAGGGCAGAGAGGGTTCGGACGGGAAGGGAGCTCTCAGGCCCCATAGAGTGAGGAAGCCCCTCTCAGTGCTCCCAGGGGGTCGGGGGCGAGCGGAATAGGGCAGATTGGCTGCCTTCTCTCCAGTTGGCAAGTATTTCCCGACCTCCCTAGAGATGGCCTGTCGGGCGGCCATTAGGGGCCAGCAGTCCTTCCTGGAGAGGCTTCCAGGGTCTTGGTTAGAAATCCCGGGGCAGAAGGTCCATCTGGTGCTGACTCCCCAGCGTGAGAAACTGTCCTGGAGGCGGAGGGTGCTCCCGCCTGAGTCCGGTCACCAGCTGCCACGGGCACGTGCTACCTGATCCCCCCGTTCAGGGCTCAGTGCTTGCCGGCCGCCCAGCGAGTGTGGCAGGAGGGAATGCCAGCAGCTGAATGGATTTGCCACGAGAGGCAGGAGCAGGGGTGGCAAGACTCCACAGTCAGACCAGGGTGGGGTCGGGGGGTGACGCACTGTTTACCGCCGCCCACAGCCGAAGCAGCAACGAAACCACCAGCTGTTCCATTGCTCTGGGGTGTTTTTCATTTCATTTTATTTTTATTTATCTTTTAATATTATAGACTGGATGGCTTAAACAACTGAAATTTATTTTCTCACAGTCTTTTTAAAAATATATATATTTTATTGATTTTTTACAGAGAGGAGGGCAGAGGGATAGAGAGTCAGAAACATCAATGAGAGAGAAACATCCATCAGCTGCCTCCTGCACACCCCCCACTGGGGATGTGCCCACAACCAAGGTACATGCCCTTGACCGGAATCGAACCCGGGACCCTTCAGTCCGCAGGCCGACGCTCTATCCACTGAGCCAGACCGGTTAGGGCAATTGTATTTTATTTTTAAAATGTATTTCTATTGGTTTCAGATGGGCCCAGGTCTGCCTTGTGAACACTCGGCTAAGGAGGCAGCAAAGGGCGGGGTGTGGGGTGCACCCAAGAGGGAGAACCTGGGAGACAGAGGAGGGGCCAGGCCTGGGACCAAAACCAGATGGAAGAGGAATCCCAGGAGGCAGGGCTGGGCCTCCATCTGCCTCCTCCGTGGTCTGCCCAGTCCTCGTTCCTGCCCCACGACCCCTCTCCTCTCAGCCTCCCATTGGCTGGCACGGTTCCGTGGAGGGACTCCGCGTGGCAACCTGGGCTGACCTCACACTGGTGGCTCCAAGGCAGAACCAGATGCTGGGCAGGGAGCCGTGCTTCAGGGCAGACACTGGGCTCCAGTGGAACGGCTCCTGGCTCCTTTCACCCGCAGGATAAGAGACGACGGTGCTGGAGTGATGGGCCAGCCTCGGCGTTCCTTCGCCTTCCTAATTTTGTTTTTAATGGGATGGCCATTGCGTGTGTGCTTGCCTGATGCAGGTGAGTTCAGACCTAGTTGGAAAAATGACAGGCCTTTTAAATATATATATATGTATTTATTGATTTCAGAGAAGAAGGGAGAGAGAGAGAGAGAAGCATCCATGATGAGAGAGAATCATGGATCGGCTGCCTCCTGCAATTGCCCTACTGGGGATCGAGCCCGCAACCTGGGCGTGTGCCCTGGCCCAGAATTGAACCGTGACCTCCTGGTTCATAGGTCGACGCTCAACCAGCCGGGCTATTTTTCCATTTTAACGAGAGTGGAGGGGAGGCGGGGAGACAGAGAGAAACATCGATGTGAGCCAGACACATCTATTGGTTGCCTCCCGCATTGAGCCTGCAACCTGGGCATGTGTCCTCGACTCAGAATTGAACTGTGACCTCCTGGTTCATAGGTCGACGCTCAACCAGCCGGGCTATTTTTCCATTTTAACGAGAGTGGAGGGGAGGCGGGGAGACAGAGAGAAACATCGATGTGAGCCAGACACATCTATTGGTTGCCTCCCGCATTGAGCCTGCAACCTGGGCATGTGTCCTCGACTGGAATCGAACCCGGGACCCTTCAGTCCTTAGGCCGGCGCTCTATCCACTGAGCCACACCGGCCAGGGCTCGCCTCTTGCACCTTTGTTCAGTCTGTACAAACAATTATTCTCTCTCTGTGTGTGTCTTGCTTTTTGTTTCCAGGTGATAGGAAGGGTGATATACCTGAGCCGGTCAAGGACGTCTCAGCGCGAGTGCTGGCCCCCAGCACCAGCACCTGGGACGCAGGTGGGCGGCACGGCCCCGGCTGCCCTGTGGTGGCCTTTCCTCCCAGCACGAGCCCCCCTGGGCCCATCAGAGCAGCCCTGAGCTGTAAACAAGGCCGCTCTCCTGGGGTTCGGGCTACGTCGGTGGCAGGTGCTGCTGCCCTGGAAAAACAGCCTGGCCAGTGTGGCTCAGGGACACACAGCTCCACAGAGCAAGGGGGGCAGGTGGGAGGGGAGCCCGCAATGACGTGGGAATTCAGACTATATCTGTTCGCACAGGCTGGGCAATCTCGCCTCCTTATTTTATTTTATTTATTTTTTATTTTATTTTTTAAT
>NW_005353728.1:377696-383390 GCF_000412655.1 Myotis brandtii
CAGAGAGGAAGGGAGAGGGACAGAGAGCTAGAAACATCGATGAGAGAGAAACATCGATCAGCTGCCTCCTGCACACTCCCTACTGGGGATGTGCCCGCAACCAGGGCACATGCCCTTGGCCGGAATCGAACCCGGGACCCTTCAGTCCGCAGGCCGACGCTCTATCCACTGAGCCAAACCGGTCAGGGCGACAATTCTTTTTTTTAAATATATTTCTTTATTGGTCTCAGAGAAGGAGAGAGAGAGATAGAAACATCAATGATGAGAGAGAATCACCGATCGGCTGCCTCCCGCACGCCCCCCACTGAGGACCGAGCCCGCAACCCAGACACGTGCCCCTGGCCGGAATCCAACCCGGGACCCCCCTCAGTCCAGGCTGACGCTCCATCCACCGAACCAAGCCATCCAGGGCTGATGACAATTCTTATAATCACTAAATTATAACCCTTATACATTTCAAGACTAGTGTTTTTAAAATATGGATCATGACAGTGGGGAGGGAAAAAGAAAAAAAGAAAGAAACAGAACCAAATGTACTTTAGAAAAATAGACTATATTAAAAAGTATTACATGTATTGAAGTTCGTAAAAATAAATGCACACACAGAAAGGCGTGCACCGTTTCCTTTTGGACTCAGGCTCCCTCGAGGTCTGTCACAGCACGGTTGGATCCTGTTTTTTCGTTGTTTTTTTTAAAATATATTTTTATTGGTTTCAGAGCGGAAGGGAGAGAGAGAGAGATGCTCTATCCACTGAGCCAAACCAGCCAGGGCTCAACCCTTTTTTAAATTTTTATTATTGATTTCAGAAAGAAAGGAGAGGGAGAGAGGGATAGAAACATCCATGATAGATAATCATTGATTGCCTCCTGCACGCCCCCCACAGGGGATCGAGCCCGCAACCCAGGCATGTGCCCTTGATGGGAATCGAACCTGGGACCCTTCAGTTTGCAGGCCAACTCTCTATCCACTGAGCCAAAGTGGCTAAGCCTTTAAAGCAATAATTTAAAAAAAAAATTTAATTAATGTCCCCCAAATCCATGATGAACAAAATATCAACAGTTTTTTCATTGAGTTACTTAAATCAAGATGCTTCCTTTTATAAAAATTTTATTTATTTTTGTATTTCTTGATTTTAGAGAGAGGAAGGGAGAGAGAAGAATATCAATTTGTTATTCCACTTATTTATGCATTCGTTGGTTGTTTCTTGCATGTGCCTTGACTGGGGTTGAACCCTCAACCTTGGTGTAGGGGGACGACACTCGAACCAACTGAGCTACCCAGCCAGGGACAAAGTGTCAAAAAATTCAGCACGGGATCAGCAATGGTGCTGGGACAAGCCATACTACAGTCTGCAGACTGACCCAAAGGAAAAATCTCTAATACCTGTGATGTCTTTATTTCACATGTTGGTGTTTTGTTCATCATGGGTTCCTAGGCATTTATTTTTCTTTTGTACAATGTTGCATTAAGATATTATCTATGTCACCCTAGCTGGTTTGGCTCAGAGGATAGAGCGTCAGCTGCAGACCAAAGGGTCCCAGGTTCGATTCCGGTCAAGGGCATGGACCTCGGTTGCAGGCTCCTCCCTGGCCTGGGCCCTGGTTGGGGCACGTGCAGGTTCTTTTGTACGATATTGCATTAAGATATTATCTATGTCACCCTAGCTGGTTTGGCTCAGAGGATAGAGCGTCAGCTGCAGACCAAAGGGTCCCAGGTTCGATTCCGGTCAAGGGCATGGACCTCGGTTGCAGGCTCCTCCCTGGCCCGGGCCCTGGTCGGGGCACGTGCAGGAGGCAACCCCTCGATGTGTTTCTGTCACGTGGATGTTTCTCTCTCTCTTTCCCTCTCTCTTCCACTCTCTCTAAAAATCAATGGAAAAATATCCTCAGGTGAGGATTAAAAAAACACACCACAAACACAAAAAGATATTATTATTATTTTTAATATACTTTTATTGACTTCAGATAGGAAGGGAGAGATAGAAACATCACTGATGAGAGAGAATCATCGATTGGCTGCCTCCTGCACGCCCCCCACTGGGGATCGAGCCTGCAACCTGGGCATGTGCCCTGGACTGGAATAGAACCTGGGACCCTTTAGTCGACAGGCCGACGCTCTATCCACTGAGCCAAACCAGCGAGGGCGAGATATTATTTATATTGATGATGGAGTTTGGAACCTAAGGTGATTGCCTCACATGCCCAAGGGGCGGGCTCCATCCCCAGTGCGGGGGCCTGCAGGCGGCAGCCGATCCATGATTCTCTCTCATCTTTGATGTTTCTATCTCTCTCCCTCTCCCTTCCTCTCTGAAAGCAATTAAAATAATATCTAAAGTGAAAATCAATAAGAATATTTTTGGGGGTGGAAACAAGCTAGCCCAAATTTATTAACGTCCCCCCACCCCCGACCCCCCCAAAAAAAGACACGAGGACATGTTGTGGGCGCTGCGCTCCTGAATTCACCTGTGTTACCCTCCAGTCGACTGGGACAGGATGAGGAGAGGGAACAGCTTGCCGCGCTTTATGAAAATATCCAGATACCACTGTCGGGAGACGAAGAGGAGGCCTTCAGGGCCAGGCGCCCAGGCGAGGCTGGGTGTCTGCTTTCGGGGAACGAGAAGGAGCTGGCGGAGTTCATTAATTCAGGTAGGAACCGACCCGCTCATCTGGGCAGATCCGCAGTCACAGGAAAGCTGAGCTGGCCATCAGGGCTTGGTTTTCTTTTCTTTTTTAAAAAAATTTATTTATTTTTTCTTGATTTCAGAGAGGAAGGCAGAGGGGGAGAGATATAGAAACATCAATGATGAGAGAGAATCCTTGATTGGCTGCCTCCTGCACGCCCCCTACTGGGGATCGAGCTCACACCCCGTTGGTCCTGTGCCCTGACCGGGAATCGAACCCGGGACCCTTCAGTCTGCAGGCTGGCGCTCTATCCACTGAGCCACACCGGCCAGGGCAATGGTTGGTTTCCAAAGGCAAAGTGGGAATTGATGGAGTTTGAGGGAAGGAAGATGAATATCGACAGCCCCACCCACAGACACGACCGGCTCCCGTCCGTTGTCCCCGCGGTAAACCCCTGTGGCTGCTTGGTTTCCTTCGCAGGGACGTTCCGAGGGTTGAAAACAGAGATTAGGAAACAGCCCTTTTCCCCGACCAGACATTTCCTTACAGGTAATTATTAGGGTGACATGACTCCCACGCTGAGAACACAGACAAGCAGACGTCCCGCCTTCACCGGGGGCCTCAGCCCGACGTGAAAACAGGACCCAGGCCCAGAAAGCAGAGGCCGCTACCCCAGGTTCAAAGACCCCTGTCAGCTACGCCCGTCTTGCCTGCAAGCCCCTGTGAGAGGGCCGTACACGTTCATAGAAGCCTGACTTGGTAGACGCTCTGACGTTCTTAGATACTTGCTTTAAAAAATTCCTAGCCCTGGCCGGTGTGCCTCAGTGGATAGAACATCGCCCTGTGGACTGAAGGGTCCCGGGTTCGATTCTGGTCAAGGGCACATGCCTGGGTTGCGGACTCGATCCCCAGTGGGGGGCGTGCAGGAGGCGGCTGATCCATGATTCTCTCTCATCACTGATGTTTCTATCTCTCTCTCCCTCTCCCTTCCTCTCTGAAATCCATAAAAATATATGTAAAAATATTCCCAGAGCACAAGTCTGTAGAGAAGGCATTATCTCGTTCAGTTTTATTAACCACACCCTGGATGGAGCGCCTCCCTGACTGCCCTAGACACAGACAATCCTAAAGAGGCTGCCAGGCCTGAGGAGAGATAACTGATGCTCACCAGGCAGACAGCCCTCATCAGCCTTCAGAAGATAATTTTTCACTGTCTTTTCATTACAGTGAAGTATAACTTTCCTACATTCTCTCTTTATTGGTCATTTATAAAGACGGAGTACAAACTCACAGACCCAGACAACAGTTATGTTGGTTACCAGTCAGGAAAGGGGCTGTGGGGAAGTAGAAGAGGGTATAGGGGGGTCAGCGGTGATGGGAGGAGACTTGACGTGGGGTGGTCAGCACATAATACAATATAGTAGAGATGATGTGTTATAGAATCATATGCCTGAAACCTATGTAATTGTGCTAATGTTTCCCCACTGAATTCAATGAAAAAAAAATAATGCTTGAATACGGAAAATGGGACAATAATTTAAACTTTCAAATTTTCACCGTCCTTATCAAATCACATGCATTATGTCCTAAAAATCCCACTATTCGCACCTTTATTTTTTTTTATTTTTTAAATTTTTTTTTATTGCTAAAAGTATTACAAAGGGTATTACATATGTGTCCTCCCCCCCCCCGCCCCCGCACCTTTATTTTTCTATCCTTTTTCCATAGGCCCTCTTTCTTCCTTTCTATTCCTCCGTTATTTGTAACTTAACAACCCTATGTCTATATTTTAGCTATTAGATCAAAAAGAAGACAGCATCTTGAAGGAGCAGGATTGGAGAGCGCGCAAAAGCAGTAGAGGAAGCACAGCACGGAATGCTGGGCCCCTTGCAAACGTGGGAAACCCGTGAAAGCCAGTGAGAGAGCCGCAGGCCGCGCTACCCCGTGTGGGGAACACACGGTGGGACGTCAGCCTGAGGACATGCGAACCCTCAGGGAAGAAAACTAGAAATATATAACACAAAATAAACCCACAGCATAGTCATCCTCGCCTCTTAGCTCTCATGAATAGTTCATGAATAATTATAATGTAACAGGAAAGAGGAAAATCCAACTTCGTAAGTATGAACGAGAAATTGTCTGCATTTTCTTTCCTTGCTTCTAACCAGAAATACAAGGAATTTCTTTGGGGAACCTCCCAGACCATGCTGGGGAGCCCCCCACTTTCACTAAACAGAACTTTCCCACTGATACCTGTCAGTTCCAGTAGCTTGTCTTCGTTTACAAGAGGAGCCTGAGAATGTCACTGGGTACCAGATAAGGAGTGTGTGTGTGTGTGTGTGTGTGTGTGTGTGTATGGAGGTGGGGGAGGAATCCAATTCCTTGTGGGTTTTATTTATTTTTTTAATATATTTTATTGATTTTTTTACAGAGAGGAAGGGAGAGGGATAGAGAGTTAGAAACATCAATGAGAGAGAAACATCGATCAGCTGCCTCCTGCACACCCCCCACTGGGGATGTGCCCGCGACCCAGGTACATGCCCTTGACAGGAATCGAACCTGGGACCCTTCAGTCCGCAGGCCGACGCTCTGTCCACTGAGCCAAACCGGTTAGGGCAGGTTGTTTTATTTCTGTTAAATCCTTATCTGAGGATATTTTTCCATCGAGCCAAACCAGCTAGGGCCAAAATTGTTAACTTTCTATAACTTGACCGGATCGAACCCGGGACCCTTCAGTCCGCAGGCAGACACTCTGTCCTCTGAGCCAAACCGGCCAGGGCTGACACGTGAGTATGTGACCAGGAAAGGAGGCTTCATTGTTCAAGCTCCTGGGATTCTGGAATTCTGTGAACTGCACCTGGTGGTTTGGAAACAAGTGTGTCCTGCTGACATGAAGAAGTGACCAGCTCCTGCCGGGCTCCCACACTGTGGGCCTCAGAGGGGATAGCGTGACGGCTCAGGGGACACGGCTGTCGCTCCAGTTCTGTGGCCGCCCAAGGCCTAATGTGTAGCCCGAACCCCATGATCTCGTGTGCGTTTAGGCATCAACCTGTGGAGGGGGCGGTGGTGGTG
>NW_005353729.1:0-454 GCF_000412655.1 Myotis brandtii
TGCTGTTGTACAGGGTGTGGAATGCAAACACAAGTGTTCAGTAAACCATATTCGGGCTGACAGTGCCCTAGCAACAACTTAACCCATGGCCAAAGGTGGAATCGTGTGGCCCCGCGAGGAATCGGGCTCCCTCCTCTCTGGTTTTGGGGTGTGTCACCTGAGAACCGCCACTGCCAAGTCACTGCAGCTTGGCAGCTCCTGGGCTGAGTGCCTGCCTCTTGGTGGTCAGTGTTCGTCATAGCAACTGGTCAGAGGGTTGGATGTTTAGCATATTAGCCTTTTATATATATAGATAAAACTGCCTTCCTTTGCAATCCCACCTACGTATTCAAAAACATTCTGCCACGAGGTCACAGGCTTCACTATCAGCCCAGTGGCCTCAGCTCAGCACGGATCGGGAACCCTGGAAAGACAGTGCCCAGGGGCAGACCCCACTTTGCTTTGATTTTTTTTA
>NW_005353730.1:0-1102 GCF_000412655.1 Myotis brandtii
TTTAAATTAAATCTTCAGTGTTGAAAGTATTACATATATCCCTTCCCACCCCCAATTAACCCCTTCTAGCCTGCCCCAGGCCTCCACCACCCTATTGTCTGTGTCCATGGGTTATGCATATATGCATACAAGTTCTTTGGTTGATCTCTTCCCACCCACCTTCACCTTCCCTCTGAGATTCCACAATCTGTTCCATGCTTCTGTGTCTCTGGATCGATTTTGTTCATCATTTTATTTTGTCCATTAGATTATACCTGTAAGTGAGATCATGTGATACTTGTCTTTCTCTGACTGGCTTATTTCTGGCTTATTTCGCTTAACATAATACTCTCCAGGTCCCTCCATGCTATCTCAAAGGGTAAGAGATTCTTCTTTTTTATTGCTGCATAGTATTCCATGTAGTAAATGTACCACTGCTTTTTTATCCACTCGGCTGTTTCCAGATCTTAACTATCGTAAATTGTGCTTCTATGAACATAGAGGTGCATATATTCTTTCTGATTGGTGTTTTGGGTTTCTTATATTATATATTCCTAGAAGTGGGATTACTGAGTCAAATGGCAGTTCGATATTTAATTTTTTGAGGAAACTCCATACTGTATTTCCCATAATGGCTGCATCAGCCATTCCCACCATCAATCAGTGCACTAGGGTTCCCTTTTCTCCACATCCTTTGCTTTTCGTTAATATATTTTTAATTGATTTAAGAGGAGAAGGAAGAGGGGGAGATAGAAACATCAGTGATAAGAAAGAGTCATTGATCGGCACACCCCACACTGGGGATCTAGCCCACAATCTAGGCATATGCCCTGAGCAGGAATCGAACTGAGACCTTCGGTTCATAGGTCAACACTCAACCACTGAGCTACAACAGCTGGGCATCATTTGTTGATATTCTGACAGGTGTGAGGTGATGATACCTCATTGTTTTAATTTGCATCTCTCTGGTGATCAGTGACTTCGAGCATTTTTTCATCTGTCTCTTGGCCATCAGTATGTTCGCTTTGGAGAAGTGGCTATTTAGGTCCCTTGCCTATTTTTTTTTTAAATATGTTTTATTGGCTTTTTACAGAGAGGAAGGGAGAGAGAGAGTTAGAAACAT
>NW_005353730.1:1198-1444 GCF_000412655.1 Myotis brandtii
AGTCCCATTTGTTTATTTTCTCCTTAGTTTCCCTTGCCTTAGGGATGGATCCGTAAACATATTGTTATGAGAGATGTCTGAGATTTTGCTGCCTATGGTTTCTTCTAGGATTTTTATGGCGTCATGACTTACATTTAAGTCTTTTATCCATTTTAGTTTTTTTTTTTTCTCTCTCTCTGTTGCACCTCCTCCCAGGTGCAGACTGGAAATAAAACTAAATTGAGGAACATTCACAAGGAATTACCC
>NW_005353731.1:0-836 GCF_000412655.1 Myotis brandtii
GGGATACAAGGATGGTACAGTATCTGCAAATCAATAACTGTGATACATCACATAAACTGAGACAAAAAACACATAATCATATTAATCGATGCAGAAAAAGCATTTGACAAAATCCAACACCCTTTCTTGATAAAAACTCTCAGCAAAGTGGGAATAGAGGGATCATACCTCAACATAATAAAAGTCTTATATGACAAACCTACAGCCAACATCATACTCAATGAGCAAAAAACTAAATCCATGTCCCCTAAGAACAAGAACAAGACAGGGATTCCCACTTTCACCACTCCTGTTTGATATATTACTGGAAGTGCTAGCCACCACGATCAGACAAGAAGAAATTAACAGCAGCCAAATTGGAAAGTAACTAAAACTGTCCTTATTTGCAGATGACATGATACTGTACATAGAAACCCCAAAGTATCCATCAAAAAACTACTAGACCTAAAAAATGAGTTCAGCAATGTAGTAGGATAAAAGATTAAAGCCCAGAAATCCATGGCCTTTTTATACAACAATAATGAACTCACAGAAAGAGAAACTAAAAAAAAAATTCCATTTGCCATTACAAAAAAAAAATTTAAGATACCTAGGAATAAACTTAACTAAGGAGTAAAAGACCTGTACTCAGAAAACTACAGGACATTGAAAAAAGAGGTAGAGAAAGACAAATAAATGGAAGAACATACCATGTTCATGGATTGGAAGAATCAACATCATTCAAATGTCCATACTACCCTAAGCAATATACAGATTCAATACAATCCCCATTAAAATACCAAAAACATATTTCAAAGAAATAGAACAAACTCTCCAAAAATTCATCTGGAATAAAA
>NW_005353732.1:0-519 GCF_000412655.1 Myotis brandtii
CATTTTGTTTACTTCCTTATCTAGTGATGCCTGTTTTCCTTTCATATGCAGGCTGTTTCTTTATCTCCCTATGATCTCTCTTCTCCAGGTGTTTGGTTATGTAGTTCTCTCTCTGCTTTCCGTGAGGAGGAGCAGGTCTCATCTGAGTCCAAGTATTCACTCTGCTTGAGATCTGGTGTTCCTTGGTTCGTAGCTGGACCCTGGGTGCCGTGGTTGCAGGGTTTCTGGATGTATATGCTTCCGATATCAGCCACTCAAGATGGCGCTTTCTCCGCGGCTGAGCTGGCTGCTCCAGGAGAGATTTCAGCAGCAGTGGAGGTTTCCTGGTTAGGGGAGCCCGATCTGACAGTCTCCAACAGTCCCCTGGAGTATAGCTATCGCTCACCCACAAATTTACACTCTCGGTATGGCCACACACTCTCCTTTCGTTCTCTCACCCTCACACTGTCTTGCAGTCTCCCTTCCCTTTGGCAGCCATCTTCTCTCCCTCTCAATCCCTTCAATTTGATAAGCATTACC
>NW_005353733.1:0-560 GCF_000412655.1 Myotis brandtii
ACAGCTCCTCTCTCCACCCAGACTCCTGCCCAGACCTTCCTGCGGTGGCATAAACGCCACCTCCTCCAGGAAGCCCTTCCTGACTGCCCCGGGGTCACCCGAAGCCCAGGCCCCAGCATTTCCCTGTGTGGTGTCCTTCAAGCTCCGCTCTGGAAGGAGTGTGTCCGTTTATCATTTGTTTGTCATGTGCGGCCCCGCCACCAGAGGGCGACACGAGGCACGGGAGTCTCATCAGCCTCACCCACCACCCAGGCCTTGGCTGCCTCCGTCCAGGAGCCTCAAACACGCGGCCGCATTGCTGCCTGGCCCCCGGCGGCTGAGGCTGGTCTCACTGCCCCCGGCGGCTCGGGCACGAGCTTCCTTTTCTGTTTCTTTTCTACCAGAAGCAACACAGCGAGAGACCCCTCCGGGCAGGAGCCGCTGCCTCCCAGTGCTCCCCGAATTGGAGCTACTAGGCCCGAGGCACGGCTGTCTCCCCCGCAACCCCTCTCCCCTCCCACAGGGTGTGGGTCCCCTTCACCGGGTGTTAGTGCTCCAGCAGCCCGGGCCCGCCGTGGGGG
>NW_005353733.1:1677-3067 GCF_000412655.1 Myotis brandtii
CTGGCCAGCTCATGCCCCCCGCCTCCCCCGCCTCCCGGCGCTCCAGCGAGGCTCCTCCAGAGCCCCCAGACCTAAGGGGGGGTTGGGGGAACCCAGGGCTGGACCCACCCTGAGTGAGGGTTTTAGGACCAAGGCTTTGGGCAGCTTACCTCTCCCTCCCTCTCTCTCTCTCTCTGCCCCCACCTTCCCCGCTCTCACCCCCGAATCCCAGCTGTGCCTGTGTCTCTGGCTCCATCAGGGCACATGGCCGTGGGATGGTCACTCTTCCTCGTGGGCAGCGGGTGAGCCGTGAGAAAGGCCCCTCCAGAGGCTCCGCGGCACCGCCTCCTCCGGGCCCACAGCGGGAAGACACCAAGCCTCACTGATGGGGCGGGTCCGGGGCACCTACTCAGAACCAAACCCCCAAAGTGGGGGGGTAGCCCCACGATGGCCCTGCCGACCCAGAGTTCCACCACAGAGAGTGGGGTCTGGCTTTGCCAAACCAAACGGGTGCAGGAGTCCGGCCAGGGGCGCGGGCACAGGCAGGGCTGCCTGCCAGGCCATCACTCTCGGGCCTTCCCGTGCCGTCTGGTCTCATCCGCAGCCCAGGACGGGCCGAGCGAGCTGGTGAGGGAGCCCCGGGCTGGGCCCTCCTCCGGTGACCTGGAAGGGGAAGGGCGTGCACCGGGCGGCGAGGCTCCATCCCCACCCCGCCTCGTACGGGTGAGCCCTGAGCCCGCGTAGGGTCCCTCACACACGAGTGTTTTCTGGAAAGTGGTCATTGGGGGCCAGGTGGCTGCCGAAACTCCCACACTCACTGGCTTTTTCTTTTTTCTTTTTTTTAAAATATATTTTTATTGATTTCAGAGAGGAAGGGGGAGGGAGAGAGAGAGAGAAACATCAATGATGAGAGAGAATCATGGATCGGCCGCCTCCTGCACACCTCCCACCAGGGATCGAGCCCGAAATCCCGGCCTGTGCCCTGACCGGGGATCGGACCGTGACCTCCTGGTTCCTAGGTCAATGTTCAACCGGCGCCACGCCGGCTGCCCTCGCTGACTTTCTAACCTGGACGAGACCAGAGATGCTGGCCGCTCTGCCCCGGTCCCGACGGGAGGAGTGAGTCGGCTACGGGGCCGCGTGTCTGTGCTGGCCCAGCGCTGGGGGCCGCGCTGCCTGGCACCGAAGGTCATGTCCCAGGGTCAGTGCCAGCCCTCACGGCTGGTCCCAGGACAGGAAGGCGGATCCCAGGCCGCGTGGCCACGTGTTCCCGTGAGGTTTTCAGAGGCCAATGGACACGGTGGCCTCCGAGGGTCTCCCCCTGACCCCGCAGATGGCGACCATTGAGGGCGGCAGCTGTCGGCAGCCCCTGTCCGCGTGGGTCCCCCACACCCCTGCTGCTGCCCTTCTT
>NW_005353733.1:4292-5055 GCF_000412655.1 Myotis brandtii
CTCTGGCCTGGGTTTCCCGTCACTTCCTGCTTTTGAGGGTTCACTTCTCGGCGATGCCTTGGGCCACAGGAGACGGGGAGGGCAGGGCCGCCCTGGGGAAGGTCACGGCTGTCCACTGCGCACATCTGGCTGCCCTGCCCCTCGAGGCCCGGTGGCCGGCCCACACGTCACCTGTACAAGTCACAGCGTCACCAAAGCTTCAGAAGCCGGGGCTGCGGAGGGACGGTGGGTGCAGGGAGACCCCGCCAGCAGTCAGTGCGGGGCCGGGCGACAGACCCCCTGGGATGGAGCCCCAGCACGTCCTCAAGGGGGGCAACCAGGTGGCGTCGTCACAGACTGACCCTTCCCGGGCCCCCACCCCCAGCGAGCACCCACCTCACAGAGAGAAGGCCGAGGCAGCGTGGCTCAGCTGGCGGGGCTCAGTGGGTGAGCGTTGACCTTGAACCAGGAGGTCAGGGTTCGATTCCCGGTCAGGGCACAGGCCCGGGTTGCGGGCTCCATCCCCAGTGCGGGGCGTGCAGGAGGCAGCCGGTCCATGATCTCATCACTGATGTTTCTCTCTCTCCCTCTCCCTTCCTCTCTGACATCAATAAAAATCTATTTTTTAACAAGAATGTGCAGCTCTAAGCCTGACACCCGGCTGCCAGCTCCAGGCCCAGGGGAACAGCCTTAAAGTCCCCGGCCCGTCGGGGTCACTAATGCGACGCTTACACTAACGTCACGCGTGCGCTCACTGCGGGCCGGCGCACTCGGGAGGCCCCGT
>NW_005353733.1:5449-6270 GCF_000412655.1 Myotis brandtii
AGGCCCCAGACGTGGGTGCCGGTCAGCCCAGCACTCGGGCGTCCCCAGGGGTGAATCGTGGCAACCACGGCAGCGCAAATCGCCCCAATGGGAGGCATGCACATCTCTCATTCCTGCTGATAAAGAATGAATGTCCCAGCCCTGGCCGGTGTGGCTCAGTGGATAGAGCGTCGGCCTGCGGACTGAAGGGTCCCAGGTTCCATTCTGGTCAAGGGCACATGCCCGGGTTGTGGGCTCGATCCCCAGTAGGGGGCACGCAGGAGGCGGCCGATCAATGATTCTCTCTCATTGATGTTTCTATCTCTCTCTCCTCCTCTCTTCCTCTCTGAAATCAATAAAAATATAATTAAAAATATAAAACAAGAATGAACGTCCCTCCCTGGGAGACATGACCCAGTTCTGTGGGGCCCAGTCAAGCCCCTGGGCAGACACCCCAGTTCCTGGAGAGAAAAGAACATGGTGCTTGTTGCCCCAGAAAACATCTGCCCCCCCCCCATGGGCGCCCTGCTCGCTGCTGCCACGCCTGCTGTGTGTCCCGTGACAGCAACGAAGGGGGCGGCTGGTGGGGTGTGAGGGTGTCTCGGGGACACACGGGGGTCCTGGAGACGGTCCCCAGTCTGGGGGTGTCTCTCAAGGGTACACAGGGTCCTGGGGTTTAGAAAGAATCCTGAAAAGATGAAGGTTCCAGAAACTTCTGGATTCCTGGCAACTTTTTTGTTCACCAGAAATGATTTCCAAGTAAAGAGTGTATTTCAAAGCCTCCCAGCCTGGCGCCCTCGTGTGGCCGCTTCTCCGCGTCCAGGGATCGGCGGCGGCCGGCT
>NW_005353733.1:7392-8151 GCF_000412655.1 Myotis brandtii
TGCCCGCGCTGCCTTCAATTAGCGGGTCTGGCCGCGCACAGGTCCGGAGCCACGGCCACGGATCCGCCTCCTTGTTCTAATCTTCCCGAGCGGCCCTGCGCCTCCAGCCCGGCTAATTGAAGCTAATCTCCGCGGGCAGGGCCTGTCTCTTCCCCCTAATCCCGCTCCGGGAAGTTCACCTGCTCCCAATTACAGCCGCGCCTCCCGCGCCGCGCCCGCTCCGAGCCCTGATTAGCTCCATGCGGCCAGTTCCTGCCCGGCGGCCGGGAGATGCTATCGCGCCCGGATAGGGTTTCGGAGAAAGCATTTTGTGGATTACGTTTCGCACGAAGGCGATGGAGGGCATGATGGCGCAGAACCCGTGAGCTCCTCGGGCGAGGGGCTGGGCAGGGGGGCTGGCCGGCTCCCACTGCGGCCCCTAGCGGGGAGTCCAGGGGGTTCTGGAAGCTTCCGGGAGGGGCAGAGAGGAAAGGGGAAGAGCAGGGAGGCCCCTGGGGCAGGACCCCACCTGGTTTATGGCCTGTTTATAGAGTCCGGGGCTTAGAGCCAAGGCGTGTAAACCACTCGTCCGCCTCCGCCCCCTCGTGCGCACGGCCGGCCGCCTCGGCTTTTCTAGAACAGTCCACGGACCGGGAAGGAACCCCCACAGGAGGGACCCTCCGGGCAGGCTCCCCGAAGCCGTGGCCGTCCCCTCGGGCTCTGCCTCCTGGCTGAGCTGGGACACTGTGACGGGGCCCTGACACCAGCACCAGGCCCCGC
>NW_005353733.1:15143-15464 GCF_000412655.1 Myotis brandtii
GTGGCTCAGGGGCTGAGCGTCGACCTAGGAACCAGGAGGTCAGGGTTCGATTCCCGGTCAGGGCACCTGCCCAGGTTGCGGCTGGATCCCCAGTGCGGGGCGTGTGGGAGGCAGCCGATCATGATTCTCTCTCATCGTGGATGTTTCTCTCTCTCCCTCTCCCTTCCTCTCTGAAATCAATAAAAACATAAAAGAAAGGTTTATTTTCTAAAAAGGTGTTGTGCGAAATCTCTCAAGGGCACAGCGGCCGTGGCAGGAACCCCCACACGGTGGCTTCCAGCCAAGGACAAGATCCCCAGGAGACGGGCAGCCCAGTGACCA
>NW_005353733.1:17178-18791 GCF_000412655.1 Myotis brandtii
GCGTCTCGGCCCAGGCTCTTGGCATCGACTCGCCGGTGCCTTCCTGGGCTGGAGGGCAGGGCGCAGGGAGAGGAGCCCCCCGACTCCACCAGACTGTGGCCTGAGCAGGGCCCGCCGCTGTGCTCAGCTGTGCGAGTTCAGGTCACACTCGACATGAAGGAGACACTTCCAACCTGTTCCCCACACGCCTGACATCGGACCCGCGGGGACGCGTTTCCAGTGACCGTAGAGCAGGGGCCAGGCGCTATGTCTCAGAGGCCTGAGTCCCTGGACCCCCAGCAGTGGGGCCGAGCGGGGCAGCCCCTGCCAGGGCTGTGCCAGGTTGCCCTCCACTGTCCTCACCAGGCCTGTCCGCTTTGTGACACGGCGCTCGCTGGGATGTCAATCTCACCTCAGCCGTTAGCCACAAAGTAGCCACAAAGTAGCAACAAAGTAGCAACAAAGTAGCAACAAAGTAGCAACCAAGCTCCCTGCCGTCCCTGGAGGCCCCTGAGCTGGTTTTGGAGAAGATGCAAAAGCTTCCAGGGCTCCGAGCCCGTGACCAAGGGTCACAGCAGACAGCGCCCCTGGGTCAGAGCCGGGTCGGGGCCCGCGGATCACCAGCCGCCGCGGTCCTTCCGAAGGAAGTGCCAATGGTGGGCGTGATGGGATTGCATGGTGGTTGGCACGATGGGGTTGCATGGTGGTTGGCGTGAGGGGTTGCATGGTGGTTGGCGTGATGGGGTTGCATGGTGGTTGGCATGATGGGGTTGCATGGTGGTTGGCGTGATGGGGTTGATGGTGGTTGGCGTGATGGGGTTGCATGGTGGTTGGCATGATGGGGTTGCATGGTGGTTGGCGTGAGGGGTTGCATGGTGGTTGGCGTGATGGGGTTGCATGGTGGTTGGCATGATGGGGTTGCATGGTGGTTGGCGTGATGGGGTTGCATGGTGGTTGGCATGATGGGGTTGCATGGTGGTTGGCGTGATGGGGTTGCATGGTGGTTGGCATGATGGGGTTGCATGGTGGTTGGCGTGATGGGGTTGCATGGTGGTTGGCATGATGGGGTTGCATGGTGGTTGGCGTGATGGGGTTGCATGGTGGTTGGCATGATGGGGTTGCATGGTGGTTGGCGTGATGGGGTTGCATGGTGGTTGGCATGATGGGGTTGCATGGTGGTTGGCGTGATGGGGTTGCATGGTGGTTGGCATGATGGGGTTGCATGGTGGTTGGCGTGATGGGGTTGCATGGTGGTTGGCATGATGGGGTTGCATGGTGGTTGGCGTGATGGGGTTGCATGGTGGTTGGCATGATGGGGTTGCATGGTGGTTGGCGTGATGGGGTTGCATGGTGGTTGGCATGATGGGGTTGCATGGTGGTTGGCGTGATGGGGTTGCATGGTGGTTGGCATGATGGGGTTGCATGGTGGTTGGCGTGATGGGGTTGCATGGTGGTTGGCATGATGGGGTTGCATGGTGGTTGGCGTGATGGGGTTGCATGGTGGTTGGCATGATGGGGTTGCATGGTGGTTGGCGTGATGGGGTTGCATGGTGGTTGGCATGATGGGGTTGCATGGTGGTTGGCGTGATGGGGTTGCATGGTGGTTGGCATGATGGGGTTGCATGGTGGTTGGC
>NW_005353733.1:19994-20642 GCF_000412655.1 Myotis brandtii
GTTGTGACCCAACCATAAAATTATTTTCGTTGCTACTTCATAACTGTAATGTTGCTGCTGTATGAATCGTAATGTAAATATCTGATCTGCAGGATGGTCTTAGGCGACCCCTGTGAAAGGGTCGTTCGACCGCCAAAGGGGTCGCGACCCACAGGTTGAGAACCGCAGCTTTAGTCTGTAGGCCGATGCTCTATCCGCTGAGCCAAACCGGCCGGGGCAAAAACAAAATTTAAAAAAAGAGTGACTGTGTCACACACACCTCATCTCAAAAATGAAATCACTAGAGCCCGTGGGAGGCACGCGGCGTCCGGGCGGAGAGAGCCTGCCCGCCCGTGGCCTCACGGCTTCTGGTGCCCCCACCTCCCAGGTCTGTGCCTTCCCCATCTGACCCTTGTCCTCCGAGCGCCTGGGCCCCAGACTCAGGGCGTCTTCAGGCCACAAGCAAAGGGGGGCACAGCGGGGACACAGGGGGGACACAAGGGGGAACAGGGGGAACAGTGGGGACACGGGAGGACACGCAGGGACATAGTGGGGAGGGCCCAGCAGCGTTGACCCAGGCAGGCGAGGAGTTCCAGGGAGCCATGTCCCTGACTGTTGGCTTCGGGGGGGCAGCGAGCCGGCCGGGCGGGAGCAGCTCCCTGAACAAAG
>NW_005353733.1:22228-22579 GCF_000412655.1 Myotis brandtii
CCGACTGCTGGGCGGAGCGGGAGGAGCGCATGGGAGGGGTGGTCAGGGAGGGCTCCCTGGAGGAGGTGGGGCGCCGGGCAGTGGCGTGGGCGGCGAGGGCTGAGGGGTGAGTGGAGAGCAAGGTGGAGGCAGCTGGTCAGGGATGACAGCACACACCTCCCAGGGCACCGGCCGCCGTGACACTGACCAAGGTGCACTCGGCCCCGCGGACACGCTCTGGCCAGCGGCCTTGATGGCCCCAAACGCCTTGGGGAGCAGAAATGCTTTTGGGAGGGAGGTCCAGACCCCGGAGAGGTAGGAGGGGAGGGGGCGGGGGCTGAGACAGACCCTGGGCTGCCACAGGGGTGCATG
>NW_005353733.1:24407-24729 GCF_000412655.1 Myotis brandtii
CCACCTGCAGGCAGCCCGCAGCCCCTACCACCCCCACCCCGTCCTGGGCCACGAGCTCCGGGAACAGCCGTGCACATGGTCTCCCGCCTAATGGTCAGGGGCCACCTCTGGGCCTCTGTCCACTCGGAGGCCCCAGCGTGGACCACATCCTGCAGCCGCAGAGGGTGGCGGCCGCACCCACCCCGCCCCAGCGTGTCCCGCCGACACTGTTCCGTGGCTCAGAGGCAGACGGCGTGGAACGACCGTCTCCGTGGGATCAACAGTCAGCCCTCCTGCCCTCCCCACCCTCCCGTTGGTAGAACCCAGACAGGAGCTCCGACAT
>NW_005353733.1:26450-27311 GCF_000412655.1 Myotis brandtii
CAGCCCATCCAGGACCCACAGCAGAGGGTGCAGACCGGACAGCACTGCCCGCCTCCCACACTCGCTCCTAAAAGCCTCGTTCACTGAGCCCCTGGCGCTGAGAGGTCAGGGTCACCAGCGTGGAGAGCAAACGGAGGCCGCTGAGGTGTCCCCGCCCCTCACACATGCACGGCACATGCACACACCTGCATCATGCACGCTCACATGCAGGCACACAGCACACACACGCGTGTACACGTGTGCAAGCAGCACAGCATGTTTCTGGTGCTTAGAGAGCTCGGGCCCGGGGAGGGCGGGGAGGGGTGGGCGCCGGGAAGCCAGGCTGGGCAGCTCTAACCGGTCCCTCCGCTGGGTCCTGGCAGCTTGAGGCTTCCTGCTCTTCCTGCGGCTCTACACCTAACCCAGCGTTTTTCTGGAGGGAGTCCCTCACGCCTGTACCAGCCGCAGAGGGAACAGACTTCACTTCCTGCTTCAGTGCCTCCCTGTTCTGACAACACCCTCCTCCCTCAGAGACGCGTTATTCTAAGGAGCTAAAACTGACACAGAGAAATCTTCCCATTTTCCTAAAAGCCCAGCAGCTTCACAGACGGTGGGCCCTGGACCGTCCCCTGGGATCCCAGGCTCGGAGCAGCTGGGCTGCTGGGCATCGAAGGCTTCAGGCCCCAGCACAGACCCTGCCTCCAGCAGCACGGACGCGACCTGTGTCCTCTGCTGGTCCCGCCCTCCGTGGAGACAGGGCGGAGGCTCCGGGGAAATCCCTCGCCCACCCACCCCCTGCAACCTTTCTCGGCCACTGAGCCGGCCGGCCCCACAGTCCAAGGGGAGGTTGGAGTCCGGTCATCCATCCTCAGGGCCCAGGAG
>NW_005353733.1:27384-28012 GCF_000412655.1 Myotis brandtii
TGTGTGGCTGCGGGCCTGGCCCTCCCTCCCTCCGCCCCACCTGGGAAGGAGGAACCACGCGCTGGGCCATCTGTGTGTGGAGCACGGGCGCCCTCTGCTGGCGGCCGTGTGCAATGACCACAGGAGGGAGTCTGGGCCGTCACCCGGTGGCTCATCTACAGGCCTGGATGGGGGGCTGTGCAGGCGGACCCCACTCTGGCCGAAGCCGCAGACTCAGCCCTGAGAGGCCCGCGCGGCCGTGATGGACAGGCCCGTGTCCACTGAGCGTGTGCTGGGGCAGAGCCGGGAGCCTCGGAGCCAGGAAGGAAACGGGCACAGGTGGGAGACGGATCAGAGCTGAGGGGGGAGCCACACAAGCATCAAGGTCATTGCCTTCCACCCATTGCCCAGAGGGATAAACTGAGGCACAGGGGCCCGTCGGGAGCTCTGTCCCCTGCAGGCTGCTGGTCTGGGCGCTCTGGAGGGGCCACCTGGTGCCAGGGAGGAGGAGGAGCCAGGAGCCGCAGTGGTGGGGCCAGGACGCCGCCCTCCCACCCACAAGACCTCTTCCTCCGGCCGTTGGAGCGGGGCTGGAGGCCCAGGACAGACCGTGAGCGAGAGGTGCCAGCTGCTGCCCCCGGGGTCGGGC
>NW_005353733.1:28859-29595 GCF_000412655.1 Myotis brandtii
CTAGGGAGAGGAAGCCGGGTGTTGCTACGTGACGTCATTGCCCGGTGCCCACAGCGACCGTTTCCGGGCTGGGCTGGGCTGGGCTGGGGGCCGCATTTTGTGCCGTGGGGTCTCGGCAGCGTTGGCTGCGATTGGGTGGGGTGTCGCTCCGGGTGGTGGCGGGGCCTGTGTCCCACTTGGGGGAAGCCGAGTGTTGCTTTGTGGGTGCCGGGTCCTCGCTGCCGTTTCTCTGTAAATGGCCAGTGTGTGTCACGGCAGCTCCTGCATTGAGTGTCTGCCCCCTGGTGGTCAGTCCATGTCATAGCGACCAGTCGGGTGGATGGAGGGACACTTAGCATAGTAGCCTTTTCTATACAGAGACGTGTTTAATAGCAAAGCACTTTCCACTGAAAACCAAGGCTTTGTCCACATCCCTTCCCTGAGCCCGGGGCCCTTTACGCCTCCTCCTGCCGCTCCAGAGGCCGGCAGGACGACAATGGTGAGGAAGGACCACGGTCATCATGGGGCTGCGTCCTCCCAGGCTGCCCTGCAGGTGAGCAGCCGCGTGGGGCCGGGCCTGTGCTGGGAGCTGGACAGACGCACCTCCTGTGAGCAGCTGGACGGCGTTTGGCCGAGGAGCTGTGGGTCCGGGAGGGGCAGGGGCACAACCGGGGAATGTGGACGTCGTGGTGACGAAGCCGTCTCCTCGGCCACACTTCAGGCCGGCTCGCCAGCCCCTTTCTCCCCAGCCCCGTCC
>NW_005353733.1:29656-30012 GCF_000412655.1 Myotis brandtii
CTTTGCGTCGCTTCTGGGAAACCTCGAGGCGTAGCTCGCGCCACAGACCCGGAGCCCCACGGCCGCATCCTTCAGCCCGAGAATAACAACTGCCCCCCAGCTCCCTCCCTCCCAGGTCCCCTAAGGCAGGAACGCGGCATCGATGCCGGGGTCCCCGCTCCCCTCACTGTCCATCCTGGGGGTCAGGTGTGGCCACTGAGGTGCTTTAGCCAATGGGATGGAGTACAGGTGCCGGGCGGGGCCTGGAGCCGCCCACAGCCCCCCTTCTCCCAAATTATCACAAACACCTGAGGCTGATGAGCTCCCCTGAGAGCAAGTCCCAGGCGGTCTCGCTGGGCTGAGGGGCAGGTGGGCGG
>NW_005353733.1:32175-32739 GCF_000412655.1 Myotis brandtii
TCCCCCCTCCACGGGCCCGGCCTCCCCCACTGAGTCCCCTGGTGGCAAGAGTCCTGCTGTCAGCCAGGCCCGACTCCCCAACCCTTGGTATCCGATCCAGTTCCTCCCCCCACCCTTGACGTCGATCCCCCTGCCTTCGGCGGGAACGCCCCCACTGATGTCTCCTCCTCTTCGTGTCCCATCCATGGACATGCGCCCCCCCCCCCCCCCCCCCCCCCGTCCAAAATTTTTTGTCCCCCGGGCCCACTCGCTCTCCCCGCCGCAGGGTCCTGGATGAAGACTTCCAGCCCGGCCTGTGTGGCTCAGTGGTTGAGCGTCGACCTATGAACCAGGAGGTCACGGTTCGATTGTGGGCTCAGTCTCCAGTAGGGGGCGTGCAGGAGGCAGCTTTTCGATGATTCTCTCTCATCCTTAATATTTCTATCTCTCTCTCTCTCCCTTCCTCTCTGAAATCAATACAAATATCTATTTTTTAAAATTACTTCCTTGAGTGTCAGAACGATTTCATCTCTAACCGTGAATCCCCCGCCCGGTCTCAGGCAGCCCAGCCGGATCCCCGGCCCC
>NW_005353733.1:40284-41661 GCF_000412655.1 Myotis brandtii
CCGCTCCTCTGCCTTCAGAGCCCAAGTGTGGCTTCTCCTCTCTGACCTCAGCTTTCAGGGTCACCTCTCTCCGACCGTGTCCCCGCTGCCCTTGTGGTGACCTGGGGCCACTGTGTGACCAGGGTAACCCCGTCTCCAAAGCTCCTTCCCCTGTAAGGCCCCCGTCCACAGGCCGGGGACTCGCAGGCACTTGGGGTCCTTATTCTGCCCCCACCCACCCTCCGCGGTTGGAAGGAGAGGCCGTGGGCACCTGGCAGCCTCCGCCTGGAGCCGGACGCCCGGAGCAGCTGAGGCTAGAGCGGCAGCACCTGCCCCATCTGACCCTCACGAGGGACCCATCGCCAGACCCGGTGAGGACTCTTGTCTCTAAACTAGCGGCCCCGGGGCACGGATTCGTGCACATTGAACGGAAATGAATGAGAAGAAATATTCTAATATCGCTGTTCACCCTTTCTCTATATTTAATAGAAGTGTCAACCAAATTCACGATCGACAACGACAGATGGAAACACACGCGTGCGATTGGCACCAGCGAGAGCTTTATATGTATCGTGTGTGCGCGAGTCAACTTAGCCTCTTATAGACATAGAACAAACGTGCTTAGTTACACCTGCTTTGTGATGTAGCTGAACTTTTTCCAGCCCAGTGCAGCACCCCGACTTCTCTTTCAGGTAATTGTCAGCAACACAGCAGTAAATATCAACATGAAGCAGATTATTATTGTAGATCACGCAGGGAGAACAAAGGGTAAATATCTAACTGCAGCCGTGTTTGACTCTATTCTGCGAAGTGAGAAAACCTGAAGTCATTTTCAAGTTCCACCATTTCTTCTTTTCAGTCGGGTCAAGTTTCTAAGCTTTCTAAACCTCCATTTCCCGGCTAATGAAAAGAAAATAGGATTCCACCAAGTCTCCTATCTACCTACTCCAGGACTTCTGTGAGGATCACATGAGATGAGGCAGGGAAAACGCTTCACAGACATCTGGCTAAAGTGTGAAATGTTTCCACCTGACTATAAAGCAAGTCGTGTTCCTGGGCTGAAGAAACGGCAAGGAGGCTAGTCGCTAGGGAGAGGAAGCCGGGTGTTGCTACGTGACGTCATTGCCCGGTGCCCACAGCGACCGTTTCCGGGCTGGGCTGGGCTGGGCTGGGGGCCGCATTTTGTGCCGTGGGGTCTCGGCAGCGTTGGCTGCGATTGGGTGGGGTGTCGCTCCGGGTGGTGGCGGGGCCTGTGTCCCACTTGGGGGAAGCCGAGTGTTGCTTTGTGGGTGCCGGGTCCTCGCTGCCGTTTCTCTGTAAATGGCCAGTGTGTGTCACGGCAGCTCCTGCATTGAGTGTCTGCCCCCTGGTGGTCAGTCCATGTCATAGCGACCAGTC
>NW_005353733.1:42394-44410 GCF_000412655.1 Myotis brandtii
CGTCCAGGCCGTACACGCCCTCGCCCTGTGGTCTGGAGCAGCACTCGCTCTCCCCGCCGCAGGGTCCTGGATGAAGACTTCCAGCCCGGCCTGTGTGGCTCAGTGGTTGAGCGTCGACCTATGAACCAGGAGGTCACGGTTCGATTGTGGGCTCAGTCTCCAGTAGGGGGCGTGCAGGAGGCAGCTTTTCGATGATTCTCTCTCATCCTTAATATTTCTATCTCTCTCTCTCTCCCTTCCTCTCTGAAATCAATACAAATATCTATTTTTTAAAATTACTTCCTTGAGTGTCAGAACGATTTCATCTCTAACCGTGAATCCCCCGCCCGGTCTCAGGCAGCCTGGGCCCCTCATGTCCATCCCGAGACCACAGCCGGGTCGGAGGGAGAGGCCCAGCCCGGGACAGCGCCAGGGGCCGCCTGACCTTTCAGCCTCGCCCGCCCTCTGGGCACCGCCCACCGTGAGCGCTGCTACGAGCCAAGGTGCCAAGTCCTGGGGACACCACCAAGGCCAGCGAGGCCACCAGAGCCCCCACGTGGAGGGCTCCCAACCCTCCCCCCTCCCCCCACCCCCAGAGGCAGCTCGCCCGACTGCATTAATCCAACGCTCGCTGGCGCGTCAAAGTGCACACGATTTCTTGTAAAAATGATCGGGCTGCTAATTAGGCTGTTTATAACGTGTTTCCCTGGTCACTAATGATCATTAACATGCAAATGAGCTCTGGGAGGGGAGGCCTGGCCCCTTCATTACCAGTTAATTACTGTTTGCATACTGAGCCGCGGATGTGAATGGCGGTTGGTGACGGCGCGATGATAATTACACCTCCGACATTTGGAGAAGTCATTTCGCCGCGTTATTTTTCTGTGTGATTAATGGCTCCGAGGCCTCGGGTTGATAAACTTCGTTAGTGCGAACCGGTGTCGGCTGGTGCGCAGAGCCGCCGGCGGGCCAGGCCCATTCATCTCCGTCCCTGCTGGTTACCGAGCTTCAGAGAGAGGAGAAGGCAAAGGAGAAAGTTGGGCGGCTTCGGGGGAAGCGAACTCCCCGAACTTCCTGCTTTTAGGGCTCCGGACTCTGCTCGGCCGCGAGGACAGAGGGGAGGACAGAGGGCGTCCGTCCGTCCGTCCGCCCGTCTAAGGTGCTGAACTGGGGAGACCTGTGACTCCAGGAGGCCGACCCCGGGGCAGAGTCCAGCTCCGAGGATGGAGCCCGGTGTCCCTCCTCCCTCCCTCCTTTCTCCCTCTCTCCCACCTGCCGGGTGCCTGCCGGGCTGTGCAGCCCCCGCTGTCCCCCCATCGCCAGCGTCCCAGAGACAGAAGCCCAGGCAGACGCTGGAGCAGGCGAGGGGCGAGAGGAGCACCGAGCTGTTCTGGATGAGGGCCTGAGCGAGGTCTCTCTGTGGAGGGACAATGGGAAGTGAGGGAGGAAGTGGGGGAGAGGGGCCGTGCAAAGGTCCTGGGGCAGACACGGAGAGGGGCCGTGCAAAGGTCCTGGGGCAGACACGGAGAGGGGCCGTGCAAAGGTCCTGGGGCAGACACGGAGAGGGGCCGTGCAAAGGTCCTGGGGCAGACACGGAGAGGGGCCGTGCAAAGGTCCTGGGGCAGACACGGAGAGGGGCCGTGCAAAGGTCCTGGGGCAGACACGGAGAGGGGCCGTGCAAAGGTCCTGGGGCAGACACGGAGAGGGGCCGTGTGCCTGGACCACGTGGCCAAGGTGCTGGGTGGGCAGGAGCCCGGGAGCCGGATCAAAACAGAAGAGCCGTCTCCGCGGCCCTAAGAAGTGGCTTCTCCAACCTGCTCCCCGGACAGGAGCTTGGCCCACAGCAGCACCCCGACCACAGAGGGGGCCCCGGAAACCACCAGCCCTGTCACTGAGACCAAAACACACCCGAGCGACAGGTGGGCAGGTGGGTGGGGGTGGGGACGCTGCATTATTGATCAGGGACAGGAGAGCCACCTGGCGGTGTGCCCCGCCCCCTCGCCCGCTGCCAGGCCCGCAGGAAGCTCAGCGAGGCTG
>NW_005353733.1:45791-47357 GCF_000412655.1 Myotis brandtii
CAGGGGAGCCCACAGGGGGGCAGAGAGGCTCAGGCCTGGGCTGTGGGCCTGCCCTCCCTCCTGTGCCACTGCGGGTGGGGGTGGGGGGCCTGGGGCAAGGCTCAGGGTGTCAGGGGGGCTCAGACTCTCCTGGCCGAGGCGGGGTCTGCAGGCGGGCACCTCACCAACACCCCCTCCTGGCTCCTGGCCCAGCGCTGGGATCAGAGGGGACCTGGGGCAGCGCTTAGGCCTCTGATGGTGGCAGCAGGCGAGGGGGGGAGAGCGCACCTGCTCACGGAAAGGTGACGGGACCGTGGGCTTCCTGCCCGCGGCCTCTAGTCGAGTGACGGCGAACCTTCTGAGCTCGGCGTGTCAGCATTTTGAAAAACCCGAACTTAACTCTGGTGCCGTGTCACATATAGAAATTTTTTGATATTTGCAACCATAGTAAAACAAAGACTTATATTTTTGATATTTATTTTATATATTTAAATGCCATTTAACAAAGAAAAATCAACCAAAAAAAATGAGTTCGCGTGTCACCTCTGACAAGCGTGTCATAGGTTCGCCATCACTGCCTTAGACAGTGGTTCTCAACCTTCTGGCCCTTTAAATACAGTTCCTCATGTTGTGACCCAACCATAAAATTATTTTCGTTGCTACTTCATAACTGTAATGTTGCTACTGTTATGAATCGTAATGTAAATATCTGATATGCAGGATGGTCTTAGGCGACCCCTGTGAAAGGGTCGTGGCCCTTTGGTGGTGCCCAAAACAGCACCATCTTTCCAGGGACCTGCCACGCCCCTCGCCTCCCCTCCCAGGGCCCTCAGGTGGCTGGAAGGGGGGGAGGCTCCTAAAATACCACCCGATGGGCAGCCCCTTCCCCGGCTCAACCAAAAAAATGAGTTCGCGTGTCACCTCTGACAGCGTGTCATAGGTTCGCCATCACTGCTCTAGTCCAACTGCACCCGCCCCTAAAGCCGTGGACGCGCCGTGAACCTCTCACAATGCACCTGTCCTGTAAGGCCGGCTGGGCACGGCCGTGCAAAGGGCAAGGGCTCCCCACGGCCCCGCCGCTGCCCACCTGCCCTCAGGACTAACACAGCCTCCGTCCCAACCCAGTCCTCACCCGGTCCTCCTGCCGGGGCCTAAAGCAGCACGCGTCTGTACCCTCCACACCTGCTCATGGCCCTGCATCCTGACACCCACCCCCCCACCACGAAGGGGGTGCCCTGGGTCACCTGCACCAGGTGTGCTGCCCGAGGCGGGGCTGCCATCACTGCTGGTGACGGGCAGAGACTGGCTCATCGGCCAGTGCCCGTGGGCACAGGGCTCAGGCAGAACTCGGGGGACCGATCAGGGCTAATGTGACCGCGAACATCAGGCAGCCCCCGCCCCCCCTGCCTCCTGGCCCCGGGCCCTTCCTCAGCCCGTGACAGCCCCTCCATTACCGCTCCTGCCTAATTAGGGTAATGAAAAGGGAAGTCATCAGAGCAGCGGGAGATCTTAAACTGCCACCGCGTCCCCGGTCCCTGCCTGCCCAGGTGCTGCGCCCTGTGAAGGTCAAGGAGCTGCAGAGCCGGC
>NW_005353733.1:47891-48177 GCF_000412655.1 Myotis brandtii
GAGGCGGGCGGGGCAGAAAGGACCGGCTGTTCTGGGGATGCAGGGCCAGGGCGCCCCACCTCCCTGAGCTCCGTCCTCAGCTTCGAGGACAGGACGGTGAGGCTGTGGAGTGAGAGGGCCTTGCGCGCGGTCAGCTCCTCCCCCAAGTCCAGTGGCTCCGCACCCGGAGCCCACAGTCTGCTCGGAAGGGGCTGAGTAGCTACTTCTTCAGGGACAATCGGAGGGGAGAGGGGCCTGGCGGGGCTGGTCCCTAAACCCCCGCGGAACTGACCCCCTGGCCCCGGCC
>NW_005353733.1:48217-49605 GCF_000412655.1 Myotis brandtii
TCAGGGTCCCTGCCCCCTCAGGCCACCCAGCTCCTCCCCGCTGGGCGCTCGGTTGCTGAGCAGGGCCATAGGCCCAGTGCGCAGAGGAGGAAGCTGAGCCCCAGAGGCAAATCCTGGTCTGCAGCCTGGCCCGGCAAACCCTGCAGACACCCTGCAGGCAAACACCTGCCCGATTCCCCCTCTCAGCTCCGGGCCAACACTGACACTGGGGGCTCAGGGGGAGGGGCGGAGGCTGATCTAGAGCAGGCCTAAGGGCACAAGGCTGGGGGTGCAGGGCTGGGGGCACAGGCCTGGGGGGTGCAGGGCTGGTGCACAGGTGAGTGCGTGTGAGCATGTGTGTGCGGGCACAGGTGAGTGCGTGTGCGCCGGGGCCTCCGTGGGCCTGTGCGTGTCAGGGAGCATTTATGGGTGGCGGCTGGTCTGCAGGCCCCTTGGGAGCGGGGAGAGGAAGGGCTGAGTAGCTACTTCTTCAGGGACAATCGGAGGGGAGAGGGGCCTGGCGGGGCTGGTCCCTAAACCCCCGCGGAACTGACCCCCTGGCCCCGGCCAGTTGCTCCCCCTGGGCCTGCGAAATCTCAGTGCTGAGAAGGCTGGGGATGCTGGTATGACCTGGATTGAGGGGGTCCGCCCTCCTGAGGACTGAGGGGCAGGCGGTGGAGCGAAGGCTCAGGGTCCCTGCCTCCTTGGGCCACCGAGTTCCTCCCCGCTGGGCGCTCGGTTGCTGAGCAGGGCCACAGGCCCAGTGCACAGAGGAGGAAGCTGAGCCCCAGAGGCAAATCCCGGTCTGCAGCCTGGCCGGGGAAACCCTGCAGACACCCTGCAGGCAAACACCTGCCTGATTCCCCCTCTCCGCTTGGGGCCCAGCACTGACAATGGGGGCTCAGGGGGAGGGGCGGAGGCCGATCTAGAGCAGGCCTGGGGGGTGCAGGCCTGGGGGTGCAGGGCTGGGGGCACAGGCCTGGGTGGTTGGCTGGGCCTGCGGAGTCTCAGTGCTGAGAAGGCTGGGGACGCTGGTGTGACCTGGATTGAGGGGGTCCACCCACCTGAGGACGGAGGGGCAGGCGGTGGAGCGAAGGCTCAGGGTCCCTGCCCCCTCAGGCCACCCAGCTCCTCCCCGCTGGGCGCTCGGTTGCTGAGCAGGGCCATAGGCCCAGTGCGCAGAGGAGGAAGCTGAGCCCCAGAGGCAAATCCTGGTCTGCAGCCTGGCCCGGCAAACCCTGCAGACACCCTGCAGGCAAACACCTGCCCGATTCCCCCTCTCAGCTCCGGGCCAACACTGACACTGGGGGCTCAGGGGGAGGGGCGGAGGCTGATCTAGAGCAGGCCTAAGGGCACAAGGCTGGGGGTGCAGGGCTGGGGGCACAGGCCTGGGGGGTGCAGGGCTGGGG
>NW_005353733.1:50416-55843 GCF_000412655.1 Myotis brandtii
GAGCAACGCCCTCTCCCCCGAAGTTCTGCTCCGCGGGGGCCGCTATGAGGACTGCCGGGCAGCCTGCAGCCGGGCCCTGGAGGCCGACCCCACCGGCAGCAGATCCCAAGGTAGGGGTATGGGTCACAGCCCCCTGAGGGTCGGGGTGAAGGTCGCTGCAGCCATTTCTTCCCACCACAGCCAAGTCCTGCCTATGCTGGGGGGAGGGGTTGTGTGAGGCCAGAGACACCACAGTGACAGGTGGGCAGGCCCCTGCCCTTACTGAGCGGCAAGAAAAGAAGCAAACAAAATAAGCGCTTTGAGAAATGAAACATGCAAGGTGCGCCTCCAGCCGGATGATCAGGGAGGGCTTCTGGGAGGAGGTGTCACTTCAGCTGCAACCAGGATCCCAGGCTGCTGAGGGAGAAATAGTGTGGGTGTCCGTGCCACCGAGTGGAGGAGCTAGGGTGGCTGTCAGGGGGAGGGGGCAGAGGGAGAGCGGAGGCCCTGAAGGCTGTAGCCATGGTCATGCCCTCCTGGCCACGAAAACCTTCAGATTTGACCTTCAGACTAGTGAGAGCCATGGGAGGGTTTTGCACTGTGGAGCGAGGTGCTCTGGGTTACACTTGTAAAGTCTCCTTTGGCTGCTGCGTGCAGAACGTGCGAGGGGAGCCAGGGTGAGAACTGAACCTCCTGGGAAGCCAGAGGTGGTCCAGGCCGGGGGATGGTACAGGTGGGGGGATGGTCCAGGCTGGGGGTGGTCCGGGCAGGGATGGTCCAGGCAGGGAGCAGGGGTCCAGGCTTGGGGGGAGAGGGGTGGTCCGGGCCTCACAGTGGTTCCGGCCTCATGGCTACTTAGCAAAAGTCCTTGCAAACCTTCTACGCCTTGGAACATGCTCTGTCCTTAAGAAGTAGACACACGGGGACAGGAGGCGGAGGGAGAATGGCTTTGACCCAAATGCCCTACTGTGCGCCTTTGTCTCCCGAGCCTTTATCTGCCCAAAGCACCCGGGGCAGCTGTCTCCTCTGTGGTCAAGGTTTCCCATCAAGAACGATACAGGAAGGTAACATCGCTCAAAACCTACCAAGAACTCATACTTGATGGTGGTATTTCAGACGCCTTCCATTTAAAATGAAGAATGAGGTGGCTGCTCACTCTCCCAGGCGCCCATCATTATACTAGAGATCCTCGCCTATGCAATAAGATAAGGAGGGAGAAAAGCATGTAAGGCAGAAAGGAAGAGGTGGTGTCATCATTATTCCACAGAATACAATTAGCTACGCAGAGACCCCGAAAGAGACAACAGGAATGTATTACACACAGGAGTAGAATTTAGCAGGATATACAAAAAGCATTCATATTTATAGACTCCAGCAAGAAATAGAAACTTGGTGGTTTAAGCATAGCCCTAGCTGGTTTGGTTCAGTGGATAGAGCGTCAGCCTGCGGACTGAAGGGTCCCAGGTTCAATTCCAGTCAAGGGCGCATGCCCAGATTGTGGGCTCGATCCCCGGTGGGGGGCATGCAGGAGGCAGCCAGTCAATGATTCTCTCTCATCATTGATGTTTCTATCTCTCTCTCCCTTCCTCTTTGAAATAAATAAAAACATATTTAAAAAAAAAAAGAATAACACATTTAAAAAATATATATACCACTTACTATAGCAACAGAAAATAATTTACTTCAGAGTCATATGACTTTATGAAGAAAATCATAAAACTTTATTAAAAGGTAATAAAGAGCAATGATATGAGTAGAGAAATGTTCACTGTCTGTTGCTAGAAAGATCTGATAATATAATAGGAGAACAGAGGACCACTAATAGACAAGATGGAGGAGGAGAGGAGGGGAGGAGGGGAGAGCAGGGAGACGGGGAAGAGAAGGGGCGGAGATGGAGGAGAAGCTGGTGGCGAAGGATTTTCTCTACCAGTTAATGCAAAATCATCCCAGCTGATACAGAAGGTTATTGCCTTGAGGGACAGATAGAAATAACACAAATTGGGCCAGAAGCAGAGCCGTGTGTTTCTGCAACTTAACATGCGAGAGTGAGCATCGCACACCACAGCGCAAGAGGAGGAGCATCGTTCAACGGATGATGCTGATTCTCTACCTCAAACCCCGCAGCAAAGCCACGTCCGGGGGACCGTGGCAGTCGCTACGACGTGAAAGCACAGGAGACCATCGCTGAGACTTCTGTGAGCATCTGGGCTTCTTGAGATACAAAAAGGGGAAGCAATGCAGGAAAATGGGATACATCTGACAAAATTAAAAGTTTTAAACTTCTAATTTGCCTGTAACTGTAGAAAGCAAAAGGACGGGCCACAACAGAGAGAGAATATTTGCAAAATGTACCACGAGCAAAAAATAATAATACCCAGAGCATTTGAAGAATTGCTGCATGTCAATAAGAAAAAGTAAAATCTGGTGCTAGAACGGGCAAAGGCATTTCCCCAAAGAGAAAGCAGATGGCTAACGGACATGTGGGAGACGCGCAATGAGGCCAATGCGAGTTAAAACGCGATACCACTTCCCACCCTCCAGATTGGGGAGAAAGTGTTCTTAAGTAAATGAGCCTCGCTAGCAACCAGGAAAATGAAAATTAAACCAACAGTGGGGTAGCCCCTGATCCCCCCTCGGGTTGCCCGGATGTCAGAGTCTCACGCTGGAGACCCCCTTCCGGGAACGCTGGGGAGCGTGGCCAGACTGCGTGCCCCACAGACAGCAACGACCCCGTTGGGCCAACATATGAAACGCTACCATCTGAGAGTGTGAGCAGTGACCCGGTGCGGGCAGACACCGGGCTGGCCCTTGCGGTGTAAGGACTGGAAGGCGAGATGTGCGCGCGTGTGGGTTTTTGCCTGAGGAAACTCCTCCATCCATGTTTCATCCACGTAAAACAGAAGGCGGCAGTTCCACTGGCTTGCGATGTCACGGGACAGAGTTCAGGGCTGAAAAGACGAGTGGGTGGAAGTTAGAAGGGAAGTCCTGACGCAGAGGAAGCCAAGAGGGGGTGAGGCCTGGGGGGGAAGGGGGAAGGAGGGTCCACTTTGAATCTGTGTATTAAATCCACGTAACTCCTTGGCTGAGTTAACTGCACAAGAAGGGAGAGGCTGGTGGTCTGGAAAAGGCAGCAGCTGGAAACTAAGAACTTAATGGAGACTTCAGCTGCTACCCACCAAATAGACAGAATATGGGGTTCGATTCCCTCCAATTTAACTGCCTCCTCAAACCAACGTGTTTTCTCTTCAGAGGAACATAACTGATCCCAGTCCAGATGTCTAGCGTACAATAAAAAATCGCTAGACATGCAAAGAAACCGGCAAATAAAATGTGAGCCGCAGTCGGGAGGAAAAGAAGTCACTAGAAACCGACCTCGAGATGATAAGACAGGTGCTGAGATTAGCATACTACGGACTTTAAAGGAACTATTAGCAGTATACTGAAGGACTAAAGGAAAACATAGTCATAATGAATGAACAGATGTGGAATCTCAGCAAGTAAATGGAAGCTATGAATATTCTAGCATGGAAAAGCACAGGAACAGAAATGAAAAATCCATAGCGTATTGGAACGACAGGAGAGTCGGTGAGCTTAAACTTAGAAATTATCCAACATGGCAAACAACGGGAGCGTGTACTGAGCCACAGTGCCGGTGGGACAATATACAGAAGCCTGATGTGTGTAACTGGGGTCTCAGAGCAGAGGAGAGAACACACTTCCGTGTGGGTGAAGAAATAACCGCTCCCCCAGGTCCCAGGGGCTCCGCACCTGCTGCAACCGCTCGGATCCATGAACTGTTGTGCAAACCGGCGATCAGAGTTAATCTGTCAGGAGTTATTAGTAACTGATGGGAAAGGCTCCAAGTTTCTTTTATTTTAATGTGACTGATGGGAAAGGCTCCAAGTTTCTTTTATTTTAATAAATATATTTTTATTGATTTCAGAGTGGAAGGGAGAGGGAGAAAGAGAGAGAAACATCAATGATGAGAGAGAATCATGGATTGGCTGCCTCCTGCACGCTCCACACTGGGGACCGAGCCTGCAACCTGGGCGTGTGCCCTGACCGGGAATCCAACCATGACCCCCTGGTTCATAGGCCGACCCTCAACCACTGAGCCAGCCGGCAGGGCTCAAAGTGTCTCCCTTTGGCCACCAGGACTAGACAGGGCAATCTGCTGGGGGTTGGTTCGTTGGTGGTTGATCTCTGGGTGCTCTGGGCTGGGGCGTGACGCTCAGCCACAAGGCAGAGGCAGGGCTGCGGCAGCGTGGCCTTCATGCCTGCTGGTTTCCGTGTAAAGAGCTGTTACTGTCACGGGGGCCGTGTTAGGTTACAGGGAAGAGCGCGGAGGATCCTGGAGGGCTCTGTGCACAAAGCACTAACGCGGAGGCTCGGAGACCTGGGATGGCGAGGGCGGGGCTCTGAGCAGCACTTTCCTAACCTGTCATATGGGGGGAGGGGTCCCCTGGTCCCTGAGCTCCCGCCAGCACTGAGTTTTCTGAGATTCCCTCGACGGTGCGCACCTGCCTGGGGCGCTGTTGGAACGGGGTGGCCTGGCTTTCCGTACTGACATGAACCCTCACCGAGTGGCACACCCATCAGGCCCTGCTCCAGGCACTGGGCACACACTGACCCATCTCATTCTCGAAGCTCTGTGACTGCAGACCGTGCCAGCCCATTATAAAGCAGCAGGGGAAACTGAGGCAGGGGAGTTCAGTCAATGGCCCGAGTCCCCACTCTTGTCAGTGGCGTTGGGTGTGCCGTCCCCTCTTTCCTGGCCTGACGGGGGAATCTCTACTTCAGAGGGAAGTGTTGAGTCCTGGTGTAGCCCAAAGGATACAAGAAACAGCCCTGGCCGGTGTGGCTCAGTGGATAGTGTGGGCCTGCGGACCAAAGGGCAGTACCTCCGTCAAGGGCAGTACCTCCGTTGCAGGCTCCTCCCTGGCGGGACCCTGGTGGGGTGCATGCAGCAGTCAACCAATCCATATGTTTCCCTCTCCCTTCCACTCTCCCTAAAAATCAATGGGAAAATACCCTCCTGTGAGGATTAACAACAACAAAAAGGAGAAACAATGGTGCCGCAGTGACAGTGCCCCTGCCAAGGCCACAGGGTCAGACCTCAGCTCTGACCTGGAGCTGATCCCCGAGGAGGAGGAACTCAACCCTAAAGTCCATTATTGAAGGGGGTGGGCGCGCTGGGGGAGAGGTGGTGTAACTAAGTTTCCATGTTGGCTGAGCAGGAGGCTGACTTTGAACCCAGACGGAGAACAGGGCTGGGGGGCATCCAGGGCCGCTGCCCAGCTTCCTGCCCGCTCCTCCCTGTGGCGCGAGGTCCCGGGAGATGCGTGAGCGGAAGGGCTTCGGGGAGTCCAAAGCCTGGACGGCTGGGCCTCAGGTGGGCCTGGCCCATCGGTCCTCTGCTCTCTCCCCAGGTGAGCGCCTGGCCGCCCT
>NW_005353733.1:56664-58084 GCF_000412655.1 Myotis brandtii
CCGACGGCTCCGCCGAGCAGGACGGGTAAACACCAGCCCCGCGCGCTCCGGGCGGCTGCATTCAGGACTTCTGCGGGGCAGCCCGGTGCTGCTTCCAGATGCGTGAACGGAGGCAGGGCGGCGGAGGGGAGTCTTTTAAGTCACTGGGGGCAGATTTAGCGCCAGGGCCCAGGCCTTTTTTAATATACATGTTTTATTGATGTCAGAAAGGAAGGGAAAGGGAGAGAGAGACAGAAACATCGATGAGAGAGAATCATGGACCGGCTGCCGCCTGCACGCCCCACACTGGGGATCGAGCCCACAACCCCGGGCGTGTGCCCTGACCGGGACTCCAACCGTTCCCTCCTGGTTTGGAGGTCAGCGCTCACCCACTGAGCCACGCGGGCGGGCACCCAGACCTTTTCTATAAAGACTGGCAGAAAATTAGACACTCAGACACGGAAATGGCAAAATAAAGCGCACCCCTCACCCCCCCGGGGCACCCCTCACCCCGCCGGGGCATCCCTCCCAGCGGGCTCTCTGTGCGTGGAACCTGCAGCTCACCTCCCCTTGGTGCTCAGTTAGGGTTAGGGTTTGTCACGAGCTGCGCGTCCCGCAGCCCAGGAGCCCGCCCGGGCCCCGCCATCGGCCCCAGCTTCTGCTCTTCGCTATAAGGCACCCGGGTGCCTCCACCCGTTCTGCCCCTAACACGGAGGCCAAGGGGGCTCCTGGGTGGGGGAGTGTGGCCCCTGTGAGGGCCTTGCCTTGGGGAGCTGCCCACCTGCCCATCGGGGTCCACACCCCGCCCTCAGGTGCCGTTACAAACTTTGCCAGCCCAGCGATGACTCCGCAGCTGTTTTGAGCTGAAAGCACTGAGCTGGGGGCCGCCTGGGGGGCGTATGTGATGTCACCACCTCTCTCTCTCTCTCCCTCCCTCCCTCCCTCTCTCACAAATTAGTGCTCTCTCTCTTCTCTCTCTCTCTCTCTCTCACTCTCGCTCTTCCCTTGCCCCTGGTTGCTTGGCTTGCGTGGCTTTGACTTGCTGGTGAGGGGGCACTTCCACGGGTGTGGTTGGGGCCTTTATATTTGTTCTCTCTGGGGATTTCCACGTCCCAGGGTGCCCACCCCCCTCCCAGTGGGAGTTCATTTCCCCTTCCCAGGGCCCAGGAGCAGGGCCTGGTGGGCTCCCTAGCTCTGCCCCGCACGCCCCTGAGCTCAGCAAGGGGCACTGTTATCCTGCTTTTGCAGACAAGGAGAGTAGGGCAGGGTTGCCGGGGTCAGCACCCAGCCTCCATTCTCCCATCTGTAGGTGCCTGCCCCACAGGGTGGGGGAGGGGAGAGGGGGGAGGGTCCTTCCAGCCGCCCCTGGTCTCTGCGGCCCAGCAGAGGGAGCTGCCTGGGCCAGGTGTGTGGGGCAGGACTTGCCTGTGGCCAGGCTACC
>NW_005353733.1:58170-59210 GCF_000412655.1 Myotis brandtii
GCCAACCAGGTGAGGGCCCTCGCTCTGCGCCGGCGGCCTGGGCTTGGAGCGGGCAAAGCTGTCCCAGCCTCGCTCCGCCACCCCTGGCCGGTCACTCGCCACTCCGACCTGCAGGCTCCTCCTCTTGCCCTGGTCTTGCTGTTATCACAGGAAGTAGCTGGAGCAGGTGCCCGGGCCCCGCAGGCCTCCAGCTTGCAGTAGGCGCTCCCTATTCCAAAAGGGGCCACGAGAAGTGTAGGCCGAGCGTCACCCCAAATCTCCCAAACTCGGCTTGGACGTGGCCCTGCCCCGGGAAGGGGGGGCGGTGAAGGGGCCCCAGGCCCTCAGACCTGCTGGCTTCCCTCCCAGACTGCCCTGCTCCCAGGAAAAGTAGACTTCGCCTCCCCGGGTTTCCTGCTGGAACGGGGTCAGGAGGCTGCATCCCAAGGGAAGGTGTGGGCCTCGGCGAACTGTCGGCGGTGCGGCCTGTCAGCGTCCCCTCCCCTCTGACCTGGTTGGGGGTCTGTCTCCCTGCACTGGGATACGAGGGAGGGAAGAGTGCTGTGGGGCCTGTGTCCACAGCCAGCACCCAGCACCCTGCAGGGGCACGTCGGGTCTCTCTGGGGTGGGGCTCCTCAGCTCCAAGGTCATGTCCACCTGGGGTCTTGGTCCACCCAGACCCCTCTGCCTCCCACATCACCGAGGAGGAGGCGTCGCTCGGGGACCCTGAGACACCCCAACTCCCGCCACCCAGCGGAGAGGAGTGGCCCAAAGGGGCGCTCACACCTCCCGCACCCCAGCCTTCCCTAGGGACCCACAGTCATTGCCCCAATAGGAGCCATGCCCCCAGGAGCCACACCCACCACGAGCCACACCCACCAGGAACCTTGCCCCTTTGCTGACCACGCCCTTGTTGGCCACGCCCCCACATCGAGAGCTATGCCCCATTGGCCATGTCTCCGCAGGCCACGCCCCCACAAGCCACACTTCATCGTGAGCTATGCCCCATTGGCCATGCCCCTGCGGGCCACGCCCCCACGACCATGGGCTACCCCCGTAGC
>NW_005353733.1:59632-60847 GCF_000412655.1 Myotis brandtii
GCGGGGCCGAGGGCGAGGCCCACACCAGGGAGGCCATCGCCTACCTCTCTCTGGCCATCTTTGCTGCAGGTAGGAGCTGCCTGCCCGCCCATGGGGGCCCCTCCTGTGCCAGGTACATGGGGAGCCTCTGCCTAGCTGGGTGTGGGGGACCCCGGGTCCAAGGACGCCCTTGGTGCGTGGTTCCAGAGTGTGTGAGCGCCCTGGGAACATCCATGGGGCGGACGGGGAGTGGCCCACTGGCTGCGGGCACCTCGCACGGAGGCCCCGGCCCCCCAGGTGAGTGTGCTAAAGGCCGGAGAGGGGCAGGCCAGCGGGGACTGAGCTGGGCCCTCCCACACCCTGGGCCCTGAGGGCAGGGGCCACCTGAGGGTAAGCTCCTCTACCAACTGTGGGAGGTGAGGGCCCCGCTTCCCTCAGCCCCTCCTGGAAGCAGTGGGCTGTCCTGTGTGTGGCCTCCCTGCTCACTCAGCCAACCTGCCTGCCCCGCCCTGGTGCCGGGCAGCGGCCTGGTCAGCGGGTCGCAGGGGACAGGGAAGGGACATTCCCGAGGACCCACAGTGAGCTCCTGGGGGCTCGAGACTCCGCGTGGACTTGGAATCCGGATGCCAGTGCCTTTCTGGCTGCGCTCACGGGGCACCTCCTCCCCACCTGGGATGATGCAGACGCCCCAGGGGCAGGAAGTGGGATGAGGAGAGCTAATTCCTGCACAGCTGGGACCGGGCCGGGTGCAGAGCTGGGAACGGGACCCGGTCCACATCGTCCTGCAGGCCCAGAGCACGTCTCCTGTGTCCATCACTGGCCCCTCCTGGCCCCTCACCTCAGGGCAGCTGCAGTGCCCCTTCTCTCTGAAGCCCCTCTGACTCTCCCAGGCGCCACCCTCCTGTTTGGGCTCCCCATGCCCTGCAGCCAGACTGCCCTGTGGTGCCCCATGAGCTCCCCGAGGTGGCCCCACAGCTGCTGCCCCCTCTAGTCCTCCCCCCATCGGGCACCAGGAGGGGCGCCGTAAAGGCTGGATGAAGAGAGAGGCACTGTGCCCGCCTGTCGCCCATCTGTGGCCAGTGAGTGGCCCTGATGCCGCACCCCTTCCTCCAGGGAGCCAGGCCAGCGAGTCCCTGCTCACCCGCGCCCGATGCTACGCGCTCCTGGGCCAGAAGAAGACCGCCCTGTTCGACTTCAACTCCGTGCTGCGGGCCGAGCCGGGGCACGTGCAGGAGC
>NW_005353733.1:61086-62111 GCF_000412655.1 Myotis brandtii
GCTCCTGCACCTGGCCCTGGGCCAGCAGCAGGTACAGCCCCACCCCCAGCTGGGCCTGGGCAAGCGCAGTGGGGGACGCTTTGGGGGAGCTGCTGCCTTCCCCCTTGGCCCCCAGAGAAGAGCGGGAATAGGATCCGGCCACCCCGACTGTAAGATGCCCATCAAAACCCCGCTGCCCGGGGCGCACCGAGCCTCCTGGTCACATCCCAGTGTCGGCTCTCCCTGGGTCCGCATGGACACGCGTGCTAACCCTCAGGGCCACCAGGGGGCCCCCAGCCTAAGATACTGAGACCTCGGCTGCCATCTCGGGTGCTACCCTGACTGTGAACAGGGGGCCTGTGGATTCGGGTCCTCGGGGGGCAGGGCAGGCGGGAGGGGCCCACTGCCAGGCCCCATGCAGCTGCTTCTCACAGAGAAAACGTGCCCAGAGGCAGCCACAGCTGAGTGGCCTGGACACGGCACCTCTCAGCCAAGAGCAGTGCCCCCGGGAGGTGACTGCACTTGGCCGGGCTGCCCGAGGCTTCACTGAGGCAGAGTGGGGGCGGGGGGGGGGCTGCCTGCCAGGGTCTCTAATGAGCTTCGGGGCTGGAGTCCTCGGAAGCGAGGAAACCGATCCCAGCTGCCAGGACGTGAGGGCACCTCCCACAGCGCTTGCTTCTGTCCCAGGAGCCCGTTCCCCCCGAGGGCCTGGGGGCTGGTCCCGTCCTGCCAGGCGCACTGGGCTGGGAAGTGGCCTCTGCATGTCCCTCCCTGGGCTGGACAAGCACGTGGTTCCCAGGGACGAGCCCATTAACGGGAATCGGCCAGGCGAGCCCTGCTACAGCGGGGCCGGGGGCTCCCCACAGGCCCTCAGCTCCTCGTTTGGCTGACCTCCCCCCGGCTGAGCGGGCAGGGGCTGGACTGCCTGCCCTCGGGTGTCCCCGGCACCCAGACATGGGGAGGCAAACACGTGACAAGTGGGACGACCCTGCCCCCCACCCCATCTGCCCTGCAGGAGGCCGTGGCCGACGTCCTCTCCGCGCTGA
>NW_005353733.1:62462-63063 GCF_000412655.1 Myotis brandtii
GGCCTCCTGGCCGCCGGGGAGGCGCTGATCAAAATGGACGTGGGGCAGCTGCGCGGGCACCTCCTCCTGGCCGACGTGCTCATGGCCCTGGGTACGTGGCGGCCAGGCCTGTGGACGTGGTCTCTGTCCCTCTGTCCCCGCTCCTCTCACCCCTGGTGTCCCTTCTGTAAGCGGGAGGGACCCTGACCCAGTGGCTCCACCCGAATCCGTTCCCCGGCCTCGGTCCCCGTGAACTATGCCCCATTGGCCATGCCTCCGTGTGCACACCTGGCTCCCGGTCACCTCCTGGCTGGGCCCGCAGGGAGGACAAACAGGCAGTAACTGGGGGCTTCACACAGGCCCCGGCCCCTCAGTCACTCGGGCGTTAATTCAACAGATGTTGGCCGAGTGCCCTGGGCCCAGGTCCCATCCAGGCGGGTCTTCCGCCCACAGGTGCCCAAATGGTGGCCTTTCCTGGAAAATCCTGAACTCCTTTCAGCACTAACTTAAAAGAGGGGGGCGGGTCCTCAGTGCAGCCTGCATGTCCCCCATCGGTCATCCCCGACTCCGGTCCTTGGGGGGCAGGGCGGGAGGGGCCCCTGCTAGGCCCGGAGCAGGGGCT
>NW_005353733.1:63087-63401 GCF_000412655.1 Myotis brandtii
GAGCAGACCCATGTGAGGGGCTCAGAGCCCTGCTGCTCGGCCTGAGAGACATGGGCTGGGGCGCTGGTAGCAGGCACGTCCGTGTGACCAGCATGGCGTCACCATGTCCCTCTGCTCCTGGCTGCTCCTCCCGGGGCTGAGCCCTTCCATCAGCCTGCTGCTCCCCGACCCAGCACAGAGCAAGAAAGGCTGTGGCCAGCGAGGCCCATCTCTGCCCCCCACCCCAGCGCAACCCTAACTGCCCTTCCAAATCCCTGACAGGCAGCTATGAGGAGGCCGGTGCCCGCCTCCAGGAAGCCCTGCGCCCCACCCCG
>NW_005353733.1:72058-73424 GCF_000412655.1 Myotis brandtii
GGCTCAAGAAGGGAGATGTGCCAGCCGCGGCCCGGGACCTGCAGTGCCTGGCGGAGATGGACCCCGGGGACCTCGGCTTCCTGCTGAGCCTCCTAGAGGCCTCGGAGCGGCAGGGCCTGGCCCAGGTGCGTGCAGCACCCCAGGGAGCCCCAAGTCTGCCCCTCCCCCGAACCACGGTGCTCAGGGCAGCGCTACATTCTCCGCTGCTGATTTCAGGGGGGGTGGGGGGTGGGGGAGGGGAGCCAGAGCTGCCAGGTGTCACCATCTCAAGCTCAGCTCTCACAGCACCAGTGACCTTCAGTTCCTGGCACAAGGCGTATAAGCCACAGGTGACTTGGGTGGGGAGAGGGAGGGGTCCCCTCCTCAGAGCCAGGCGAGACCGGCCAGGAGCCCCTTGCTCCAGGTCAGGCGGGAGAGCGTTCCTCCCAGGAGCACAGGTGGGGAGGCGGCTCCTGCAGGTGGAGACACGCTGAGCTGGGTTAGCTGCCCCTTTGGCTGGTTTTCACTCCACTTTATCCCACAAGAATGTACGCGCATGTCCTTCGCCAGGTGCTGGGTGTGGCCACAGCCCCGCCCTCTGGCCCCTGAACTTCAGGGAAGAAAACGGGCTTCACTTCAGAGAGTGTCAGTGCAGCGGGCTGGCCAGGTCGCACTGGCGGTGAAAGCAGGGTGGGGAGAGAGGTGGAGGCCACGGCCTGGCTGTAGGACCGAGCGGCCTAAAACGGCGCTGCTGACGTGACGTGGGGGCTGGCCGGCTGGGGGAGAGGTTTCCAGCCTAAGCTGTAATGGAAGCAAACCTCACCGGAGCCAGGGGCCCGCGCAGAGGGCAGCGTGTGGTCGGTGCTGGTCTGACCACCTGCCCCTGCACTGGCGGGAGGCCACGGGGTAGGGGTGGAAGCTGCCATGCATCCCTGCGTGGGAATTTAGCCTGTGGGGGAGGGAGGGAGGGAAGGGACCCCCTCTAGGGGACAGTGTGCTTTGAGTCAAAGGATGGGGACTCGAGCCCCGTGAGGCCGGGGCGCCCCTGCTCCAGCAATCGGGGTCCGCCGGGGGGAGGTGTGGCAGCGAGGTCTTCATTTCACAGAGGGCTGGCTGCGCGCAAAGAGCGCAGAGCCATGGGTAATGCGGCGGGAACGCTGCCCCCGAGGGCGGGGGAGCCAAGGAGTGAGACAGTGTCTCTGGGACCGAGAGCGCAGGAGGCGCCGCAGGGCAGGAACCTCTGGGGAGTGGCCGGGGTTTTCGGGGCCGCTGGGGACTGGTTTCCGCTGCTAGGAGAATCCGCGCCATGCGCGCCTGTTGCCTAGCGACAAGTGCCGACCCGGAAAAGAACCGGAAGTGCTCACGCCCCGCTTCCGGTGTCACTACA
>NW_005353733.1:83105-83973 GCF_000412655.1 Myotis brandtii
CGGAGGGGCATTAGTCCCACCCGGCTGCCCGGTGGAGAGGGAGGGACGGGGCAGGCGGGGTGTGAGGTGCCCCGTTCCTCGTGGGAGCCGCCGTGGGCTCTGGAGGGAAGAGCCGTGGGAGGCACGCGGGTTGTCCGGGTGGTCAGAGGAGGTTTGAGCGCGGTGGAGAGGGAGGGACGGGGCAGGCGGGGTGTGAGGTGCCCCGTTCCTCGTGGGAGCCGCCGTGGGCTCTGGAGGGAAGAGCCGTGGGAGGCACGCGGGTTGTCCGGGTGGTCAGAGGAGGTTTGAGCGGGTGGGGAGCTGCGGGCGCTCAGAAAGGAAGGGAGCCAGCAGGCGACAGGGACCGCAGCACCGGATACCGGCTGTGACCTCATCCTGTCCCCACCTGTGATCAGGTCCTGTCCCCTCCTGTGACCGGGTCCTGCCCCCACCTGTGACTGGCTCTGCAGGCCCCTAGTGGGAAGTCCACTGGTGCTTCCTGACCTCAGGCTGCTGAGGGGGCGCAAGGACCAGGCTGGGCAGAGGTGGTGTTTGGTGCTGTCCCAGGGCCGGGCAGGGGGAGGCCCATCAGAGGGGCCGGGAGAGGAGCAGAGGGAGGGAGGGAGGAGGCCGCCCAGTGAGACAAGCAGCAGGGCTGTGAGAAGGGAGAACCAGGAGGAGGAGAGGGGGGTGAGGAGGCCTCAGGGGCCTGTGGAACAGCAGGGAGGTGCCTGCTCCGGACACGGGCAGCTCCTGCAGAGGCCAGCTGTGCAGGGCCGGTGAGGGGCTGAGACATCCGGGCTGACCGCACCCCTCCCTCTGTCCCCCCGGCAGGCTGCAGCCCAGGAAGCCAGCACCCTCCTGACCTCGGGGCAGCCTAGGCAGGCGC
>NW_005353733.1:84376-89407 GCF_000412655.1 Myotis brandtii
TCCTGGACGGCCGAGAGCGGGCTCCTGGTGGACCCCGAGCACTGCGGCCTGAGGAGGCTGAAGGCGAGAATCCGGAGGGAGGCAGCCTCGGGCTGCCGGCTCCACTGACCTGCACAGCCAGGCCCAGCCACGGGGCCACCCTGTCCTTTCCCCCTAACCAGGGAGGTGCTGACCCCACCCTCCCAGCTCTGAGGTGGACGGGTCGGCAGAGAGAAGGGAGTTACGCTGGCCTGGAGCCCAGAGCCCCTCCCTGCAATGGCGCCCTGATCCCCAAGGCTGGGCCCTGGAGGCCCTGGCCTGGGGCCAGCAGGTTGGACAGGACGAAGGCCAGCCCTGGTGGCCCTAAGGAGCTGGTGCAGCCCCTCCCTCGGCGTGAAGCAGCCTTTGACCCTGGCCTGAGCCAAAGACGAAACCCCGGCTGGGGCCTGCGGCTGAGCCCCATCCTCATCGAGTCATTCTCCCGGGCAGCCCAGCGCCCACGCCCACCACCCAACATGGTGACGGTGTGGCCCCTCCTCCCTGCTGCGCAGAGAGCCGCCCGGACAGAGGAGCAGAGGGCCGGCTGCTTGCTGGTCTGGCCGCGCTGGGGCCGGGACGGAGCTTCCTCTGTGGGTGAAACACCCCCTCCTGTTTCCTTGGAAACCCTCTCTCCTGGGGAGGCAAGGAGCCCGGCCCCCGAGACCCCGTGAAGTAGCCTCGTCCCATCTCGGAAGCAGGGGCTGAAGGTGCAACAGCAACACACGGTCACAGTCAAGTTCAAGTTCGTGGCCGAGAGGGAGCCACACCCCCGCTCGGGGCGGGTTCCTGCAGAGGGTCTCAGCTCCCAGCGCCCCAGGCAACGTCGTCCATCCGTCCGGGAAGTGCAACGCCTGGGAGAGACTCAGCTTAGAGTCCCAGACGGAGGTTGAACCCCAAGAAGTTACGCAGCAACACAGAAGACGAGTGAAGTACGCCTTCCACTCGAGAAGTTAGGGAAAGACCCTGAACAAACGCAGAAGGCGTGGATAAAAGCAGGAAGGAGTAAATGAGGAATGGAAAATAGGAGGACTAAATCGAAGATGTGATTATTCAAAAATACAGTGAAACAGATGAGCCACCAGCAAACAAAGAAGGAAAATCAAAGACACGCGCTGGGGAGGCCGGCGCTCCCTGGGCCTGCGCTGCCTGCGGGCTCCACGGACACGTCCCCGTTGCGGCCCTTGTGGTTGTGCCGTCAGGATGCGGCTCAGCAGGAGCCGCAGGGAACTTTGAGGAACGAGATTCATTCCTCACAGGTCCTGGAAGCTCGGGACATCGGGGCCGCAGGGCGAGCTCGGGGCTGGCGCTCCGCCTTCACTGGGTCAAGGCGGGGCGGCTGGGGTCCCTGGTTATTGGCCGATTTGGCACATTAGAGAGGGAATTGTGTCTCGGGGAACTGGAGGCAGGGTCACCTGCAAGGTCAGTTACCTGGGCCCCCAGTTTCCTGAAAGGGGAACTTCTGGCTTGTGGCTGTTGGCACACAGCTGGCAGCATGTTTATTGGAGATGCGTGTCCTTTGAAATGGCCATCAGCAGCTTCATGTCAGGCACTTACACTACAGACACGGCGTTGAAAGGTGACAAGGACAGGGTAACAGGAAGTTGGAAGAAGCTACGAGATTACTTTTCTCAACTCTGTGCACGTGGGTCTGAAAGCCCGGGTGACCTGGATCCGTCCTAGGGAAATACTGTGTGACTGACTGACTCCGGGGCAGACACAACTCACAGGACAATCCCGTGGCGGAAGGAGAAGGCGCCCCCAGCAGGCCCAGGCCCAGACGGTGCCGGGGAGTGGACGGGCCAGTTCATCCACCACCGTCCGGTCCAGATTGCATTCACCAACGAGCGGCTAGAGTCACTCGGGCAGTTGGCGTGAGCCAGCGCAGTCCACTCAGCGTCTCCGGCGGGTGCGCCCGTGTTGGTAGAGCCAGCCCCGCGTGGCACCCCTCTGCCCGGGTCCGATACCCTTGGACTCTTCCCACAGAGTCCCCAGGGTTCTCAGTGGGACCTGGGAACTCCTGCAACTTGGGGGTGCACAGGCTGTGTCCTCCTGGGTCAGCCTTTGCTCTTCACCCCCACCCCCCACACGCTGAGATCCAGCCCTACTTATAGCAGGTGGCGGGGGGGGGGGGGAGAATAGGATCAGCCCCCCCCCCCAGGCCCCCGACGCCTGCGAGGTCCTCACGGGGTTGGTGACGAGAAGAGGCTGGTCTCCTCGGACGCTGGAGGACAAGCTGCTTCCACTGGGAAGGGGGCTCCGCAGACTCGGGGGTTCAAGGTTCTCGGCTTCATCTGAGCCGGACCAGACGCCCCCTCCCCAGTGTCAGGGCCCCGTTCCTTCCCCATCAGCCCCAACTTCACAAGCAACTTGGAGAGGAGTCTGCATGAGCCAGCATTGCCTCGGCGCGTGAGGAGCGAGCCTGCGGCCGACTGGGCAGCGCCAGCCCTGAGTGCGCAGATGGGGCTCCCGCGGGGCCGCCTTTGCTCTCTGCTTGCTGTGCCTCCAGTGCTCATCCCGGGTACGTCTCTCCCGTAAGTGCGTCCGGGAAACTCGGCCGCCCGGCACCATCCTGCGGCTGCCATTGCACGGCTGACCTCATGCACGTGCCACGGACCCGCCTGCCAAGGACCTGAGGCCCCAGGACACAACCAAGCCCCCCCACATCCTAGCTTAGGGCCTGGTGACAGGGACCACTCCTGGCATCAATGTGTTATCCGTCGGGCCACCCAGGGGACAGAAGCCGCACCAGAGAGCCAAATAGCGAGAATGTCCTAGAAAGAACGGCTGCCCGGCGGTGAGGCTCAGGGGTTGAGCATCGACCTAGGAGCCAGGAGGTCGCAGTTCGATTCCTGGTCAGGGCACAGGCCCGGGTTGTGGGCTCTATCCCCTGTGGGGAGTGTGCAGGAGGCAGCCGGTCCATGATTCTCATCATTAATGTTTCTATCTCTCCCTCTCCCTTCTTCTCTGAAATCAATAAAAATATTTTTAAAAATAAAATAACACGCCATTGTTTAAAAAAGAAGAAAAAAAGAATGGCTAGTGAGCATGGCGGGTGGCCCGGTCGTAGAGCGCGGTCCCGATGCACCCGGTTGCGGGTTAGACCCCGGCCGGCACACGCCAGGAGCAGCCACTGGAGGCATCGTGAGTGGAACGTGTTTCCCCTCCCCTCCCCCCTCTCCAGTCCATCAGGCAGTAACAAGCATGGCTCCTGGTGAGAAGGCATTACCTATGGAAGCGGGTCCACGCTTTTACTGGGACCCGGAAGCAGTGACTGTAGGGTTCAGAGGTGACGACCCACCTCTCCGTCACCCCGACCCTCGGCTCGGAGACGAGCCGCCCTGCCTGCGCCCCGGCTCCCTCGGGTGTCTCCTGAGCACAGCTCTCCCACACGCGCACCGCCTCGCTCTCCCCTGACTGACCTCGCAGGGGAGCGGCTCCTGTCCCGGCTGATGGGCCGAGTTGGTGGCCGGATGACGGAGACCTGGGAGGAGCCTGTGGAGAGCGGCCCCAGCGTTTGGACGGGTTCAAGCCTCGGACTAATGAGCGGGCAGGTCCCTCCCAGCACCGTTGCAGCCAAAGGCTGTGGCTGTGAGCTTGACCGTATGGTCCGAACCTGTGGCCCCAGGTGGCTGAGTGATGTGGGCTGCGGGAGGTGCAGCAAGGAAACAAAGCTGATAGAGTTCAGGTGCGTGTGACTGAGTGGATTCGAAACCCGGGAGAACGTTGTGAACATCTTGACCCGCCCTGGCTTTGCCTCGTGGAATCTGCTATAAAATAAAGACTCGGCTTGCAGGCCGTGGAGCTGTCTCTCCCACCCAGCCCCAGCTTTATCCTCTTGTCTGTCTTCTTTAACCCTTCACACCCCTTCCCCCCCTCCCCCCAGGCTCACCCCTGGCCGTGCTGAGCGCGGCACAGATCCGACCACCGGGCCCATCTCCATGGGGCCTGAAGCAGGACAGCTGAGCTCTGACCCGGCCCCACCAAGCCCCACCCCCACCCCAGCCAGGGCCACTGGCCCCTGGGAATTGGGGTCTGAGCCTCAAGTCCCCGGGGGCAGAGGAGGATCTGAGCCCTGGCAGCCCTGCCCACTCCCATCGTGATCAGGGCCCCCACCGCCCCTTACGCTGGGCTGGGCCCCCCGAACCCTCACTGGAGACGGAAGGGGAAGGAGCCCACCAGGTGGCAGCGTGGAAGGGTCTGGCTGCCTCCCCTTTGGGCTGAGGGGTCAAGGAGCAAAGGAGGAGGGGCTGGGGGTCAGGGCCAGAGGCTCTGGAAGGGGCACCCACTGGGCAGGGGGCCCGGGGCCCCGGGAACTGCTCCCCTCCCCCACACCAAGCCCAGACGGAACCCGCTGAGGGAGCAGAGGGTCGGCGCCTTGGGGACCCCCCCCCGCATCACAAAGGAGGCTCGGAAGCTCGGAAGCCACTGGCCTCCTGGAGCCCCTGAAGTCAGTGCCCTCCCACCCCTGGGAGCCGCTCCGCCCGGCCCTGCCCCCCAAAACTCCAGGCCATCCTGCCCCAACCTCCGACCTGCCCTCGGGTGACGGCCATTCCCGAGTGACCTGAAGGTGAGCGGTGGAGGGCCTGCCGGTGGACAGGCCAGCCGTCCTGGGTGGCACCCCAGAACCCCTCCCGCGCCCAGCCCAGCCCTGGGGCAGTGGGCATTCTGTGTGCCCTTCCCGGGACCTGGGCCAGGAGCTCCCGGGCACAGCTCCCTCCCCATAAGGAGCCTGAGAGGCCACAGCTGAGCCCGGACTGCAGCCTGGGCCTGGCCGGCAGCCTGTGCGCCTCCAGCGGAAGCCTGGCCCCTCCCTGCGAAGGCTTCTCAGGACCGATGGCGGTTGGCGGGGATGTGCACCTGAGAGGGACTCGCTCGCTCGTCCTGGGTCACATAAGACAGAGCACAGATGCCCAGCCAAGGCCCAGAGCCGCCCACCCAGTTCCTTCCTTCGTTCTTCGCCATTCACTCCTTCCCCCGATGCTGACTGGTGCAGGGGGAGGGAAGGGACGGGGG
>NW_005353733.1:89835-90616 GCF_000412655.1 Myotis brandtii
TGCACGCAGGGGCGCCGGGCGCCACCTCAGGTGTGAGCTTGTCCTGAGCAAGGACAGCACGGCTGCTCCCAGGTGCCCCAGCAGCTCCCGGCAGAGCTCCAAGTGCAGCAAAGGAGGTGCGCACACACACACACACACACACACACACACAGGATGTGTGCTCACACACACATGCTCACACGTGCACGACTCACATGCATACATACACATGCTCACACATGCACTCACATGTGCATGACTCGCATGCATACGCACACATGCTCACGCATACACCCTCACACACATGTGTACACTTCCCCACACGTGCATTACATGCATATGCACATGTGCACACTCACATGCAGATGCACACGTGCACGTGCTTGCACAGACATGGAGCCCATGCGCACACTCGCATGCACGCTCAGACGTGTAAGCTTGAATGTGCATGTGGTGTGAGCACGGGTGTGAGTGCGCCCCTGGCAGCTCCACTGCAGCACCCCCACAACCCGCACAGGGACCTGGCGTGCGGACCCCAAGCTGTGAGCGGAGTGGTCCCAGCCCTGCCCCTGCCACTGGGCTCTGAGAGGCCGCCACCAGGGCCAGCAGGCTGGGCCCCCCTCTGGGGACCCGGGGCGCTCAGAGACTCCAGCCCAGGAGCGTGTGGACTTGGTGATGGAGAGAGGGACTGAGCACCCCGAAAAGCCTGGCACCTGCTCCCCGCCAGCGTCAGGCCCTCCCAGCCCCGGGCAGGGCCTCCGAAACTCCACACCGCGTCCCCCCTGCCCTTGGCCTCGGGGCT
>NW_005353733.1:91629-91916 GCF_000412655.1 Myotis brandtii
ATCAGGTGAGCCCCTCCTGGCAGGTGCTGGGCGCTCCTCCGTGGGCCCAGGAGAGTCTGTGGGAGACGCACTGCCCAGCTCTCAACCACAGGGCACGGCCTTGTGCTAGAATGTTCCCTCGCCGGAGCCCTCTGCTCCGCCTGCACCACCTTGGGGCCATCCGGCCACCCGGGGCAGGGCTGCCTCTGTGACCCAGCAGGGGGCTCAGTGTGGACGCTGGGCATCCCCTGCCAGGGCGGCTCCGGTGTGACGGGTGCCAGCTGCTGGGTTTCCAGCCCCTCCTGGTC
>NW_005353733.1:93135-93961 GCF_000412655.1 Myotis brandtii
CTCCAGGCTCACACTGCTCCTGCCCCACAGCCATCCAAGCGCCCCAGGAGGAGGAGATGTGCACCAGCCCCGGCTGCGTGATAGCAGGTAGGCCCCCCTCCCCCAGCCCCGCCCCTGCTGCGGCCCTGATGCTGCTGGTGATCCTGGTGATGCTGGTATCCTGGGGCCTGGCTCTGGGGCAGAGGACAGGCCTGGGGACTGTCCCCATCCTCACCCCCCCCCCCCCACTCCTAGAAGCCCCTGCTCAGTCCCTGGCCTCACGGGGCCCCAGGGCCTCTCCTGCACTTACAGAAAGAGAGGCCGCTGAACGTACAGCCCAATCAAGGGCTCTCCGGGAAACTGGGTTTAGTGGGGGGTCAGACCTGCAGATGAGCCGGGGGAGTGGTGGGAGGGGCCCCAGTGGAAACGGCTGGGGTGGTGGGTGCCCTGCGAGGTCCCAGCCAGTGACAGAACCCGGGGAGCCCGGGGGTCCAGCCGGCCAGCTCCGCTGAGAGGTCAGCGGGACCCACGGCCCCTGAACACTCGGGTTTTGCCCCCCGCATGGTGGGTGAGAGCCCCTCCCATCCTGAGGACACCTGGCCCCCAGGGGCAGAGCAGAGCCCCAGCCCAGCCCCCGTGAGCCTCCCTCTCAGCCCAGCGCCCTGTGACAGCTGCCGCCCAACATTCAAGAGAAGGGAATGGAGGGGCCAGAGGTCACGGGGTTCAAGGTCATGTGGCTGAAATGTGGCGGTTCTTGAACTTGAGTCCCCCACTTCCAAGGCTCAGAGACGGTGACAACAGCTCCCAGGGGTGCACAGCCCCCCGAGCACCCACAACTGCACCTCCC
>NW_005353733.1:95001-95867 GCF_000412655.1 Myotis brandtii
GTGTGTGTGTGTGTGTGTGTGTGTGTGTGTGTGTATCTGTGTGTGTGCGAACCCATGTCTGTGTGTGTGTCTATGTGTGTGTGTGTGCATGTCTATGTGTGTGTTGTGCATTTGTGTGTATGTCTATGAGTGTGTTGTGTATTTGTATGTACTAGTATGTGTGTATCTGTGTGCGAACCCATGTCTGTGTGTGTGTGCATGTCTATGTGTGTGTTGTGTATTTGTGTGGCAGGAACGGGAGTGGGGGCTGGACCCCTGGCCCGGCAGCGTAGCCTGGTAAAGTGGGCGCCACTCGGGACTCAGGCCAGGGCTGTGAGCTGTGAGCTGTGCCCCCACCTGGCTCTGTGCCCGGCTCCCGTGGGGCACTGACTGCCTGCAGCTCCAAGACCCCACACCCTGACCCCCGCCCGGGCCACACTCCGTGCGGGCGAGAGGAGGACGGGAGAGGCCGGGAGCCCCAGGAAGCGTGTGTGTGTGTGTGTGTGTGTGTGTGTGTGTGTGTATCTGTGTGTGTGCGAACCCATGTCTGTGTGTGTGTCTATGTGTGTGTGTGTGCATGTCTATGTGTGTGTTGTGTATTTGTGTGTGTATAGGTGTGTGTGCATAGCCATGTCTGTGTCTGTGGTGTGGGGTGCACTGGGGGTTCCGGGGCTTTGCTTCCTACGGGGGGACTGAGAGGCGGGGACCCTCTGGATTGTCTCCCCGAGTGCCCGCTCGGGGCGTGCGAGCCCGGCCTGCGGTCAGAGGCTCTGGGGGCCGCTTCCCCTCGGGGCCGGTTCAGGGCCGGGGTTTAGGGGCTCCTGGAGGACGGGTTCGTTTCTCACACGTGACAGCAGGCTCCTCGGATGCCGCTGCACGGGGTGCCT
>NW_005353733.1:97009-97782 GCF_000412655.1 Myotis brandtii
CTGGGCCAAGTCCTCCACAGCTCCCTGCTGACCCCGCTGCCCGGGCTGGTCCCCCACCCCCTCCGGGCGCTCCTGGCCATGGCTGGGCTGACGGCACCCAGGCCTGTCCTGCCCTCCGGCCTCTGTCCAGTGGCACCTGTATGTGCAACCTCCCCAAACCCCCTCTTGCACCCGCGTCCAGTCCCTTCTGTGTCCTGTGCTGCTGTCGGTACGGGGGGAGGGGGGCTGGGCTTCGCGCTGGGGGTGCAGCACCCCCATGGGGCCGTGTGACCTCAGTGTCCACACACCAGTGTCCGGGTGAGTGACCCCCACCTCTCCCTCCCAGGCATCATTGAGGAGCGAGACTCGCAGCCCCTTCTGGACATCCTGGAGGTGGTAGGCGGCTGGCCGGTGGCCATGGACGACTGGACCGACACTGTAGGTGAGGCCGGGCCGGCGGCTTACACAGGCCGGGGGTGGGGGGCAGGACCTGGGGCTCCTGGAGCCGAAGCCTTCAGCCTGGGCGGCTCCTGGCTGGTCCTTCCGGCTCCGAGGAAAGACAGTCCCCCAACACAGGCCCTGGGACCCCTGCTCCCAACTCTGGGTGTGGGCTCGGCTCTCTGCTCTCTGGTGCAGCCCCAAGTCGGGGGTGGGCACAGGGCACCCCACCCTGGCAGCCCTCCACACACTGCTGCTTCCGGGCCAAGAGCCCTGTGGACGGTGGGGAAGTGCACCCCCATGTCCCCAGCCCCCGAGGCCACACGTGAGCCACGCAGGGGGCCCCTACGCCCACC
>NW_005353733.1:99582-99806 GCF_000412655.1 Myotis brandtii
CCTGGGGCCCAGGCACACCCGACCCGTCCCCCGTCTGTCCTCCGGCCCAGGTGCGCGAGGCCTACCTGCAGTTCATGGTGTCGGTGGCCACGATGCTGCGGGCGGACGTGAACCTGCCCAGGAACAGCCACCTGGTGCAGGAGGACATGGCGCACGTGCTGAAGCTGGAGACGCATCTGGCGAACGTGAGGCCAGGCCGCCGGTGGAGGGAGGGGCACGCCTGG
>NW_005353733.1:99819-100697 GCF_000412655.1 Myotis brandtii
GCCCGCCTTAGGGGAGGGGGCCGCCGGGGACAGACTCTGCCCAGCCTCCCCTCCTGTTTCCTGCCCCTCATTTAAGCCTCAGAAACACGCACAGGCTGAGCGGAGCCCTTAGCCGCCCCGAACAGGGACGTGTCCCACTGGGACGGCCGGGTCAGCAGGGCTGTTGGGAGCATGGGCCACGCCACCGGCAGCCGTGACGACCGGGGTTCTGAGCAGGAAACAGGCTGAATTGGGGACCCCCCACCCAAGTCCTGCTCTGAACCCCAACACGGCTCCCCACAGCTCTGCCTGCCCTCACTGGGTGTTGCCCACACACCAGACCCTCGGCCCGACCCCACCGCTGGCCAGACCTCGTTGCGGGGGGGGGGCTGAGCCCAGAGGGGCGCCTCCTGCAGGAGGGGCAGGGACGTCACTCTGGCCACTGCCAGCCGCCAAGTCAGAGGGTGGAGGGCGAGGGCGCAGAGGGGCCAAGTTAGAGGACGAGGTCCGGACAGACCAGGTCAGAGGCTTAAACTAGTCGATTCAGCAAAGACGACCCCCTCTTCTCCATGGCCGTGCTGTCTGTGTGAGACATCTTTGTCACACCCCACCTCCCCCCAAGGTGGCTCGCTCAGCCTTGGGTGTGGGTTCCATAGGGAGCAAAGCAGAAATCACCCCCTTCCCGCCCATGTCCGCGTGACCCTGCGCCATTTATGGAAAAGTACCCCTCCCGGCTCTGCTGTGCAGCCCCCTCTGCTTCAAATCAAATGGCTGTGGGATGTGTGTGTGCACCTGTGTGTGCCCCTGTGTGTGTGCACCTGTGTGTGCACCTGTGTGCACCTGTGTGTGTGTGCCTGTGTGTACCTGTGTGTGCACCTGTGTGTGTGCACCTGTGTGTG
>NW_005353733.1:102394-106477 GCF_000412655.1 Myotis brandtii
GTGTGTGTGCACCTGTGTGTGTGTGCACCTATGTGTGTCTGCAAGAGTGTGTGTGCACCTGTGTGTGTGCACCTGTGTGTGTTCACCTGTGTGTGTGCACCTGTGTGTGTGCGTGAACGCTCTCTGTCCCACTGTCTGTCTGCCCCGGGCCGGCACCCACTGCCCCGTTGCTGCAGCTCTAGGAGAATTCTCAATAGTCCACAGAGTAAGTTGAGCAACTCCATCCTCCCGGGTCCCCTTGAGTATTATGGTCATTTGCATTTTCTTACAAAACTGAGAGTCAGGCCCGGCCTTGTGGCTCAGTGGGTGAGCGTCGACCTATGAACCGGGAAGTCATGGTTCGATTCCCAGTCAGGGCACAGGCCCGGGTTGCGGGTTCAACCCCGAGTGTGGGGCGTGCAGGAGGCGGCGATCAATGATTCTCTCTCTTCATTGATGTTTCTCTCTCTCCCTCTCCCTTCCTCTCTGAAATTAATAAAAATACAAATTTTTTAAAACCTCAGAGTCAGCTTGCCAATCCCACACGCCAGCCTGGGAGAGGCTGACAGGGCTGCTTCGACTCTACGTGCCGATCTGGGGGAAATGGGCGTCTTCCCTGCTGAGGCCTCCGGTCCCTGAGCCACATGCGTGTCCGTGTGCTCCCGTTCCCTCCACCCCCTCGGGGGCTGCCGAGCTCTCTGCTCCGAGGCCGGCTACACCTCTCAGGAGGCGCCTCCCTGGCCCGCTGTTTACACACCTGCAAATGTGTCCTCGCCACGTGCCCGCCTGTGGCTGGTTATGCGGAACCTGGGCTCCGGCACGGCGTCCGCTCGATGCCCGGCATTGGTTCCCACCCCCTGTCGGTGCCGTTAGAGTTCACGGCTTCTGCACACAAACCACGGCGTGGGGAGAAGTGACGGCGTGGTCTCTTCCCCTCCAAGCCCCGCGGACTCTCTCACCCCTTGGTCTGGTTGAAGGGCGGCGGCCTCCAGCCGGTGCCAGAGTGACCGTGAACTGGGGTTACTGCTGCAGCACTGAGTGCAGGTCCTGCTCCTTTAGTCGTGTTGCTACGTGGTGCTTCCCCAGGACTCTTCCCATTACTGTTGAGTTTTCAGATATAATCTGGCACCTGCTCCCCGGCTGTCAGCTCTGCAGTTATGTCACCACCAGGCCCTGCCCTGTCACCACCTCCTCTCCCTCTTTTTTTCTTTTTAATTATATCTTTATTAATCTCAGAGAGGAAGGGAGAGGGAGAGAGAGAAACAGCCATGATGAGAGAGAATCATGGATCAGCTGCCTCTTGCACACCCCACACTGGGGATCAAGACCACAACCCATTGCCTGTGCCCTGACCAGGAATCGAACCGTGACCTCCTGGTTCCTAGGTTAATGCTCAACCACTGAGCCACACCAGCGGGGCTGCACCTTCTCTCTTATTTCTTGGCTATTCTCTGGTGGGGGCTGGGTGTCCTGGGCGCCCCGGCGCTGTGCCCACCTCTCTCTCTCCCCTCCCCAGGGATTTAACTGGACCCTCTTCATACAGTCAGTGCTGACTTCTGTCAAAATCCAGCTGCTGCCCGATGAGGAGGTGGTGGTCTACGGCATCCCCTACCTCCAGAAGCTGGAGAGCATCATCGACGTCTTCTCAGACAGGTGCAGCCGGGGGCCGGGGGGCCCGGCAGCCTCTGCACCTTTGCCCTGCTCTGCCCCCTCCCCGCAGCTGCTCCTCTCAGGAGAGAGCCCCCCGGGCCATGACTGAGCATGGGGGACACGGGGTGAATGGTAATGGCCAGTGGAGCCACCTGCTAGGGACTGAACCCCTCCCGAGGCATCTCAAGCCTCCAGAGCCCACAGGCTGTAGCCGGGGGTAGAGCTTCCTGTCCCAGGCCCGTCTCCATCTCTCATGAGATGCCTCAGAGGCCGTCTACCGCACTGAGCTCCCTGTCCCAGAGAGACCCTGGCGGCCAAAGACCCATAACCAATATCCCTCCCTGAGCAAATGCCACTTACCTGTCCTGTCCGCCCTCTGCCCCACCCCCAGGACCATGCAAACTCCCCCTCACCTGCCTGTCCGCCCTCTGCCCCGCCCCCTGTCCCCCCTCACCTGTCCTGTCTCCCCTCACCTGTCCTGTCCCCCCTCACCTGTCCTGTCTCCCCTCACCTGTCCTGTCCCCCCTCACCTGTCCTGTCTCCCCTCACCTGTCCTGTCCCCCCTCACCTGTCCTGTCTCCCCTCACCTGTCCTGTCCCCCCTCACCTGTCCTGTCTCCCCTCACCTGTCCTGTCCCCCCTCACCTGCCTGTCCGCCCTCTGCCCCGCCCCCAGGACCATGCAGAACTACCTGGTGTGGCGCCTGGTGCAGGATCGCATTAGCAGCCTGAGCCAACGGTTCAAGGACGCACGTGCAAAGTACCGCAAGGTGTGTGAGACCCGCACCAGTGGCTCCGGCCCCAGCCCTGAGCCCAGCCGTCATTCCTTCAGTTCGCTTATGATACTCAGCCCCTGAGGGGGTGGGGGGCACGAGCACTGAGGTCATGGGGTCCAGCCATCAAGGAGGCCAGGGCGGCAAGCACAGGGAATGAGGAGCTTGGGGCTGGGTAGGGCCCCTCCATCCCCCAACTCCCTCCCTGGGTGGAACCCCCTGCAAACGGCACACTCGACCATCCCCACCCCCATGCCCAGCATTCAAAGGTAGGTCTCTGAGGTTATCCCGTGTCTCCCCCACAACCACTGGGTGCTCTAAAGCTGAGGAGGGGAAGTACATGTTGGTAAATGCCCTGGAATGAATGAATGACAGTGAGTGAGTGAATGAATAAGTGAATGAATGACAGTGAGTAAGTGAATGGATGAATGATTGAGTGAATGAGTGAATGAATGACTAAGCAAATGAATGGGTAAATGAAGAATGACTAAATGAGTGAATGACTAAGTGAATGAATGAATGTCTAATTAAATGAATGAATGGATAAGTGAGTGAATGAATGAGTGGGTGAATGAATGATTGAATAAGTCAATGAATGAGCGAATGAATAAGAGAAAGAACAAGGGAATGAATGAATGAATGGATAAGTTAGTGAATGGATAAGTGAATGAATGGATAAGTGAATGAATGAATACATGAGCGAATGACTGAGTAAATGAATGACTGAGTAAATGAATGACTGAGTAAGTGAATGAATAAATGTCTAAGTGAATGAATGAATGGATAAGTGAGCGAATGAATGGTTAAGTGAGTGAATATCTAAGTGAATGAATGATGGATAAGTGAGTGAATGAATGGTTGTGTGAATGGATAAGTGAAAGAATGAATACGTGAGTGAATGACTGAGTAATGGATGACTGAGTAAGTGCATGAATGAATGTCTAAGTGAATGAATGCATGAATGAATGAATGGATGGATGAATGACCACCAGGTGCTGTACGGCAAGACCACAAACGAGGTGCGCTGGCGGGAATGCGTCAGCTACGTCAACAGCAACATGGAGAGCGCCGTGGGCTCCCTCTACGTCAAGAAGGCCTTCTCCAGAGGCAGCAAGAACGCGGTGGGTGCCGGCTCCCTGTGCTCGAGGGCTCGTGCAGGGACGCACCCGCGTGACCACAAGACGCGCTGGCCCTGTGACTCAGAGCTCCCACGGGGAGGCTGTGGCCCCAGCAGTGAGGGTGTTTTCGGGGAGGCGACGGGGAAGCACACGTTTACCCTGATGCCCAAGAAGGGGAGGCCAGGGGAAGCCTCGCCCGCCGGGCCCGGGGCCCCAGCCGGGCAAGGACCTTGCAGGCTGCCAGGGACGGTTGGCGTGTGTGTCCGGGGGTGGGAGGCCCTAGGTGCCCTAGAACGGAGCACAGCTGTAGAGACCCTGTCCCAGGAGGGCCAGCCCCGCCCCAACCCCACTCCCATCCGGAGCAGCCGCTGCTGGGGCTGTGGGCCAGGCGGTCACCCGGGCACATGGGGTGCTCCCAGGTCGGAGAGCTCATCGACAAGGTGCGGGCCGTGTTCGTGGAAACCCTGGGCGAGCTGAGCTGGATGGACGAGGCGTCCAAGAAGAAGGCCCAGGAGAAGGTGGGCGGGGCTGCAGGGCCCAGGGCCGGGCTCCCAGCAGCCATGGC
>NW_005353733.1:106510-107440 GCF_000412655.1 Myotis brandtii
TTCACACTCACTTCAGCCAGGCCAGGCCGGGCGGCTGGCTCAAGAGGGGCCTGTGGGCGGAGACAAGACTGGAAGCCAAGCCTGGGAGACCCGCCAGCACCCAGGGGTGGGTGGGGAGACCCGCCAGCACCCCGGGAATCGGGGAGAGGCCAAGGCCTCAGGATCAGGGTGCCCGAAAGAGATGCCAGGACCCACAGGAGCCCCCGGGCCAGTGTGAAGGCAGCAGAGCCACCCACAGGCCCCAGCCCCCCACTCCGGCCCCCCAGACCCCTGGCCAGATGTCAGGTGCAAAGCTGGTGGCCAGGGCCCAGCCAGGGTCTCTCCCTCCATGAAGCCGCCTCCACAGCCTGTGGGAGGGGCTGTCCGTGACCTGCAGGGCGGGGGGCACAGCCAGGATGGACGGCCGCCCTTCCCCTCCCCTCCAGGCCATGAGCATGAAGGTGCAGATCGGGTACCCCGACTACATCCTGGACGAGAGGAGCAAGTACCTGGACAAGGAGTATTCCAACGTGCGCCCCCCATCCCCCTTCCGTGAGCCCCTGTCTCGGCCGGGCCCCTCCTCCCGGACCAGCCTGCGGACCAGGGGCCCTGGGTCACCTGGGCGGGGAGGCAGGCTCTGCCGACAGCTCACCCCCCTCCCATGAGCTGTGGCAGCTCCAGCATGGCCCTGTCACCGAGGGGGAAACAGGCCCCACGGGACAAAGGTCTTGCTGGGAGACACATAAATGTGGGACCAGGGTGGCCCCCACCACCGTCATCCCTCTACACCCAGAGCCTGTCTGCCCCATTCGGGCTGCCCGGGAGTCCCCAGGCCGTCCCCAGACCTGTCCCGGCTGCCCTTGACCTCCCTCAATGCCCCCCCCACCCCGACCCCCCGCTGCCCCGGAGTCCCCAGGCCGTCCCCAGACCTGTCCCGGCTGCCCTTGACCT
>NW_005353733.1:107780-108988 GCF_000412655.1 Myotis brandtii
GGCCAGTGGGGGAGGTGGAGGGTCTGACTTAGAGCCACCCCTGCTTCTGGGGGGTCAGGCCCAGGGAGGAGCCAGGTGTCCAGACTGGCCGGCCCCCACCCTGGCTGCTGGCAGTGCTGGGCATGGCCGGTCGCATTGGGCCCTCAGGGTGGCCCGAGGGAGGGTCCCAGGAGACAGGACTCCACGTGACCAGCTCACTCCTCAGCTGGATCATCGGAGCTGCGGTGGTCAACGCGTTCTACTCGCCAAACCGGAACCAGATTGGTAGGCCACCCCCCCCCACCCCACCCCAGCCCCGCTGGTGCCGGAAGGGAGCCCGAGCCACCTGCCTGTCCTCCTGGGGCTCCCCCACCCGTTCTCTGAAGGGGAGAGGGTGCCATCTCTCCCACCGGCAGGAACTGCACCGTGTCACCCGCTGGAGGGGTCGTTCCCCTGTCTGTTTGGGGGAGTGGGGGGCTCTCGGAGGGCGGGCAGCCGGCCCTTGGCCGGAAGGAGCATGAACGGTGCAGAGAACCCGGACTTGGGTCCCGGACCTGCGACCCCCTCCCCTGCCCCTGGCTCTGAGCCCCGGCTTCCTGCCTGTGAAATGGGGGGAGTCCCCACCCCTACCTCCCGGGCGTGGATGACAAGGCTGGACCCTGGAGGTCCGGGCACAGGCTGTGCTCACTCATAGCTTCTGTGTCCCCCGCCGGGCAGTGTTCCCCGCCGGGATCCTGCAGCCCCCCTTCTTCAGCAAGGACCAGCCGCAGGCCTTGAACTTCGGGGGCATTGGCATGGTGATCGGACACGAGATCACCCACGGCTTTGACGACAACGGTAGGGGCTCCCGGGTCAGAGCTGCACCTGAAGTCACCTCCCCCCCACACTCCCCCCAGCAGCGGCCCGGGAGGGTGGGCCTGAGGCCCAGTCAGGCTGCGGGGAGGTCCCGGGCTCCATCCAGCCCCGTCTTGATTACGTGGGGACACCAGGCCCAGGCCCCAGGGGAGCTCTGGGGGCGGAGCAGGTCTTGAATGGCAGGCTCGGCCCGGGCAGAGGGATGGAGGAGAGGGTCAGGGCTCCAGGGCCAGATCCTGATGGCACCGCATGAACCAGCCCCTCCCCTCCTGGGCCTGTGACCCCGAGGAGGCACAGCCCAGTGCACCCGGAAACTCCAGCGCTGGCCTCCAGCCGGGTCTCCCCTGGGCGGCCAGCACCTCCAGCCAGGTCTC
>NW_005353733.1:109199-109774 GCF_000412655.1 Myotis brandtii
CCTCCCCCAGCGCTGCCTGGCTCGGGGCCGGGCTCTGGGGCCGGGCTCGGGGCTGCAGCTGCACCCGGGAAGCTCTTCACCCCGAGCTTGACCTTGGGCACCTTCCAAGGCAGCCCGTGTCCCAGGACCACACCCACCCTGAGGGGAGCTTAGACATCAGGGGGGTCTGGGACCCGGGCCCTGCCCTGGAGGTGGCAGGGAGGCCCCCCAAGCCCGGTCTCTCCAGCGCCTGAGCCCTTGTCCCCTGACAAGGTACTGAGCCGGCGCTGCCCTCAGGGCCCGTCTCTGCTCACACACCTGAGCTCAGACACGGGTCCCTGGAGGGCACACGGGAGAGGGGGGTCCCTGGAGGGCACGCGGGAGAGCCCGGCTGGGCAGGCAGGGTCCACGCAGGGCCCACGGTGCCCCTCTGCCGCCCCCAGGCCGGAACTTCGACGAGGAGGGCAACATGCTGGACTGGTGGAGCAACTTCTCGGCCCAGCACTTCCAGGAGCAGGCGGAGTGCATGGTGCACCAGTACGGGAACTTCTCCTGGGACCTGGCGGAGCAGCAGCAGGTGAGCGCCCAGCAGGAGA
>NW_005353733.1:110251-110963 GCF_000412655.1 Myotis brandtii
GCGGGGAGGTGGATGGGGGAAGGGAGAGGGGGAGGGACCCCACTCAGCCCCGGTCTGGGAAGAGGGGGGAGCTGCCCCTCCCGCCGCCCTGTCCCTGCTGCAGGTGAACGGGTTCAGCACCCTCGGGGAGAACATCGCGGACAACGGAGGGGTGCGGCAGGCATACAAGGTGGGCCTGGGGTCGGCATGGAGCCCTCAGAGGGACAGGGTGCCCCCTGCCCGCCGAGTGTAGCCGCCCCCTTGGCCATCCTGAGGAGCCTGCCTGGCTGGGCAGAGGCGGGGGCCCTGGCTGCTCTGCCCACGTGTCGCTTTGACCTTAGCCCTCGGGTGGCCACTGTCCGTCTCCAAGTACGACCGTGACGGTCATGGCACAGCCCCGCACCACAGCCCCGGCACTGGGCGTCAGGAGCTCATTCTAGGGGGCGCCCTGGGGGGAGGTCTGCCCAGCTGGCCGCCAAGGAATGAGGGTGGGGAGCGCCTTCCGCCGGGGCCCCGCAGGGAGGAGGGCCGGTGACCTTAGCCCTCGGGTGGCCACTGTCCGTCTCCAAGTACGACCGTGACGGTCATGGCACAGCCCCGCACCACAGCCCCGGCACTGGGCGTCAGGAGCTCATTCTAGGGGGCGCCCTGGGGGGAGGTCTGCCCAGCTGGCCGCCAAGGAATGAGGGTGGGGAGCGCCTTCCGCCGGGGCCCCGCAGGGAGGAGGGCCGGC
>NW_005353733.1:112194-114159 GCF_000412655.1 Myotis brandtii
GGGGCCCCTCGGGGTCCTTGTGCGGGGTCAGGGCAGTGGTCAGGGTGCCCCCCAGTCATGGCCCTTGGCGCTCGGGGACCCGCGCGCAGGAAGGAGCCGAGGTCGAAGGTGATCCCAGGCCCCAGCCCGGAAGTTGGATTTGGGGTTCTGTGGACCGGAAGCCAGTGGAGAGTTAAAGCACCAGAGGACATGCCCCCTGCCCTGAGCTTTGGGGGAAAGAGGGGAGAAGGGGGAGGAGGAAGAGGGGGAGGGATCCAGCAGCTGGGGGGCTAGCTAGGAGGCCTCTTGTCTTTGAGGGCCAGACCAGGGGTCCAGACCAGGGGATAGAAGGGAGCTACTGGGGCGGGGGGGTCCTCTGAACCTGAACCCACTCAGTCCACAGAGCCCCGAGGAGGGGGTGGGCTCTGGGCATGAGAGGCTGGCAGGGCTGCTGCACCCCACATGGAAGGCAGGGGAGGGGGTTGCCGGAAGTCCCTGGTCCCCACCAGCCACCCCACAGGGGCAAGTGACAATTCCCACGTCATTGAAGGTGCCTGGGGCAGACTAGCCTTTTCTCAGTCTGTCCTTCCTCCCAACTCCCTGGGAACCCCTTTAGCTCCCAACACACAGGAGCCCTCCCCCGCTGCTCCCTGTTATCACTTGGGGCCCAGCCCCACCCTGTCACCGCACCTGGGGCTGCTCAGACCCCTGGTGCCCCTGGGCGGGCCCTGAGCTCCCAGTGAGGCTGCGGAACCCTGACTGCCCGTTGGTCCTGAGGGCACGGCTCCTGGCAGATGAAGTGACTGCAGTTTAATGCCCCGTGAGGCGCGGCCTGGCAGGCAGGACTCAGGGCCCAGAGATCCGGAACAGCCTGCACATCCCCCTGCCTGGCCTGGGGCAGCGGCCACCTCTCACATCCCCCGAGGCCTCGGCCTTCACTGGAGCCTCCTGGTCACACTGTGGAGGCAGCAGCCCCACCCCAGGGTCAAGGACACTGGCCCCCCACTAGCAGTCTGTGCAGAAGGGAACTTACTGGATACTCCCCTCCATTCAGGGCACAGCTCAGCCTCCAGGATCCCCCCCACCCCAGTCACCTCGGGGACTGCAGTCGGAGCTGCTCAGCCTGCAGCCGCGGGGAAGGCCCTCCTGGCTGCCCAGCAGGCCTCCGGGCCCACACCCTCACTGGGCTCAGCCTGTTTCACCTCTACAACGAGGGGTGACACTGGCATCCTGGGGTGACCTAATATTGCAAGGCCCAGCTCGGCCCCTGGCCCTGCCAAGCGCTCCACCCAGGGGAGCTGGGGGGAGCGGGGAGCGGGAGCCCGGCTCCCTGGTGCGGCTCCCTGGAGCACAGACCTCCCCAGAGAGTCCAGGGCTGTAGGGTGCACTGCTGGGAGACACAGCAGCCCGGGGGCACCTGGATCGAGTGGGGCAGCCCTGCCACACCTACAGCCACAGGGGGTGGCCAGGGTGCCCCGTGAGAGGAGGATGGGGCCACCTGGACCACCATGACTCACCTGGTGCCCAAGAGGAGAGCTGCTACCCCCACCCAGCAGCCGCGCCTTCCCCCTGAGGACAGGGCCCTGGGTCCCCATGGACCAGGCTTTGGCCCCGGACGCCCCTCATCCCCCACCCACCGTGGGTGACCACCAGTGGCCCTGTTTTCGGCGGCAGGTTCTCAAACAGGGTCCCCTGGTGGACCACCCTGGCCTGGAGGGAAGAGACCTAGAGGGGAGCCCTCAGGAGGCTCCAGTCACCCCAAGTCCCACAGAACGGGGGGCGTCACAGACCTTGGCAGCCACCTCAGGCCTGGCTTCCCCAGGGCAGCACGGGTCGCTCTGGCGGTGGCACCTGCAAAGGCACAGCTGGCTGGTCCGGGTCCCGCTCCTCAGTGCAGACTCACCCCAGTGCCTGCCCCAGCCTCCGAGGCTGCACAGACCAGTCCCACAATCAGGCCGCACCCCACTCACCAGGGGCTGGGGGCGA
>NW_005353733.1:114243-118070 GCF_000412655.1 Myotis brandtii
AGGAGCCCCGCACAGCCAGGAGCAGGGCCAACCAGGGCACACAGCCAGGGGGGCTGGCCAGCTGGGGACCCCGCAGAGGCTCTGGGAGTATGAACAGGGCCCCAGGCTGGGTAAGCCCAGGGTTCTGGCTCTGCTGGTGCCACCACCTGGGATGGGCAGCCCGCCTGTGGCACAGACTCTGGAGGTGGCTGGGAGGGCCCCTGACTGGGGATCCAGGATCAGAACTCCCTCTGCAGCCATTAGTGGTAGGTCCTGGGTGAGAAATCTGACCCACAGCTCACAACAGACGGCACCGGGAGAGGGTAGAAGACTGGCCAAGATGGATGGTTGGATGGATAAGTGAATGAAAGGGTGAGTGAATGGAAGGATGAAGGAATGAGAGTGAATGAATAAGTGAATGAGTGAGTAAATGGATAGATGGATGGATGGATGGATGGATGGATGGATGGATGGATGGATGGATGGATGGATGGATGGATGGATGGATGGATGGATGGATGGATGGATGGATGGATGGATGGATGAGTGAGTGAGTGAATGGATGAATGGGTGAATAGGTGGATGAGGGAGTGAGTGGATGCATGAAGAAATGAGTGAGTGAATGGATGAAGGAATGAGTGAGTGAGTGAATGGATGGGTGAATGGATGAATGAGGAAGTGAGTGGATGCATGAAGAAATGAGTGAGTGAGGGAGTGAATGGATGAAGGAATGAGTGAGTGAATGGATGGATGAGTGAGTGGGTGAATGGATGAGTGAATGAATGATACATGAGGACAGTTCTTCCTTCCAGTGCAGTGGTGTTGTTCAGAGGAGAAAATCAATTGATCAATGCAGGTGAGAAATGGAATGTGCTCATAGGCTAAAGCAGTGGTTCTCAACCTTCTGGCCCTTTAAATACAGTTCCTCATGTTGTGACCCAACCATAAAATTATTTTCGTTGCTACTTCATAACTGTAATGTTGCTACTGTTATGAATCGTCATGTAAATATCTGATATGCAGGATGGTCTTCGGCGACCCCTGTGAAAGGATTGTTTGACTGCCAAAAAGGTCGCTACCCACAGGTTGAGAACCGCTGGGCTAAAGTCTCTCCCCAAACACGCTCAACTACATGCCGCCTCCTACATCTCCCCCTTTTTTTCTTTTTAAGCTACTATAATAAAAGTAAACTTGAACATGACTCTGACCATTAAAACAATAACAAAACAACGCTAAAACAACACAGTAATAAGAGAGAAATCAAACTACAGGCATGTTTAACATTTTTAACACTTGAACATCAAGAACAAAACTCTATTAAAACAATAACACACAATGCCAATGTGACACAGTGATAAGAGAGAAATCAAACTACAGATGTGTTCACATTTTCAGCTACTAAATAAAAGTTTCTCTTGCTGCTGGTGTATATTTACTCACAGTCCTTGGACTTGGCTACACAAGACTTTACAGAAGACGGGCAGCTCACCAAGGCTAGTCAGCACCTCGGTCCCTTGCGTAGTCCTTGTTGTCTTTTTCCGCATCGCTATCATTGGGGCAACTCTGAACAAAGGGACAAGGAGCTTCTCTGGGTCCTGTGCACCCCCTCCAGCCGCCGGTGCCACTTCTCTGTCTCCTCGAGGAGGAGGCCCCACAGCTGCTGCAGGTCGGCGAGCCTCTGTGGGATGGCCTCAGCATTCAGGCTGCTGCTGTCAATGACGATGCTCTGGCTCCTCTTGAAGATGTCGTGGATGCAAAGATGTCGATGCGAGGCTGGTGCTGTCAGATTTCCTTCTGGAGGGTCTGACTTTTCTTTATAGTCCTCAGATTTGGACAGTCTGAACTTCCCATGTTTTACACCAAACTTCGCTCCTTTCCTTACTTTTTGCTTTCTGCTCGTGCTTCACTGGAGCGTCCTTTCACCTTGCAATTGCAGTTCCCCTGTACTCAGGCCCCACATTGGGCGCCACATGTGCCGCACCAGCACGGCCAAGGGCGAACCCGAGGAGGGGTGGTGAAGGATCGAAGAAAAGACAGACAAGAGAATACAGCTGGGGCTCGGTGGATCTCCCGTGCCTGGATGAGGACACAAAAGACCCAGCCTGCAAGCTAATGCTTTATGTTATAGTATCATTAAAACAAGGATAGATTAACACATATACAAATGTTCTTGTCTTGGCAACACTTGCTGCACCTCCCACAGCCCATTCGACACTTAGGAAGGAATTAGGGAGGGCTACAAGGTCAGGCTTAATTATGCTACTAGAGCTTTGTCCTCCAGGCTGGGACTTGTTTGTGGTCCTGCCACAGGTCAGCCCGAGGCTTGACCCTAGAGCTGCTCCCTATAGCTTCCAAGTCTGTGAGTCATGTGATGTGCAGACATGACCACAGTCCCAGTCCCAGCCCCAGAAGGTGCCTGAGGGCCCATCCTACAATTGAGCAGCTGAGCTGAGGGCCCGGGGTGGCAGGTGGGGGGCAAGAGCGTCCTGGGCCAGGTTCCTCACACGCTGCGTCAGGATGGGGGAGGTCAGGCACCTCAGGAGCCCGGTTGGGAGACGCGAGTGGTGCCGAAGTGTGATGACCCACATCCTGCATGGTTCAGGGTTCAGGATCTGGAGAAGGGCCGCGCACAAATGACAGAGAGAAGACGAGAAATAATAATTTGGAAATATTGGGAGCCAGGTGGGAAGCCCAATCCAAGGGGATGGACTTCCACTCGTGCTCAGGCCTTGCCAACCTTCTTTTCAGTTTTGAATACAAATCTAGCTCTTAGTCAGGCAGGTAATTTTGGTAACAGACAGACTATATTAAAGGTCAGGAAATATTAGAAAGATTTTCTCTGAGACTATTTGGTCAGGAAATTGCTTGAGCCCCCACTGTCTGCACTAAACAATCCGTGCATAGCTCTGGCCCTGCCAGGGCTCCAGGTTCACCGTGTTCCGGGCTCTTGATTACCCTCCTCTGATAGTGAAGACAATGGATGGCTTCCTACACCAAAGCCCCCGGCACAGCAGGTGGTGTCCTCCTCAGCCAGGTGCGGGCTGGCCTCCAGGGGTGGGGCCCGCAGCTTCCCTGACCACGTATGTCGTCTTTGGGGGCCTGGCCGCTGCCCCCAGCCTCGCGGGGCTGGCTCAGGCATCTGCATCCCGCAGCCATGTGTCAGCTGGCGGTCGCTCTGAGGGAACAGGGATGCTGGCTCCTCCAGGGGCTCTGCGGTGACGTCTGGCTGGACCCGGGAGGCCTGCAGGTCCCGACGCCTGTTCCTTTCTGCCGGCTCCCCTGTCCCCTGCGAGGGAAACTTGGCGTGAAGACCAGGGGCCGCTCCCGCCTGGTCCGGGATGCTGGGGGTCAGCCACCCCCAAGGGCAGGAGCGGGGCCTCCATCCCCGACGTAGCACACCGTCCACGGAGGACGCAGCCCCGCAGGGACCTGCTCCCGGCCATCTCCCGCCCCCCAGCCAGCAGCCTCACCGGGAGGGTACGGACAAGCAGCAATCTCCAAGGTATGCTTTGGGCAAGTTCTGCAAAACAGAGACGGCCCGGTCAGGAAGGGGCCGTCCGGCCGGGGACCAGGGGGCCTGCTGCTCACGGGGAACCTCCCAGAGACCGACCCGCTGAGAGGCAGCAAGACCCAAGCACGGGATCCTGGTTGGGCCTGTCCCAGGGCCGGGAGACGGGGAAGGACTTGGGCCCCTGCCACCTCCCCTGCTGCCAGCCCGGCCCCACCTCAGCCCCGTGGACCATCCACAGGGAGGGCTGAGCCCCCACAGGGGAGCGGCTGCCAGGAGCCGGGAGGAGGGACCCGCCCGCTGCTCAGAGCCTGGGCCCTGGGCCGGGCACCTCCCGGGT
>NW_005353733.1:118346-122073 GCF_000412655.1 Myotis brandtii
TCCGCTGAGGGCAGGTGGGAGCTCGGGCCCTGGTGCTGCGTGGGTACCGGGGGCACCAGGCTCCTCAGACAGGAAGTCCCGCCCCCGGGCACCCCAGGCCGCCTCTCTATTTGGGGGACAGAGCCAGAGCGGTGTCTGGGATGAGAGAGCTGGGACCTGAGCCCTGACGGGACCAGGGGCTCCTGCTCACCACGTGACGTTCTGTCCCTGATGGACATGAGCACAAGGGGCACAGAAATGACAGTGATGACGAGGATGATGCTGATGAGGATGATGACGGGGCCCCAGGGGGAGCATCTCACGTCTGTGCTGCTGGTCCCCGGAGTCGCTTCCCAGGCGAATGGGCCACTGCACCTGGGGGAGGAGGGGCCTGTGGGCAGTGGGCAGGGCCACCTCGGTGCCTGGCGCTCACCCCAACCCCGAGCGTCCCCTGCGCAGCCTGTCGCACAGAGGGGAAGGCTGCTGCCTGGGGTGGGCCCGGGGAGGGGGAGCTCTGGGGGGAACTCAGGTCCGTTTGACTCTCCCTGTCCCGCAGCCACGGGGACACGGAGGGAGGGGAGGAAGGGGCAGGACAACCTGGGACAGGGACACTGGACACAGGAGAGGGACAGCGAAGGAGATGCCAGGGGTGAGGACAGAGCTGGTGTCAGGAATGGACTGTGAAAGCCAGTGCCCCAGATGGAGGGACAGACCCGAGGGGGGCGGGGGGCTGGAGGGGAGGGGAGGATGGAGACAGAGTGACAAATGGGGGTGGGAATGGTGTAGGGGGGACACACAGGACCCTGGGCCTCCGTGTGGCAGTCACGCCAGAGACTAAGCAGCCAGGTCATAGCTGGAAGGGAGGGGCGTGGGCACTGGGGTTCCTGTTTCCGGGGGAGTGGACTCCTCACTCTGGGAGCCTCTTATGTGCACCCCTGACTCGGAATGGCAGGACCCCTCAGCCCTGACACCTGGGGACACCCCGGAACACAGGGTGGGTCTCTGGCCGCAGCGCCCTGAGCCCCGCATCTGGGATGTGCTGACCGGGCCCTGGGCTGAGGTGACAGCAGTGTGGGAGCCACAGGGTCAGCAGGGCGGCTGGGGGGTCACCATCTCCCCGCTGTGGGGCCCTTATCTCCCAGGGAGCCCTGGCAGCGCCTCCTGGGACCCGGGTCACCTACTTTGTCCAGGGCGTGCAGGCTGCCTGGGTGCCCCCCGCAGAGAAGGTGCCCGGCTGGCAGTCTTCACACAGCGTGTCCTGCCACTCGGTGCCTGAGAAACGACAGTGTCGGGCAGAGGGTTCCTTGGGGACCCCCTCAGGCCGGGGGCCGGGGCCTGTGTCCTCAGGGGGAGCCGCACTCACCTGTCTCCCGGACCCTCTGGCCCGGGCGGCAGACACTGTGGGGCCTGCACTGGACACAGGAGTCCCCGTCCTGTCGCTCACAGAAGCGGCCGCGCCCGCAGCCGCACACGGTGTTGGTCCAGCTGAAGCACTTCCGTCTGGTCACCTGGCCCAGGCCTGGGACCCAGAGAAGGAGCTCAGAGCAGCAGCAAGGCCTGCCAGGGCTGGGGGAGCGCCCCGTCCCGGGAGGAAACCACGCTGAGGGCTGGGCAGCACCTACAGGCCTGGGGAGGGCACGGGGACAGGGGTGCAGCCCCCTAACTCCCCCCGGACCCTGCCAGCCACAGCCCAGGCTCAGCCGGAACATAGGCCCGGAGCTGCCGGACGCAGAGGCCAGTCCAAAGCGGGGTCCGAGGGTCGTGGAGGCAGCAGCAGGGACTGGGGCAGGGTCTTCTCCACAGAAGGCCAGGCCTCTTGGGGTGGCTGAGACCTCCCAGCCTGAACCCCAACAGGGAGTGGGGACCAGTCAGCAAAAGGACAGGCCCAGAGGCGACTCCCAGGCCAGGGCGCCCCTCAAACAGGTTTCGCTCCTCAAACCAGGAAGGTCAGTGGGCAGCCACAGGGCAGGGGCCCTCAGCTGGCAGTGGAGGGGCAACCGGGGAGCCATCCCCCAGCCCAGCCCTGGGCAGGGAGGAGACCCAGGGGCCAGTGCTCAGCCAGAGGAGGACCCTGGGGAGGGTGTGGGGTCCTGGGAGCCGGCACTGCAGGTGGAGGAGGCCTGGCCCCGGGGGCCCACGGGCTGTGCCACAGGCAGGGGTGCCTGCAGGGCATCGGGTGGCTGAGCCTGGAAGCGCAGGTGACAGGTGATGGGGCTGAGGCGCTGGCCCTCTCTAGGGAGAGGCAGGTGTGGCCATGGGATGAGGCTCCTTGAAGGGTCCTGGGCAGGGAGCCCCCTGGGTGACGGGAGGCCTGGCCCTGGGCAGCGTGAGGGCCTGCAGTCAGTGTGGCCGGGATGGGGGGGCTGGGGGCTCGGCACAGCCAGGGTTGGGCTCCTGGTCTCACCTGGGTCACAGACGCGGCAGGGCAGACACTCGCGCAGGGCATTGAGGTGGGCAGTGTAGGTGCCCCGGGTGCAGGGCACACACACTATGCTCCAGAGCTCCCCGCAGGACTCCTGCACCCGGTAGCCTGCAGCCAAGCAGGCACACACTCAGGGCGGGAAGGCCCCGGAGCCCCGGCAGGTGTGACACTCCCAAGGGGTCACCCCACATGAGCTGTTCCCCGGGCCAGTGAGCCTGCTTGGCAGGAAGTGAGAACTTTCTGGAAGTTGAGGGCCTCCTGGGACACAGAGGCCTGGCTCTGAGACCCCCTCTCCTGGCCTGAAATGGGATGCCCACCCCCAGCCCCGCCCTGAGCAGTGAGCTGAGGGTCTGGGGGGCGGGGGCGAGCTGGGGGTGCCCTCTGTGCCCAGGGCCTGCAGGCCTCCCATGAAGGGGTGCTGGGAGCAGAGGGGCTCCAGGCTAGGGGAGGGCGAATGCCTGCCCCCAGCACAGCCCTGCCCCCGGCGCCCCCAGGGGCCCTGCAGAGCTGCACTCACCTGGCCAGCACTTGGGGCAGCACAAGGCCCCCTTCTGGAACTCCCCCTCTTTGCACAAGGGCTGCCCCAGTGCGCAGGGCAGGGCTGTCAGAAGGAGGAGGCTCAGGGCCTAAGGGAGATGGAGGGGGCTTTGGAGCAGAGCAGCTGCCTGGGCCTCAGTCTCACCCTCCGGGAAATGGGCCATGCCCTGCAGGGGGGCCCAGGACAGGATTGTCTACTGAGGATCCTAAGAGCCTGGGTTTGGGACCACCCTGTGTGTGACCTCTGACCCCCTGGGCTCAGGAGAGTGAGGCCCTGCCCCTGGGAAGGCCAGGGCTGCTCTGACCCAACAAACTCAGCCTCGCTGTTCCCTTGCTGCACCCCGAGTCCTGGGAACCACAGGGTCAGGGCAGCAACAGCTCTGGCGGTGGGCGGGGGGGAATCTCTGGCCTGACAGTGTCACAGGCAAAGGGCTGGTGAGGGGGAGGGGGTAGAAGTGGACGGGGAGGGGAAGGCCTGTCAGTCAGAGCTGCACTGGAGTCGTAACCACGGGCTTAGGAGCTGAGGGCTCTGGAGCTGATGGAAACGCACAGGAAGCCTCCCTCCCAGGCACAGACACCCAGTTCCTCTTCCAGACAGGGCTGGGCGGTGGGGGAGGATTCGCCCTGAATGGGGGTCGGGGGGACACTGGTCCACAGAGGAGAGTCCTTGGAGGGGGTGGTCTCCTGCCTGGGCCCAGTCCCAGCGGCCAGGGCTGTGGGCAGGGCCGGCTCCCCCACCGGTGCTGGGCTGCTGGGCGACATCGTCCCTGACTCACCAGCCTCAGGACG
>NW_005353733.1:125650-127259 GCF_000412655.1 Myotis brandtii
CCCGCCTGAGCCGTGGGGGTGGGAGGCCCAGGGCCATGCAGTTCCCTCTCTGCCCTGGAGGAGGCGCCCTCCCCATTCATGTGCGTCCCGGCGGCCTCCTGGGTCTCACTTTATGCCTGGGGTTCTGGCTGTCACTCATGTTGGTGCCAAATCGCCCCGAGTTGCCCCCACGACCGCCCGCCCTCAGAGGCCTGTGATGCGATCCCCTCCCTGGGCGCTGGGAAGGCCTCGAAGCACCGACGTCCCAGGGACACTGGGCCCCGCTGACCGCACTCTGGCTCCCAGCTCCGTCCTCCATGGCCACCAGCAGGCTCCTCGGACAAGGGCTGCTGGGCCGGGGACGGGCGTGGGGACCGGTCCTGATGTCCACGGGCGGGCTCGCAGCCCAGCTCCCTCTTCCCACTCCCTGTGCCTGAGCCCCAGGGGCCCCACCTGGTCCCGCCCGTTCACGTCCAAAGCGCCTCCACTTGAAGGAACCGATTCGCTCTCTTTCCCGGGCGGGACGTGGAGAAGGGACCCCCACACCCCGGCACATTCTGGCGTCCACCCGTGGGCAGTGGAGGTCCGGCAAAGGGATCGCTCCTGGGAAAGCGCGGGCCACAGGGACGGTAAGCAGGGCGTGTAGTTTGGAAGTTATAATGAACTGGATGTAAAAATGGGTGATTCCGAGTCTCAAGAGAGACAACTCTACTCGCAGATGCTTAAAGCTATGCGCAAGGCCCGAGGATTCCCCGTTAAACGTCAAATTCTTGACCCCTTAAACTTCATTCATGAAACTTGCCCCTGGTTTCCTGAAGGGAACTGTTGACGTTCACACGTGGGAGAAGGTTGGAGAACGGTTGCGTGATGGATACGCAGCAGAAGGTCCAGAGAAGATCCCGTTCCTGCATGTGCACCGCGGTCTCCAATACGCGACCGTCTGGACCCAGCGCGGGAGAGGTTAAGGGTCTCCACGCGGGACATGGCCACGGCTCACAGCCTGCGGCGGGGGGTGCGAGTCTTTAAAACTCCGCCTGCGCCCTCTGCGCCGCCGCCGCCTCCCCTGCTCCGCCTCCGCCTCCGCCCGCCGCTCCTGTGACCGGAGTTAAGAGCCCGCCCGACAAAGATTTCATCCTAAATATGAGCGGGAGCCAGAGGTTGGGCAGAGCGGCGCAAGCGTCACCATCCGCGGGGTGATTCAGAGAGTGAGGAAGATCTTGTTCTCGGTTTTGCAAAAATGACCCTGAGCACCTCCCCCACCCCCACCCCGCCTTTACGGCCAGAAACAGGCGCGCGCCCCGAGTCCAAGTAACTTCCGAGGCGCCGATGCTGTCGCCTCTACAGCAGGGACTGAGCAGGGCAGGGAGTGGGCCTCTCCCAGCACCGCTCTTCCTGGTCCCCCAAACCGCCCCCCTTTGCACTCCCCCAGGAAGCGCCTCAACCGGGGCGGCCGCAGGTGGAGGGTCCCTTGGTCTTGGGCCTGCCGTGCGCCTCGCTGGACCAGGACCGTCAGGGACAGAGGGCGGACAATCCTAAGGGGAGTGGGCCCCTCCCTGAAGGTGTGCAGGACACACGCACACGCACACGCACACACGCACACACGCACACACACACACGCACACACACACAC
>NW_005353733.1:135965-137562 GCF_000412655.1 Myotis brandtii
GTTTAACCCACGCTACGGACGGACGGATGGACCGTGGGTGGGGCAGAGACGTCTCCCTGCCTTCCCAGGTCTGAAGGAGCCTTCCTGGAAGGGTCCGGAGAGGCAGTCTCTGACTCGGCCGAGTTTTACGGACAGAGATGCCGGAGGGCGGGCGGCCACATGGGACCGGCACGGGGGCGGGGCGGGACTCACCGCTGATGCTGCCAAACTGGGAAAAGTTGCCGAGCTGAAGAAATGAGGTCCTGATGGGTCCAGAACCACGAGGAGGGAGAGGCGGGCACCCCGAGCCGCGGAGGGACGGCCAAATGGAGTGCTCGCGCCACCCAGGTTTCAGCACCAAATGTTAGGTTAGGTGGCTCAGGAGGCGGCGCAAGAAATAGAGAGTCCAGTGAATCAGAAAAGAAAGGAAAGGAAAAGGTTTATTCTGCGTCCCCGGGAGACCCACGTACCCCCAAAGACAGGGCATGTGGATTCACGCCAACATGGAGGGAGGCGCTTTTTTTATACTGCCCTTGGGTGAGGGGCAGGGACATGAGCTGAGGTATTCAGTTGAGGAAGCTTCAGCTGCAGGGGGGTCAGCAAGGTATTCAGGAATGAGTCAGCATCTGTGTGGGGGTCGTTGTGGATTCAGGGAGAAGAAGCCGGTATCTGTGTCTGGCACGTTGATCTGTGAGAAATTGCAGGGGGAGTCCATTGTCTCACCACATGTCTGCACGTATCCGATCCTGGGCTCTCTCCGACCTAACACCAACCGGAAAGTTAAGCCCAAACTGAGCTCCTGTAGCAGTTCTCAGGAACCGAACGGCCAGCGCAACACACACACACACACACACACACACACACACACACACCCCAAATGGCCAGCCAATCCTCACACAGGAGGGTTCACACAGGCTGAAGGTCTCCCCGCCCAGGAGGGAGGGGCGGGCCCAGCTCTTCAGAGCAGTTCCTTCCCAGATCTGGTCCGGGAGCCGCCTCCTCACCCCGCCCCCCGCGGGAGTTTCCATAGAAGTGGGTGCCCCCCCAAAGCGCATCTCACTCCCTGTCGCTCTGCCCCCCAGAGAGCTGACCTGCAGCCTCTCCCCATGCGGGCAGAGCCCTCTGAGCCTCAGTGACCTGTGTCCCCTCTGCCTGGGGGAGCTGTTTGCACCCACACATTCCAGAGTGAGCCTCTCAGGGGAACTCTGGGCCCCTGGGGGTGCTGGAGGTGCACTGTCACCCTTGAGCACCTAGAGGGGCTCCCCACCATGTGCATCCTTCCTGCAGGGGGCGGGCTGGGTCATTCCTGACCCCATTCCACAGACGGGGAAGTGCGGACTCAGAGAGACAGGGCTGGGCCCAGGGCTCCCAGTGCCAAAGGTACTCAGACCCAACCCTCATCTCTGACCCTCAGAGGCCTGGGCCTTCTCCTCCGCCTCCTGCTCACACAGGCCCCTCGGCGGGAATTAGGGAAGCGCCATGGAATGAGGGACACGGACACAGGAACCAGGGGCCTGGGAGGGACTCCCTCTGCAGAAACCTGGGGCGATTTTAGCACCAGAATCAATGGGATTCGTGGGTCAGATCCCGTGAATGAAACAGGAAACGCTGAGGCCAT
>NW_005353733.1:140615-142261 GCF_000412655.1 Myotis brandtii
GCCTCACTCTGGAGCCTCATGTGTGCACCCCTGACTCCGAAGGGCAGGACCCCTCAGCCCTGACAACTGGGGACACCCCCGAACACAAGGTGGGTCTCTGGCCGCAGCGCCCTGAGCCCCGCATCTGGGATGTGCACACCGGGCCATGGGCTGAGGAGACAGCAGTGTGGGAGCCACAGGGTCAGCGGGGCAGCTGGGGGGTCACCGTCTCCCCGCTGGGGGCCCTTATCTCCCAGGGTGACACTGGAAGCGCCTCCAGGGACCCGGGTCACCTACCTGGTCCAGGGCGTGCAGGCTGCCTGGGTGCCCCCCGCAGAGAAGGTGCCCGGCTGGCAGTCTTCACACAGCGTGTCCTGCCACTCGGTGCCTGAGAAACGACAGTGTCGGGCAGAGGGCTCCTCAGGGACCCCCTCAGGCCGGGGGCCGGGGCCTGTGTCCTCAGGGGGAGCCGCGCTCACCTGTCTCCCGCACCCTCTGGCCCGGCCGGCAGACCCTGTGGGGCCTGCACTGGACGCAGGAGTCCCCGTCCTGTTTCTCACAGAAGTGGCCGCGCCCGCAGCCGCACACGGTGTTGGTCTGGGCGGAGCACTTCCGTCTGGTCACCTGGCCCAGGCCTGGGACCCAGAGAAGGAGCTCAGAGCAGCAGCAAGGCCTGCCAGGGCTGGGGGAGCGCCCCGTCCCGGGAGGAAACCACGCTGAGGGCTGGGCAGGGCCCGCAGGCCTGGGGAGGGCACGGGGACAGGGGTGCAGCCCCCTCTGCTCCCCATGGACCCTGCTGGCCGCAGCCCAGGCTCAGCCGGAACATAGGCCCGGAGCTGCCAGACGCAGAGGCCAGTCCCAAGGGGGGTCTGAGGGACGGGGCGGCAGCAGCAGGAACGGGGGCAGGGTCTTCTCCACAGAAGGCCAGGCCTCCCGGGGCGGCTGAGACCTCCCAGCCTGAACCCCAACAGGAAGTGGGACCAGTCAGCCAAGGAACAGGCCCAGAGGCGACACCCAGGCCTGGGTGCCCCTCAAACAGGTTTCCCTCCTGCAAACCAGGCAGGTCAGAGGGCAGCCACAGGGCAGGGGCCATCAGCTGGCAGCGGAGGGGCAACAGGGGTGCCATCCCCCCAGCCCAGCCCAGGCAGCTGCTTCCTTTGTGGTTGCAGCACCCAGTCCACCCCCGCTGCACTGAACCCCAAAGCATTGTGGCCTCCACCTTGATCCCGGCCTTCCTCCTGGGGTGCCCCAGCCCAACCACCTGCCCTGGGCAGGGAGGAGACCCAGGGGCCAGTGCTCAGCCGGAGGAGGACCCTGGGGAGGGTGTGGGGTTCTGGGAACTGGCACTGCAGGTGGAGGAGGCCCAGCCCCGGGCAGCCTGAGGGCCTGCAGTCAGTGTGGCCGGGATTCGGGGGCTGGGGGTTCGGCACAGCCGGGGTTTGGCTCCTGGTCTCACCTGGGTCACAGACGCCGCACGGCAGACACTCGGCCAGGGCATTGAGGATGGGAGTGTAGGTGCCGGGCGTGCAGGCCACACACACTGTGGTCCTGAGCTCCCCGCAAGCCTCCTGTACCCGGTAGCCTGCAGCCAAGCGGAAACACACTCAGGGCGGGAAGGCCCCGGGAGCCAGGGCAGGTGTGACACCCCCCCAGGGGTCACCCCACCT
>NW_005353734.1:0-5620 GCF_000412655.1 Myotis brandtii
TGAGAGGCTCCCTGGAGGAGGTGGGATTGGAGAGAGCCTCCCCACCACCAGACTCTTGACAGCACCCACCCTCCTGCCCCAGGATCATCGACGGTGTGACGTACCCAGGGAACATCAAGCAGAAGGATGCAGCCCAGAAGCAGTACAGTGCGGCCGTGGCCAGAGGGGAGAGCGCTGGCCTCGTCAAGTGAGCCCAAGGGGGTGTGGGAGACCCCAGTGGGGGTTGGGCAGAAGTCGCCCCTGCCTGTAGTTCTGCTCCTGCCTCCAGTGTCCATACCCTACCTGGCCTGGAGGGGCAGGCCTGATGCCCTCCTCCCCCAGGGCCACTGGGAGAAAGATGGAGCAGTTCCAGGTGTCGGTCAGTGTGGCCCCCGCTGCCAAGGTCACCTTCGAGCTGGTGTACGAGGAGTTGCTCAAGCGGCGCCTGGGAGTGTATGAGCTGCTGCTGAAGGTGCAGCCCCATCAGCTGGTCAAGCACCTGCAGGTACCTGGAACTGCCTCCTCTAAGGAGGCCTCCTGGGTGACCCCTGTGCAGCCGAGGGTGGCCCCCCTGTCCCCTCAGCCTCCTGTGAGGCCCAGCCCTGGCTCCTGGCTAACCCAGTGACCCCCTTCTTCTTCTAGATGGACATTCACATCTTTGAGCCTCAGGGCATCAGCTTTCTGGAGACAGAGAGCACCTTCATGACCAATGAGCTTGCAGATGCCCTCACCGTTTCACAGAACCAGACCAAGGTGGGCCTGCCACAGCGGGTAGGAGGGGAGGGTACCGAGGGGCCTGTCTTCCCGCTGCCCTGTGAGCCTGGGTCCCAGAGAGTGGGACAATTGGGCAGAATCTCTCGGCTGGCTGACTACTGAGGTCTCTGTGTCCGCGCTGACATGAGGCAGATGAGGAGGGCAAGGCCTAGAGGAAGATGGCGGGTGCTGATTTGAACCTGTGGTTAGGGGGCGACTGGGAAAGGACACTGACATTAGGGTCCCAGGACCAGGGGGAAAGGAGGAGGCTGGATCATACACATCCTGAGCCCAGGCTCTGCTCACATGGCTCCGGAGCAGAGGCTCCTTGCTCACACCTATCCACTGTACTGAGGCCGTCCACCTGACAGCCCAGCCTCAGAGAAAGTTCCCTGGGATTTGACCTACGGGGGAGTTCTCATCCCGGGTGATTCTCAGGTGGGGTGAGGGGTGTGAGTGTGGCCTCGCTGCTCCCCGACATCAGCCCACTCGGTCATTCCTCCAGGCTCACATCCGATTCAAGCCAACGCTCTCCCAGCAACAGAAGTCTGCAGAGCAACAGGACACAGTCGTGGATGGCGACTTCATCATCCGCTATGATGTGAACCGCACCCTCTCTGGAGGCTCCCCAGGCTCTGCTCACATGGCTCCGGAGCAGAGGCTCCTTGCTCACACCTATCCACTGTACTGAGGCCGTCCACCTGACAGCCCAGCCTCAGAGAAAGTTCCCTGGGATTTAACCTATGGGGGAGTTCTCATCCCAGGTGATTCTCAGGTGGGGTGAGGGGTGTGAGCGAGGCCTCGCTGCTCCCCGACATCAGCCCAGTCGGTCGTTCCTCCAGGCTCACATCCGATTCAAGCCGACGGTCTCCCAGCAACAGAAGTCTGCAGAGCAACAGGACACAGTCGTGGATGGCGACTTCATCATCCGCTATGATGTGAACCGCACCCTCTCTGGAGGCTCCATTCAGGTGCGTGGGCTCCAGGGGAGAGCAGAATAACCAGGAAATCCATCCGTCCTCAGGAGCCTGAGCCTGGCTGTTGCCAAAGAAAAGGCAAAAAAACTGCTCCTGCCAGTCAGTGTGCAACGAAGGCAACAGACAGAAATCACGCGGTTTAGTTATGCTGTCCCTGAAAGAACTCCCTTTCAGAGGCAGAAAGTTTCATCTGCTAAATAAGGTTTATTACCTCTAAACCGCCTCAGATATTCAAACAAATAGGGAGCAAAGTGGAGTAGAGTTCTAGTGGGTCATGCATAGCAGGGAATGTTTCAGCAAAAGAGTAGCTACACTGGGTGAGTGGGAAGAGATCAACCAAAAGACTTGTATGCATATATACAAACCCATGGACACAGACAATAGGGTGGTGAAGGACTGGAGGGGGTGGCAGACTAGAAGAGGTCAATGGGGAAAAAAGGGGGACATATGTAATACTTTCAACAACAATGATAAAAAAAATATGACGAGGATTTGGGGAGGTTATCAGTGGGACTGTGACAGAGGAGCTTAAAAGGAGGAGAGGATGGGGACCTGGGGGTTTGGGGTAAGGAGGTGGGTTGGGGCAGGGCAGCGCTGTAGCTCTAATCTCACCTGGGGTGTGTCTCACTCTGGTCATAGATCGAGAATGGCTACTTTGTGCACTACTTTGCCCCCGAGGGCCTCTCCACGATACCCAAGAATGTGATCTTCGTCATCGACACGAGTGGCTCCATGATGGGCAAGAAAATCCAGCAGGTGGGTACCACAGGCCAGGGTAGGGCCCTAAAAACTCTCAGATGCCTCATACCGTCAGCTCTGGTCTAGCAGGCAGACCCTCCCTCCTCCATCTTCTTGGGTAGGAGGCTGCCAGATACCCAGGATGGAGCTGGTCCTGCCCCTGGAGCATTCACCATGTTCCCACTGCAGGTGTGGGCCTGGGGGTGCAGCCCAAGGGCACATGAACCCCCAAGGAGGTCCCACTGAGACACACACCTTGTTTCCCCTTCCCCTGACCAGACTCGGGAAGCCCTCATCAAGATCCTAGAGGACCTCAGGCCCGAAGACCACTTCAACCTCATTAGCTTCAGCAATAAAGCAAGCCAGTGGAAGCCATCGCTGGTGCCAGCTTCGACCCAGAACGTGGAGGAGGCCAAGAAATATGCTAACAGCATCCAGGCCCAGGGAGGTGAGCGCCAGGGCAGCCCTGCAGGGTGGGGGCATCCGGGCACGAGCTCCACCTGAGAGCCATCCTGAGATTGTGTGCCCCTCAGGAACCAATATCAACGATGCAATGCTGTTGGCTGTGCAGCTGCTGGACAAAGCCACCCGGGAGGAGCAGCTGCCCTCAGGGAGCGTCTCCCTCCTCCTCCTCCTCACTGATGGCGACCCCACTGTGGGTGAGGGCACAGCAGCAACTCCAGGGCACACTGCCCAGAGGGCATCGCTGGGGCTCCATCCTGGCTTGCTGTGGGACCTGGGGAAGGGAGGGGGTCCCTGAGGCCTCTCTGGCTCTGAGATTCCAAAAATATCCCCTGAGCAAATCCCTGTTTTCTCACCCTTGTCCCCAAACACTGGGTCCAGGCGAGACCAACCCCACAAAGATCCAGAGGAATGTGCAGGAGGCCATAGGCGGTCAGTACAGCCTCTTCTGCCTGGGCTTTGGCTTCGACGTCAGCTACGCCTTCCTGGAGAAGCTGGCGCTGGACAACGGTGGCCTGGCTCGGCGCATCTACGAGGACTCGGACTCCGCCCTGCAGCTGCAGGTGCCAGCCTACCCCTGAGGGCTGGGTGAGTCAGGGACGAACTGGCCTGCCCCCGTGACACACCCCACTCTGCAGGACTTCTACCAGGAGGTGGCCAACCCCCTGCTGACCACAGTGACCTTCGAGTACCCAGGCAATGCCGTGGAGGAGGTCACGCAGGACAACTTCCCGCTGTTCTTCAAGGGCTCCGAGATGGTAGTGGCCGGGAAGCTCCGGGCCCAGAGCCCTGATGTGCTCTCAGCCACAGTCAGCGGGCAGCTGGTGAGTGTGGCCAGCCATCCTGGCGTGGAAGGGTGGCTGCAGCAGGCATTCAGAGGGGCTAGGTTCAAACTCCAGCCTGTCAGACTCCAGCCCACTGACCTTGGGCAAGTGACAAAGTGCCCTCTGCCACCATGGGGGACTCCAGACCCCACTGCATGGGCTGGTGGTGGAGATTCCATGAGATAATGTCCTGATTCTCCTAAGAGCACCTGTGCTTGGCTGCACGTGGTAGGCACTTCATAGTGAGTCTGAGTTGCTGCTGCTGTGCCCTAGGGCAGTGGTCGGCAAACTGAGACTCGGCAAAACACGGCTCGAGAGCCACATGTGGCTCTTTGGCCCCTAGAGTGTGGCTCTTCCACAAAATACCGACTTCTGCGCATGGGCCAAAGAGCCGCGGTTTGCCAAACACTGCCCTAGGGCACAGGGTTTGACATCCCCTCTGTCCTCCACCAGCTCTCTGAGATTGCAGTCAGGCAGGGAGGGCTGCTCCCACTTCACAGATGAGCAGACCAAGGTCCAACTTGCCCTGGGGCCCATTGCAGCCCAGTCAAGACCCACCCCAGCTCACCACATGGTGCCCTCTCCTCGCCCAGTTCTCCCTGCCTCTGTGCCACAGGGGACCCCTCATTCCACAGAGAGAAACTGAGCACCTTCTTTGAGCCAGAGCCTTCCTAGGCTCTAGGGATCCTGCCCTCATGGGAGAGACATTGGGTAAATCATCACACAAACAAGGAAAGACCCAGAGGCTGGGGTGTCCCTGAGAGGAAGAACCCAGAGACTTAGGGGAACAGCATGGGAGCCCCAATGTGGCCTGGAGATCTGGGAGGGCTTCCTGGACAGGACTCAGCTGCGACTGTGGGATGAGTTGGAGGTGGCAGAGGCCAGATGGTGAAGTGATGGAGGAATGTTTCAGGCATTCGTGGCCCGCGGCAGGATGTGCAGGGTGTATAGCAGGTGGACAAGGCAGGCAGACATGCTGGGACCAGGGCAGAGTCTCAGAGCAGTAGCACGTGTCACAGGGAGCATTGCATGCAGGTGTCCAGTAGCATGGATTCCACCCCCTCTTTGCCGCCTCCGAGGGGTGAGGCCTCCGCATTTCACCTAATCTCCGCCTGCCTCCGTATCCTCCTGTGTGAAAATGAGAATCGCTCATCTTACCCACCTTGTGAGACAGCTGTGGGGATTAACATCTGACCCAGGGTAAACATTCCACACATGTTGCCCTGGAGGCTGGGAGTTCCCAAAGTGCGGAACCCAGGGTGATAAGGGGGTGGCATGTCTTTGTTTGAGTAATCACGTATTTATCCTAATGTATCTTCTGAGAAATAGAACTCCAACGCCAGACCGAGCATCTCCCTGGTAGTCTTGCTGGGGACAAGGCCGAGTGAAGAGTGTTAGTCTGTTTAACTTTCACTTAAGGAAAACCTTCCAATAGATAGCTGTGCAGGTGGACAGGACATTTGTGCAGGTGGATAGGACATTTGTGCAGGCGGCCTGCAGGGGACAAAGGTGTGGGAGGCCCGGCTCTGGTGAGAGACAGAGGAGGGCGTCTCCAGCAGCGGGGATGGTGTCTGATCCACATCACAAAGGCTTTTGGCTGCCGGGGAATGGTGACAGGAAAGGCTGGAGTTCCTCTGCCCACAGGCCCCACTTCCCAGGCTGCTGGCCAGGTCAGCCTGAGGGCAGAAGGCCCCACCCCGGGGAAGGAAGCAGCAGTCCACCTGAAACTTGGGCACATGCCTTGCTGTCACCACTGGACAGTGCCTGGTCCCAGCAGGGGGCACCAGCTTGGTCAGGGGCATCCTAATGGGGTACATGGGGCCCCAAACCCTACCAAGGCCTGAGCCCTCTTTCGAACTCTGCCATGACTGCTGGGGAAGGCACTTG
>NW_005353734.1:6699-7784 GCF_000412655.1 Myotis brandtii
CACTGCAGCTATGTGGTGCTGGGGTGGGGAAGCAGGTTAAATAAGCACTTCAAACATACCAAACTACCCAATAGTATCTCTCGCTCTCTCTCTCTCTCTCTCTCTCTCTTTCTCTCTCTCTCTCTCCCTCTCTCACTGTCTTTCTTTCTCTTCTCTTTTTGTTTTATCCAGGAAAGGTTGCCTCAGGTAAGGGCCTAATACCGTTAAAGGCTGCCGTTGGTGACGGGTGGCTGATTCAGGACCTCGGACCCCAGTCCCACAAAGTTGCTGGCCAGGGCGTCTCCAGCCCAGCCTGCTGCCAGGAGGGGCATTGTCTGCCCAAGCACGTTGGTGCATTTAGTCACCTGTTCGTTCAGATATTGGCTGTCCTGGGCGCTAGGGGCACAGTCCCCATCCAGCTGGATGCACACTCAGGTCTCTCTGATTTCCAGGTCGCACTGTCTTCAGACATAGAGCCATGGGACACACACAGTTCACATCAACAGGTAACAAAGGAGCAGAGGTGGTGGGAGGGGGAGATTGACAGAACCTTGACCTTGGCCACAGCCTGGGCTCTGCCCTGACTGTGGGTGAGTGCCTTGCTTGGCTCACCTGGCTGGTGGCAGGACTGGGACTCAAGTTCAGGTGTGTCTGATGAGGAGGCAGCTATGCAGGACCTTTTGTTAGTGGCAGAAGAAACTTCAGAGGACAAGGTAGTTGGAAGTGACTGATATCCCAGCGGGGTGGGAGGAATTCAAGAAGGGTTCCTTTTCCAGCTTGAATTTCTCCTGGCTGAAGGGGGAGAGGCTCTCAGAGTGGTGGGTGTGGGGAAGGGAGCCATCTGCCCTCTGTACATGCATCTCCCAGTTGGGTCCCAGAGCCCTGGTGGTGGGGACCCATGACTCTGCTTGAGCCAAGACTGCAGGTGTCAACTTTTCTAAAGCTGGAGTTTCCCAGTACGCTCCAGATTATGACGTGCCCCACTGGAGATCTGGATCATCTGGATTTCTTATTCCTTCTGATGTTCAGCTCATGTCTGAGAGAAATCCGGATGTGTGGCTATGGAGCAGGATAGGTGAGCCACTTTCTGACCTCGGAGGCCTCAT
>NW_005353735.1:0-733 GCF_000412655.1 Myotis brandtii
ACCTTGGAAGAATTCATAGTGAATAGGCAGGATAAATGTTTAGTTCTTTTTATTGATATGCTAGAAACCGTATCCTATCTAATAAAAGAGTAATATGCAAATTAACCATCACTCCCTAACTCTGTCACTCCCTCACTCCATCACACGGAGCTGGAACAAGCAGGAGGCTTGGGTTGCCCCAGCGATGGAGGAAGCCAAGCTTCCCGTCTTCCCTAGCCAGCCCTGAGCTCCACTCAAGGCTAAAAAGTTTCAATTATAGAAGATAAATACATCCCAGATACCTGCTTCCAGCTGGCGTGGCCTCCGCTCAAGGAGGGGCTGGGAACATGGGTTGCCAGGGGCAACCAAGGCTTTGAGCCGGACCAAGGCAACAAAGTTTCAATTATAGAAGTTAAATAAATCCAAGATACCTGCTTCCAGCCAGCCTCCACTGGGAGCTTGCGTGGCTGGGGGTTGTGGCCAGCCTGAAAACAGCCATCAGCCCCTCACCCAGGCTAGCCAGGCACCCCAGTGGGGACCCCTACCATCAAGGGGGTGTGACCAGCCTGAAAACAGCCTCAGCCCCTCAACCAGGCCGGCCACATCCCCATGGGGTGAGGGTCCACACTGGGGGGCTTGAGAGCCTGCAAACAGCCATCAGCCCCTCAACCAGGCTGGCCAGGCACCCCAGCACCCCAGCAGGCCTGATCTGGGGCACCTTCAGGGCAAACTAGCCGGCCCCCACCAGTGCACC
>NW_005353736.1:0-4011 GCF_000412655.1 Myotis brandtii
ACAAATCATAACTAACACATATTCGTATTCCTGAGATTGTGTCACTTGGGTAAAATCCAATTACAATATTTAAAAGGGATCTACGGGAAGTAGGAAATGACCTTGGGGTTCATGGAATGATTTTTCAGGGTTATATTTAGACAGTAAAACATCTGCTACACACCTTGCAATCTATAGAAGGAAAAGGAGTGACATGAAATCCAGTGTTAAAAGATTGGAGAGGTAGAAGAAAAAACAGCAAGGCATAGAGAGAAACTCTGGGATTAGATAAAAAGGAAAACCAATCATCACATACTTCTTTTATATTGTTTGGTATAAGATAGTTAGCAGTAAACAATTAGCATGATTACAATAACATGGAGGGGTCTTGTGCTCTCTCCTCTGGAGTTGTGAGGGGTTTGGAAAAAATAAAATCACCCTGACATTCCAAAGGTATGTTATTGTAGAAGCAAAAAGTCAATGGATGGGCTCATTTAAGGTAAAAACTGACCTTTGCCAGGAAAGATACCTGCCTAGCACATGACTACCCTCCATGACTCACTTTAAGTTCTAAGGTTTTATTTTCAGACCATCCTGTGGGGTTACTTCAGGTTTCTGAGTTTGTAAGGCCCCCACACAGTCCTTTCCTGAGCTTATGAGGTTGAGTATGTGGCCCCATTTTCATTCACACAGTCCAACTCCTTAACCTCTTGGAAGAAGAGAAGAGATAAAAATAATAACCAATGGCAAATTACTTCATCAATTATGCCAACATAAGGATACTTCTAATAAAAAAGCTAAACAAGGGGTTCAGAAAACTTTGCATTGATGCTGGAAGGCTGAGCGTCCAGGGAAAAATGGAAATTTCACACATCTCCCCATGCCTTCATCTGCCAGTATCTCCCATTTTGGTATTCCTGAACTGTATACTTACAATAAACCAGTAAAAGTAAGCAAAGTACTTTCCTGAGAACTGTGTGGGGTTTTTTATATAATTATAAAGCATGAGGGGTCATGGGAACATACAAATCTAAAGTAAACCAGGCCAAAATGTGAGTTACCTGGGCACCCCATTTGTGATGGCATCTGAAGTTATGTTACTGAGCCTTGAACCTATGGGGTCTGCACCCACTTCTGATAGTTAGTATCCGAACTGAAATGAATTGTAGGACACCCATTGGAGAAGTGGTTGTTGATGGGAAAAAACAGATACAAAACCTGAAGTTCATATAAATCAACCTAGCAGGGTGATGCTAGAAATGATTATAATATTGTAAGTGATCTGCCTGTATTAGGTGCTCAGGGAGCTTGAGAAGTCTTGACTTTCACTCCCTTTTCTCACTAAGCCCTCTCTCACCTTCAGAGTCCACTTTCACCCACTTTCCTCCTCTTTGTTCTCACAGAACAAGGCTTGAGGCAGTGGTTCTGATCCCAGGAACAGTGGACGTACAGGCCTGTAAGTCTATTCATAGGGTTGTCCACCCTGAGGTGGGATCTGTTCTCCTAATGCCTAGACAGCCAGCAAACTGACATCCGGTTGCAGTGAAAGGAAAGAAAGTATATATTACAAAGGTATCAATGAAGGGGAATGGGGCAGCTGATGCTCAACGACTGGAACTTACAGTGGTTTATATTTAGAGTCATTTAAAAGGCAAAAGCCATGACATGGGGTTCAGAGTCATGGTTTTGATTATTGGTCAGTTATGCTATAAGTACTCATAATGTGACTTATTTCTCCCTGGAATCATCCCGTCTGGGGTTTTTGGTTATCGGGGCCTAGAAGTCTTCCTTTGTGCAGACAACCAAAAGTTCTGCAACACATTTTGGGGTTGGGTCGGTTATGTTACCTTAAGAGCAGAAAACATCTATCCATCCTGGGCTTAGCAGACAACATCTTTCTCTTAACTGGAGCACAATAACTCCTGCAACCTGTTTCACTGACTAGTTTCCAGGCCCCAGGCCGCATCTGCATTCTTTCCTATCACACCTGCCACGTTCTATTTTCTATTTATTCTTTAACTAGAAATCATAACATCCAGCTATGGGAACAAAAGTTAATCTTCCTCTCATCTTTGAAATTCTTCTATCTGGGCTAAAAATCAAATAAACAGACTGATTAAACAGGAGACAATATACAAAGTCTGATATATGAACAAATATTCTGGAGCTATAAGAATAGAGACCAAAGGAAGCATTAGTTGGTGGTGGCTTATGTCATTCTGCAGCTAAGGGGGAAAGAGTGTTGTGGTTTGAGGCTTTGAAAGGCAAGAACATTGGCATAGAGATGCCAAAGCAAATGGGAATGTTCCTTCTGGAGCTAGTCCTCCATCTATACACATTATAGGCAGTTTAGTGGGAAGGTCCAAGGCTTATTTCTTAAACCTTTCTTTTCCCAATGAGGATATCAAAATCAATAAACTAAAAGGCACATCAGGGGTAAACACTCAGCTTCCCTTCACAGCAGAGCCACGAATCTTAGTAAGGTTTAAAAGTCTAACTAAAAGCTCAATCCTAGTTACCTAGTCATTGAACTAACTCATTAACAAAACAAAGAAAACAAATCATAAAAATACTGAAACATTGCTCTTTTAGTCTAAATGTGTCCACTTTCGACTTCTCATTAGAAAAGAAACAATTTAAAGATACAGTGGAATCTACTATAAAAAATTTCTTCATTTCTGGAGAGCAACTTGACACACATCATCCATAGGTTTTCATGAAGAAGTAGGAGTCCTGAGACCCTGACTCATGTCTCAGATTAGTGTTTACGCCATCACTACTCACCACTTAAGTTGTTCCTTTGTTGTGTTTGTACATGTACCTAACTTTGACTAGTATGTGAGCTTCTTGCCTGCCTGAAGGACTCCAGTCACGTCTCTATTATTAAGGAATTGGGGGCAGGAGTCTTGCTGAGGATTTCAAGCTAGTCTTCAGTATCACCCATGCACTTTCATGTTTAACTTAATATAGTTCCAAAATGCGTATAGCATGAAAGCTGGAAAAAGATCCTGATGTTACTTACAAAAACAAAGGGATTCATAAGGGCCCCTGCAGTCAGGGTAACTTTATGGCATCTCTGTACTTTTTCAGTCACTAAGAGATATTGTGTATGAGTGTCCAGGATGGGATCTGATTGTTCATTTGTCGATTCTTGGAATATGTAATGTACTCCTACTATGGACCTACCCATCACTATCCAGGGCCCTAGAGGCCCAAGAGTGGATGAGAGAGACAAATTGGACATTATTGCTGATGTCCAACTATTTATTTACAACTAATATGTAAAAGGCACTTCAAGATGCCCTAAGATCCTTGATCCCCGCCAAACTTCTGACCTCAATGTGCTCCTACAGAATTATCCTGAATCTCTTTCACTGTTTCCCACACCCCACATCCATTCTTTCAGCAAATCCTCTTGAATCCATGCTTTCAACAAATACAGAAACTGACCCCTTCCTCCCACACTTGTCTAACCACCTTCACCTCTCACCTGGATGACTGCACTTGCCTCCTCAGTGGGCTCCCTGCCCTCCACCCAGTAGCCACACAGGTGCTGAGGAAAGTAGGCTAAGGTGAACATCCTGATTCCTTTATTGAGCAAGTTTTTCTGTCTGAATCTATGGCTGGAATGTGGGGTGTGGGGTGGGGAGGGGTCAAAAGTTCTTTCTGAGCTTTGTTTCTTAAAAGCCTCAAATCAATATCCCAAATAGTAACTTCAGAAAGGCTAAATTATGGATGCCTTCACTAAACACAGATCACTCACGCCCACTGCGGCTCTGAGCCCTCCAGAGGCTCCTCAGCTCACTCAGAGGGAAGCCAGACTTCTGGCTATGGTCTCTCCCTCTCTGACTCCATCTCCTCTCATCTCCAGCTCTGTCTGCTCTAACCAGCTTGCCTCCATTTTGCTGTTCCAACATTTTAATTTTTATTTTTTTATTGCGTAAAATATTAGAAAGGGTAGTACATTTGTCTCCTTTTTCCCCCATTGACCTTCTCCCGGCCTCCCCTATCCCTCAGGGTCTTGTGTCCATT
>NW_005353737.1:0-537 GCF_000412655.1 Myotis brandtii
AGGAGCTGTAAAGTAGGAGGAGAACAGTCACATGTAGTTAGTGCCTCCAACCTCTTTTTCCTTCCTGTCCTCACCTCCTCTGTGTCTGCTTTTCTTCTAATCCCACCCAAGGTCATCACATCTAGAGAGTGTGTGTGTGTGTGTGTGTGTGTGTGTGTGTGCATGTACATGCCAGAGCTCCCTTTCTGGATCCCAGAATAGAACGGCCCCCACATAGAAAGGAACAGGCAGGAGCTGCCCAGTATGTCAGGATTTCTAAATTCCAGACCAACTCTGTGGGGAGGTGGGAGCCTTGGCCTAGAAGGCCTACACATTCCTGAACTCTGGGCTCTGAATGGCATGTACCATGGCCAATCCCTGCCTGACTACGGGCTTCAGTTTCCCAATTATCCAATGAGGGTGTGATCCACAACTACTTAAACATGAGCTCATCATAAGGGGCCCAGCTTTCTCCACTGCGGGTGGTTTGAGGACAGAGGTGCACCATCGTGATTCTAGAACTGGGAGCCTTTTCAGACAAATACTGTCTAGTCTGCC
>NW_005353738.1:0-913 GCF_000412655.1 Myotis brandtii
AAAATCATAAATTGATAGATTATATGAACAGAGAAGGAATCTCAGATAGTCAAAGAATTGGGAATTGCAGCTTATGCAAAATCATAAATTGATAGATTATATGAACAGAGAAGGGATCTCAGATAGTCAAAGAATTGGGAATTGCAGCCTGGAAAATGACCGTTTTTTTTCTGTTGCTTCAATTTACAGGTGAGAAAACTGAAGCCAAAAGAAGTTCAGAGATCATAGACTAGGATCTAAATGTTTAACCAGGTTTAACAACAACAACAACAACAAAAACCCACCTCTTGCCCTAGCCCATTTGGCACAGTGGATAGAGCGATGGCCTCCGAACTGAAAGGTCCCAGGTTCGATTCCAGTCAAGGACACATGCCCAGGATGTGGGCTCAATCCCCCATGGGAAGGGGGTGTGCAGGAGGCAGCTGGTTGATGTGTCTCTCTCATCAATATTTCTCTCTCTTCCTCTCCCTTCCTCTCTATCTAAAAATTGATAAAAAACATATTTTTAAAAAATCAATGATGAAACCTCTCCTATTTTATTTAAATATGCCTCCATATAAGATTCCTTCTGCATACAAGGAATGTATACAAGATTCCCATTGCCCATCATGACACTGCCTTCTACCCAAGCCAAGGCACACTTGCCTCATCAAAGGAAACTCTAAAGGAGGTACTATATGCATGAGGACAGTGATCCCAGAAATGAACACCAAAGCAAGTGAAAAGTGAACAATAGCTACATAAAATAATAATATGTTTTAGTGGTTAAAAGTATAATCAAAAGACATAATCAATAACATGTAAGTCTGAGGATGGAGTGTTAAATAGAAATAAAATGTTCTATAGTTCTTGTATTTTCTGAAAGAACAATGGTATTCTATCTAATAAAAGGGCAATATGCAAATTAACCATC
>NW_005353739.1:0-204 GCF_000412655.1 Myotis brandtii
TCACAAAACAGAAAGAGACAAAACCACAATTATGATTGTGCAACATGTTTTGCATAGGATTTCGCATATTCTATACCAGGGGTCCTCAAACTATGGCCCGTGGGCCACATGCAAATACAAATATTGTATTTGTTCCCGTTTTGTTTTTTTACTTCAAAATAAGATATATGCAGTGTGCATAGGAATTTGTTCATAGTTTTTTTT
>NW_005353739.1:292-873 GCF_000412655.1 Myotis brandtii
AAATGGCAGAACGACCAGAACAACTGGTCGACCAGTCACTATGATGCACGCTGACCACCAGGGGGCAGATGCTCAATGCAGGAGCTGCCCCCTGGTGGTCAGTGTGTTCCCACAGTGGGAGCGCCATTTGGCTGATCGGGATGAGCGGCGCTTCCACAGCAGGAGCAGCTGCTCAGAGGGTGGGTCCACAGTCGCTCAGCTGACCAGGATGAGCAGCACTCCCACAGTGGCCAATCACCGCAGGCCACGCCCCACCATTGCACGAATCCGTGCACGGGGCCTGTAGTCTATATATAAAAGCCTAAGTGACCATTACGACCAGACAACCAGCCAGTAGCTATGATGCGCACTTACCACCAGGGGGCAGATGCTCACTGCAGAAGCTGCCCACTGGTGGTCACTGCGCTCCCATGGCTGGCCAACCTCCCACGGTCCCTGCCCCCAGACAGCAGGCTCCCATCAGGATTGGGCAAGACCGCCCCGATCGGCCCTGATCACCGGTCAGTCCGAGGGGCCCCACCCATGCATGAATTTGTGCATGGGTCCTCTAGTATATGATAAGAGATGATGAACAAGCAAAA
>NW_005353740.1:0-780 GCF_000412655.1 Myotis brandtii
AAAGTGAAGGCCATAACAAGATATAAGGAAGGCCACTGCATAACACTAAAGGGATCAATACATCAAGATGATATAATTCTGATAAACATATATGCACCCAATGCAGGAGCAAACAAATACATAAAAAAACTCCTGGAAGATATCAAGAGAGAGATCGACAACAATACAATCCTAGTAAGGGACTTTAATACCCCACTGACATCACTGGATAAATCCTCTAGATAAAAAATTAGCAAAGAAAAAGCAAACAGCAATACTAAATGACTCACTAGATAAGATGGACTTCATTGTTATCTTCAGAACATTTCACCCCAAAACCACGGAATATATGTTCTTCTCAAGTGCACACGGGACATTTTCAAAGATAAACCACATATTGGGTCACAGGCAAAGTCTCTCCAAATTCAAAAAGATTGAAATCATATTAAGCATCATCGCAGACCATAATGGCATAATATTAGAAATAAACTAAAATAAAAACAATCAAAAAAATTCAATCACTTGGAAGCTGAATAGCATGCTATTAAACAATGACTGGATTACCAAAGAGATCAAAGAAGAAATTAAAAACACCCTGGAAATGAATGAAAAAACACAACAATCCAAAATCTATGGGACACAATGAAAGCAGTCTTGAGAGGGAAGTTTATAGCTCTACAGGCATACTTCAAAAAAAAAAAAAAAAGAAAGAAAGAAAGAAAAAGAAAATATGGTAGTAAATTATCTAACTCTGAAACTTCAAAAATTAGAAAGAGAGTAACAAGAAAAGCCCAGAGTGAG
>NW_005353741.1:0-435 GCF_000412655.1 Myotis brandtii
AGTAATTGCACATTCTTTCTCTGCACTTTTGAAATATGCATACGTCTCCTCAAAAGCTTCTTGCCAGTGCTATGACCCAGAGAATAACTGTCTCAAGGATCTGGCCCCGTCCGTTTGAAATTTACTCCTTCTGGTGTCCCTGTGTCCCAGTCTCTGAGTTAGAGTAGGAGCCTAACTTAGGTGGGGACATTTACAACCAAGATGTGAAAAGACCTCCTGCCAGGACTTCAGGTGATGGTTTACCTTCCTTTCTGTAAAGCCGATTTCAAACACAGATGCCTATAATTCCTTCTTCTTTCTTAAAATCTCTCCAGCCTTTTCTTTCAGGGGTGTTGAGTTTCATCTCACTGACCTATTGCATGGTTCTGAAGAATGTCTTCCTTGCCTCTTTAAATGTGTTGGACACATGTTTTACTTTGTCATCATCTACCTGTA
>NW_005353741.1:465-1644 GCF_000412655.1 Myotis brandtii
GATCCTTACCTTATTTTCAAATCTTCCAATTTCTTTCCTTATCAGGCTAAAAACCTCCACTTAAAAGTCTCCAGTTTTCCTGCATCCATTCTGACTTGGCATACACAGCAGCATCTGACATGACTTCTTAGATGCTTTTGAGGCTCCAGGTTGCCTCAGGATGGCCTTTGCACCAGAGTCTGCAAAGACATGCAGGCCTGAAAGGGCACACGTCCACAGGGACCAAGCCCTCAACAGTGTTCACATTCAGTTTCACTGCACCTCCTTCAAGGAAGATCACAGAGATTTTAACAAATATTCTGTCTTGAACCTTAGAAACTTTAGTAAACATGCTGTTCCCTGACATGTGAGCCACCCACAGGCTGTCACTAAAAGATGGTGTTTTGTGTCCCTCATGACCTGGAGCTCAGGCCAGACAGGTGTCCTCATACATTGTTTTCTTCATTGTTTTTACGATCACAATCGCCAGGTGCCTGTGCGTAAAGAATCCACATCCAGAACCTGGGAAATGGAAATAAATCTTTCCTGTGCCTTGTGGTCTCTGCTGTATTTAGTTATACTCCTTTGAGAGCTATCCAGAGGTGGATTGTGGCTAAGCAGAATTGGGCATAGAGGGGAGCTGTTGAGTGATAGGATCTGATCAGGGCCAGGATGATAAATTGGAAAGCCAGGGGGGTTTGGAGATGTTAGGCATTATGTGAGGTCAAGGGGACCTAAAGGTACCCTGCAGTGGGTTCTTTTGGGGAGGGTTCTGGATGGGGCTGAGGGATATGAGTGAGGGGCTACCTTATACCTGTTGAGAGAGAAGCCACTGGAGCTGGTGTAGTGAAGTGGGAATGCTGTTCTCCCAAACTTGGATAGGCTAAAGTGGTGAGACACGGGGTTGGGGGAAATAATAAGGTTCTAGAAGATTCATATTAGTGTCCTGACATTTGGGAAAAGAGGGAGCACCAAATATACTGTCTGTCAAGAGTTACAGAATAGACATAAAATAAGAAACAAGAAGAAAAAGCAGATGAGCATCTTGTAGGGAGTTAGGAGTCTGAAAAGTGAGGAGGGATGGGGACACTGTGAATGCAGAAGATGAGCCTAGGGAATGTGGTATTTGAGCCAGGAAATTAGTTGAAGTCCAGGGTAGTCAAACTAGAAAAGGGGATGGCATGGAGCCTGGGGAAAGTG
>NW_005353742.1:0-888 GCF_000412655.1 Myotis brandtii
TGCCCATTGGAGGCCACAGGGGAGGGGACCTGCCCATCAGAGGCCACAGGGGAGGGAACCTGCCTGTCAGAGGCCACAGGGGAGGGGACCTGCCCATTGGAGGCCACAGGGGAGGGGACCTGCCCATTAGTGACCACAAGCGCACGTGTCTGAGAAATGCCGGTCACGTAGACCGTCTACATCAAAGGGAGACACTGACTAAACGCCCTGGAGTAGGGTGCCCTGGTGAGAGACACTCGTAAAGGAGGTGGGGGGGGGGTTCTTAGGGCTCAGTCAGCAGTAGGGACGTGGTCACTGCTTAGGGACACCGCACGCGCCTGTTGGAGGCTCACACGCCCGCAGCTGCCTGCACGGTGTGGCACACCAGGCCGTCTAGAGAGAAAGCCCTCACGTCCAGTAACAATAACGTGAGAAACGTTCCCCCCAATTTTTAAGTTAAAACAGAAGTGGCTTGATTAGGGGAACCCCAAGGTAAACATTTCGCAAAGGAACCCCCGTGGTCTGAGGTGACAGCTCGCAGGAAGGCTCCTGGAGCGCCAAGAGGCAAACCGCCCGAGCAGAGGCCAGGCCTCCTCTCCCGGCCTCGACCCCTGGCAGGAAGGGGGGACAGCAACAGGCGTCGCTCTGGAGTCATGAGGATGCAGTGAATCAGTGCGCTGTGTTCAGGGGGCGCCTGGCCCACAGCGAGCCTTCCCCATGTCCGCCGTGGGGGTTGCTGTAAAGGGCACGAGATAGACAACAGCTGCGGCTCCACACTCCCAGGAACAGCACAGACACAACAGCGAGATGGGCTATGTGGTCTCTGCTGCTGGGAGCTCAGCAGGTGGAGGGTCCAAAAACTAAACTGGAGAAGTGTGTGTGCTAATGGAGCAGTGTGTGTGCTAATGG
>NW_005353743.1:0-302 GCF_000412655.1 Myotis brandtii
TTATTATTATTATTATTATTATTATTATTTGTTTGTTGTTTGTTTGTTTATGTATTGTTTCTGTATTGTTTCTGTGGTGTTTTCCCCATATATATATAATCTCCTTTTCTTCCTTCTTCTTTTCTCTCTTATCTTTTTCGCTCTCTTCGATATCATTTATGCTTCTTTTCTCGCCCCTAATTGTCTTTTCTCAGGTGGTCACTTATAGTAGGGTTATTGTTGTCGTGAGTACATTCGTGCTTTGGTCCCTTTGTGTTGTGTCTTGTCGAGGTGAATTTTATCCTGTCTGGCCAGGTGCTAGA
>NW_005353744.1:0-327 GCF_000412655.1 Myotis brandtii
TTACCCTAATTCCAAAACCAGATAAAGACACCACACATAAACACACACAGAAAAACTACAGGCCAGCAATCTTGATGAACATAGATGCTAAAATCCTCAACAAAATTCTAGCAAATTGGATCCAGCATTACATTAGAAAGACCATACACCATGACCAAGTGTATTTATTCTGGTGATGCAAGGATGGTACAATATCCGTAAATCAATAAATGTGATACATCACATAAACAAATTGAGAGACAAGTACACATAGTCATACCAATCGATGCAGAAAAAAGCATTTGACAAAATCCAACACCCTTTCTTTCTTTTTTAAAATATATTTTA
>NW_005353744.1:588-800 GCF_000412655.1 Myotis brandtii
GGGATCATACCTCAACATAATAAAAGCCATATATGACAAACCTACAGCCAACATCATACTCAATGGGCAAAAACTAAACTCATTTCCCCTAAGAACAGGAACAAGATGCCCACTTTCACCACTCTTGTTTGATATAATACTGGAAATGCTAGGCATAGTGATCAGACAAGAAGATGAAATAAAAGGCATCTAAATTGGAAAAGAAGAAGTAA
>NW_005353745.1:0-1859 GCF_000412655.1 Myotis brandtii
TACTCTCATAATTTATTAAATGTTACTATGGTGTCTTATTTTCTTTATTGCTTTTGTCTTATGGTCTTTAATATATAGTTTCTTCAATAAAACTCTTAGTTGTTTAAAACAACTTTATTGACATATACAGTATATACCTTATAATTCACCCATTTTAAGTGTAAAGTGAAATGATTTTTAGTACATTTACCAAGTTGTGAAGTCATTACCAACATTCAGTTGTAGAACATTTCATCAATTAAAGTATCATATATAATAAAAGGCTAATATGCAAATAGACCAAATGGCAGAACAACTGGAAAACCAAACAACCAAACAACCAGTTGCTATGATGTGCGCTGACCACCAGGGGGCTTGTGCAGAACATGGCAGGCATTAGCCATGGTGGGATGGTGGAGGAGGTGAGCAGGGACGCCAGACCAAGTTGGGGTGCTGGTCACTGTCATCGGGGCAAGCCTCTGGTGGTTACTGAAAATTCTTTGCTCCCGTGCACTGCTGTCCCGCCCAGCGCTCGCACCTGCTGCCTGCACCGGCCCCGCTCACACCTGCTGCCAATGCCTGGCACGGGACCCAATCACTCAGCGCCATCAGCAGGTACAAGCAGTGGCTGTCGGCTCCCATTGCCCCTGAGGGCTTCTCCACCTCACCCTGCTCCTAAGGGGCGATCAGGGCAGCAGCTGCCACTCACACCCGCTGACAGTGCCGACCCCACTCGCACCCACTGCTGGTTCCAGCCCCACTCGCTCCACACCATCAACAGGTGTGAGTGGGGCTGGCGCCATCAGTGCGTGAGAGCAGCGGTGGTGGGAGCGGAGCGGCTGGCAGACAGGGGCTGGGGGTCACTGCAGGAGGGGCCAGGCGGGGGTGCAGAGGATTGGCCAAAGCACTCCCATGTGCTTACCACAGCCTCACAGCCCACAGTTTCTTTCAAGGTGCATGGATTCATGCACTGGGCCCCTAGTCTGTTTATAATTAATCCTTCTTTGCTGTGCCTGCCCAAGGCAACCACTACCTCACTTTTTGTCTCTATAGGTTTTCCTTTTCTGAAAATGTCAGATACATTTAATTGTACAATATACATTATTGTGTGTCTGGTTTCTTTGAGTTGGTGTAATGTCTCAGAGGGTTGGCCTTCTTCCATAAGGCAGCAGGTATCAATATGCACTCTATTGCTGACAAATATCCCCTTGCATAGGTATATTGTGCTTATATGTTCATCATTTGGATTGTTTCCTTTTTTTTTCCTTTGGCTGTTATAATAAACGCTACTGTAATCATTTAATTGCCTTTTTTTTATACAATTTTTTTGTACAGTGAAGTTTAAATTGGATTTTGGTAATTAAATAATTTAAGGACTACAATATTAAGATAATTAATTTTAAATACAGTAATTATATGTTGTAAATTATGGTTAGTTTACTTATTTATTAATGGAATGAATGTTCTACTATGTGACTATAAAGCCAACACAAACACATTTTATTAGCCATGCAAACTTATGGAAACATTTTTTATTTTTTCAAGAATCAAGAAAATGATTAGAATAAATTCATTTCCTTAAAAGTTGATTGAAATTTACAAACCAAAAGAAGTAACATTTTTCAAACTTTCCATATTCACCCTGTGAGGATATCCACTTATCAATTCCTGGAAGATAGCACTTCCTGTAGTAACTAATCTATCAAAACAAGCTGGAAGAGGTAAAAGAGATATAGTGAAATGCATTTTCTTGTTTCTTTACTTTGAATGCAATAGAAGTTGAGCATGCTAAGTAATGTGCTGAGATTCTTAATAATGCTTATATTTTGGGACACTACGTAAGTGAATATATATATACTGGAGGCCCGGTGCACAAAAAT
>NW_005353746.1:0-7812 GCF_000412655.1 Myotis brandtii
AAGCTCCCTTAGGCTCTCCTCCTGTCTTTTATTTTTTATCTTCTATAGCAGTCCAATTTGGGTGTGTTTTGCTGCCCTGTCTTCTAATTCACTAATTCCGTCCTCCACTTCTCCTAGTCTACTCTTTAAACTTTCCATAGTGTTTTTTTTTTATTGTAGCTATATCACTCTTAATTTCCTCTTGATTCTTGCATAAGTGGTTGATTTTTTTCATCCATCTGGTTTATGAACTGCATGACCCTTATTCTGAATTCCTTTTTTGACAAATTGCATGCCTCTGTTTCACTTAGCTCCTTTTATGACAGTTCTTCCTTTTCTTTCCTTTGGCGCTTTCTTTGTCTCCCCATTTTTTTCTCTCACAGGAGGATCTAGGTTTTGAGTTGTGCGGGGGTTGCTCCTTGGGCAGCAGCGGCTACTTGGGCAGTGGCTGCTCCTTGAGCCGTCGTGGCAGTGGCTGCTCCTCAGTTGGTGGCAGCTCCTTTGGTGGGAGCTGCTTGCACTGCCGCTCACAGGAGTGGTGGCTCCTCTTGCTGGTGTGAGTGGGCAGCATGCGGCTGCTGCTCCTTGGATGGGGGTGGGTAGCTCATGTGGCTGCTGCTCCTTGGATGGGAAAGGGCTGTGTATGGCTGCTGCTCCTCGGACTGGAATGGTGTGCTCATGAGGCTGCTGCTCCTCAGAGAGGGGCTTGTTGCTCACGGGGCTGCTGTTCCTCGGGCAGGCGGGGGCAGGCTGTTCACACTGTTGTGGTTCCTCGGGCAGGTGGGGGCGAGCTGCTTGTATAGCTGCTTCTCCTCAAAAGGAAGCAGGCTACTCGCAGGGCTGCTGCTCCTCGGACAGGGCCATGATGCATGCAGCTGTGTACTTTGTGTTTTAATCCACACACATTTAAGAATATACATCTTTCTTTTTTATTTTTTAAAAATCTTTATGTTGGGGGGTATTACATATGTCCCGCTTTTCCACCACTATTGCTCCCATCCACCAGGTTCCCACCCCAACCACCAACAGGTCTTCACCACCCTATTGTCTGTGTCTATAGGTAATGCATATTTATATAATAAAAGCCTAAGTGACCATTATGGTGGAATGACTGGTCACTATGAAGCACATTGATCACCAGGGGCAGATGCTCAATGCAGGAGCTGCCCCCTGGTGGTCACTGAGCTCTCACAGGGGAAGTGGCCAGTCAGCCAGAAGCTGGGTTCATGGCTGGCAAGCACAGCGGCTATGAAAGGAGCCACTCCTGACTCCACAGTAATGCTAAGGAACAATGCGCTGAGCAGTAAGGAGCCTGCCAGTAAGGAGCCTGACACTGAGGAGCAGTGACCTGAGTGGAAAGGAGTGAGCAGAGGGGTGGTAAGGAGCAAGGTATCCTGGTTTGTGAGAGTGATGTCCAACTGCCAGCTTAGGCCCAATCCTAGGGGGATCAGTCCTAAGCCAGCAGACGGACATCCTCTGAGGCGGACATCCTCTGAGGGGACTGCAAGAGGGCACAGGCTTGACTGAAGGACCCCCCCTCCAGTGCACAAATTTTGTGCACCAGGCCTCTAGTATAACCTCTAGATCTTTGGTTAATCTCTCCACATCCCCCTGCACACTGTCCCTCTGAGATTCATCAGTCTGTTCCATGCCTCTAGTTCTATTTTATTAATCAGGTTATTTTATTCATTAGATTTCTTGTTTTTTTATTTTGATTTTGATATTCAATGGTTGATAGATATGTATTTATTGCCATTTTATTTTTCATATTTCTCCTTCTCTTTCTTCTCCTTATCCTCCTCTTCTCCTTCTCCTTATACCACCCCTTTCCCTCCTCCTCCTCCTTCTTCTTCTTCTTCTTCTTCTTCTTCTTCTTCTTCTTCTTCTTCTTCTTCAAATACCCTTCAACATTTCATATAATACTGGTTTGGTGGTGATTAACTCTTTTAGTTTTTCTTGTCTGTGAAGCTCTTTATGTGACCTTAAATTCTAAATGGTAGCTTTGCTGAATAGAGTTTCTTGGTTATTGGTCCTTGCTTTTCACTACTTTGAATATTTCTTGCCATTCCCTTCTGGCCTGCAAAGTTTCTGTTGAGAAATCAGCTGACAGTCATATGAGTGCTCCTTTGTAGGTAACTAACTGTTTTTCTCTTGCTGCTTCTAAGATTCTTTCTTTGTCTTTAACCCTTAGCATTTTTCTTATGATGTGTCTTGGTGTAGGCCTCTTTGGGTCCCTCTTGTTTGGGACTCTCTGTGCTTCCTAGACTTATAAGTCTATTTCTTTCACCAGGTAGGGTAAGTTATCTGTCATTATTTCTTCAAATAGGTTTTCAATTTCTTGCTCCCTCTCTTCTCCTTCCAGTACCCACATGATACAAATGTTGGTACACTTGAATTTGTCCCAGAGGCTCCCTACACTATCTTCATATTTTTCTACTCTTTTTTTCTTTTCTATTTGGGTGTTTTTTGCTTCCTCATATTTCAAATTGTTAATTTGATTCTCAGAATACTCTAGTCTACTGTTGAATCCCTGTAAATTATTCTTTATTTCAGTTAGTGTATGATTAATTTCTGACTGATCATTTCTCATGTCTTTAAAATTCTCACTAAGTTATTAGAAAGTCTCACTAAGTCCCTTGAAGGTCTCATTAAGATCCTTGAGCAACCATATTAGCATTGTTTTGCACTCTGCATCCAGTAGTTTGCTTGCTTCCATTTCTTTCATTTGTGACATGTTTCTTTGTCTATGCATTTTGGTTGCTCCCCTGTGTTTGTTTCTACATATTAGGTAGAGTTGCTATGTCTCCTGGAATTGAGTAGTCTTTTGTATTAGGTGTCCTGTAGGGCCCAGTGGCTCAGGCTCCTTAGTCACCTGAACTGGGCACTATAAGTGTGGCCCTGTGTGGGCCATGTGCACAGTCTTGTTGTAGTTGAGCCTTGATTGCTGTTGGCATCATTGGGAGGAGTTAAACTCTAGGCCAATTGGCTGTGAGGACCCAAATAGTAGAAGACTATAGTAGAAGAGCTGCTCTGCAGGAGACACCCCTATAGAGCTGGACTTGCTTCAGTGGGGTTTGGTGCTCACTGAGTCTGGCCCTTGTGTGTGTAGCTTGTGGACATGTAGAGTTGTAATCTGGTATGGTTTGAAATGTCCACTGGGTACATTGGCTCTGGGGCCTCCTGGGAGGTGAAAAGTCAGCCACTGCCTGGGACCACCCAGTAGGAGCTAAGGAGTGATCTGCCAATGGCTTCTACTTGTAAATTTTGGCTTGGAAGTGCCCAGTCAAGGCCAAGCTGTGAAGCGAGGTAGGCTGGTGATAGTGCTGGGTCTTGGGCCTCTTATTGATAAGTATGGGGCATGCTAACACCAGCTGCTGCTTGTTTAAGAGATTTTAGGAAAGTCTGAAGACTGAGCCAAGACAGGCCATTTATATGGAAAAGCTGCTACAAACAGCTTGGGTGGGGCTACAAGTTGGATGGGGCATGGTCTCGGGTAATCACCAGGGCAGAGCCAATAATGTGAGACATGCTCATGGAAACTCAGATATGGCTGCCAGACAGCTCTGTGAAGGGTGATATCCCAGCACAGGAACAATGACCCTTGTGAGCACCTCCATCTGGGACAAAGTCACACCTGAGTTCCTGTCCTGATGCCAGAAAATTCAGTTCCTCTCCATATGTCCCTGGTTCCTCCAAAGCTGCCATCCTGTGCTGGAGCTCAGAGGAAGCAGGACCATGTAAGAACTTCTTGGGTCTCTAGCAGCCTCCATGTCACTCAGCCACAATCCCCACTGGTTTTTACAGCCCCAAGTTATGGTGACTTCTCTTCCCCGATCTGGGACCCAGGACTAGGAGTCTGGTGTGGGGCTGGGACCCCTTGCTTTTCATGGGATGCCTCTGCAGTAGAGACATCCCTCCTAAGTGAAAAAATGCCACATATGGGTGTCAGAACAGCTGGTCCACACCTCCACCTCTCCTACCAGTCTCAAGTGTTTTCTTCTTTACTTCTCTAGTTGTAGGACTTTCATTCAGCCAGGTTTCAGGTGGTTCTGAATAATGGTTGCTCTGTATTTTAATTCTAATTTTGATGTATTTGTGTGAAGTGGCAAGTACTGGCATTTACCTATGCTGCCATCTTGGTTCTCAGGAATATATGTCTTTCTAGTAGACTGATTCTTTAATCATTATGTAATGTGCTATTTTATCTCTAGTAATTATTTTTTGCTCCGAAGTATACTTATATTAATATGGCTATTCCTCCTTTTTACTTATTTTATTTTTAAAATGGAATTTATTAGGGTGACATTGGTTCACAAAATCATACAGGTTTCAAGTTTACAACTCAATAAAACATCATATGCACACTGCATCATGCACCCATTGCTCCAAGGAAAGTCTCTTTTTGTTCCCATTGTCCCCCCCACACCCACTTTGCACACTTTATCCAAGCCCCCACTCTCCCTCTGGCTATCATGACACAGTGGTTAGTGTCTATGTGTCATGTATATATGTTTCTTGGCTAATCCCGTCACCTTCTTTTATCCAGTCCCTCTCCCAGACTCCCCTTTGACAGCTGTCAGTCTGTTCCATGCATCTATGCCTCTATTTCTATTTTGTTGATCAGTTTATTTTGTTCATCAGATTCCACATACAAGTAAAGTCATATGGTATTTGTCTTTCTCTGACTGACTTATGTCACTTGGCATAATAATCTCCAGTTACATCCATGATGTCGCAAAAGAAAATACTTTCTTCTCTTTTACAGCTACGTAACAATACATTGTGTAAATGTACTACAGATTTTTTAAATCTACTCATCTACTGAAGGAAACTTTGGCTGTTACCACATCTTGGCTATTGTAACTAAATGAACATAGGTTTACATGACATATCTTCCTATCCTTTCACTTTTGACTCAGTGATATCATTTTATTATTTATTTATTTATTTATTTATTTATGTTAACATATTTTTATTGACTTCAGAGAGGAATAAAAGGGAGAAAGAGATAGAAACATTAACAATGAGAGAATCATTGATTGGCTGCCTCCTGCATGCCCCCTAATGGGATCAAGCCCGCAACTCAGGCATGTGTCCTGACCCGGAATCAAACCATGTCTTCCTGGTTCATAGGTCAACACTCAATCACTGAGCCACTCTGGCTGGGCTCATTTTTGTTCTGTTTTCTCTGTTGTTCATATTGTATGAATTATATTGTTTTGCCCTCAAATATACTGAGTTTATCCTTTGTGAGCTCCACTTTACTATTGAGGTTAACTAGTGAGGTTTTGGGGGTTTTTTTGCTCTTATATTTTTAATTCTGTGATTTCTAATTAGTGCTTATAATAACTTTTCTATTTGCTGATATTTTATATTTTTATATTTTTGAAACTTTTTTTGATGGCTGCTTTAAAATTCTGGTTAGATAATTTCAATATCTGAGTCATCTTTATCTTGTTGTCATCTGATTGTTTTATTCTCATTTGAGTTGTGATTTTCTTGGTTGATATGATATGTGATTTTTTATTGCATTCTGGTTGTTTTGGACATTATTTGATGATATTGCAAATCATACTTAAATATTTTATTATTTTTTTAAAAGCAAGAAGTCCCCCTATTGAGGTGTAATGCAAGGACTAGGTGGGTGTGTATGTTCAGGTTCTCACTTGGCCCTGCTGATTCCTCCTCTGCAAAATTATTACACTGACTCAATGCTTCACTGCAGATGGATAGGGTAGAAATCTAGCCCCCCCTCCAAATACATGAAATTAGGGCACCCTATTGATGCCTCTGAGTGAGGTGTAAGGTCAACCCCTCACTGTTTCTAATGCCCTTATGGAAAGCTGAATTAAATTGCTCTGTTGCTGCATGATGGAGGTGGAAGCTCAGTTTCCATTAGAACCTTCTGCCACAGGAGTAGGTAGGAGGGAGGGACAGGAGTTTCACATATTTCTGCTTTGCCCTGCCCCTTACATAAACATTGCTACTAGATGTGTGTGAATGCTTAGTCTCAGCCTCACTGGAGATACTCTATCTTGGAAGAAACTGAAGTATGTCTTTTTTAAATATAGTTTTTCCATCTGAAAACACAACTATTAAAATATAGCTAGATTTGCATTTTGACTATATTAATGGAATCTTATAGTGTATATTTTTCTTTGGTGTCTTTTGCTCAAAATTATTCTTGTGATATCAATACATGTTGTTGCATATAACTATAATTTTTGTTTTCATTACCATATAATATTCCATTGTACAAATATATTACTTTCTCTCCATTATAGTCTACATCAATTTTTAGATGCTTAAAAACTGGTGCTATTATGAAAAATATCACAAAGTGTTTGTACCAATTTATACTGCCACCACCAATATATGAGAGCTTCCATTATCTTGCATCCTCACCACCACTAGTTTTAAGGCTTCAAAATGTTTTCCAATATAATGGGGCTGTCAGATGTACACTTTTATAAAGATCTCCCCAGCTACAATGTGAAGAATGCATTGGAAAGGGTTAGTAGAATGCATCTTTAATAGCATTTTTATGGATGATGTAGTCATGCTCTTCATCTTATTTCAGATTGATATGACAAAAAAGGATGTAATGAGGGAAACAGAGCTAAAGAAAGATATTTAAGTCAGTGGAGGGGAATGAAGTCATGACTAAGAATGTCCAGGAAACTGTAACCCCGGAGTTCCTAAATTGTGAGCTGAGGTTCTTCAGGGTGTCACAGTGAACACAGAGACATTGTGGCATATTTTATTCTTTTTGAATGAAACATAGTAGTAGTTGACATATGTCAGACATCCTGCAAGAGACGAGATTGAGGTAGTTAACAATTTCAAAGTTAGATTGTGCTATATTCCTTTGATGGCTACCATGATAAAAATAAAGTACTGTATGAAAATTCATATGGAACAGAAAATGGAGGTGGTGATGTCAAATCTGATTCAAAAATTGAGATGTTGTGCATTGCCCAAAATGTGGCTATTCAAAATGAAATATAATAATATTTAATTCATATTAATATTTTTACTCAATTTAGGTATATTAATTTTTAGCAACTACTATGTTATTAGGGCATACATATTTATTGAGTTGTTTGATCTTAATTACTTAATAAATGGAACTATTAGGTATTTCTTTTGGTTGATAAACATTGTGAAAAAATTAATGAGATGTTAAGGGTATCAGCAAACAAGAATGTTTGAGAACTTCTGATTTAGCCTGATACATCAAGAGAAATAGATGAAACAATGCTTCATTTTAGCTCTTCTCCCTGTTCTGAAATAGAGGACACAAGCCTCCCTGGAGGTTTCTTTCATTTTATCTTTCCCTGTCTCTAACTCCTCATTGCTTGGGGATAAGGGAGAGGGTTTGAACCAGCATTTCTATACCTGACCTATATGAAGAATTAGTACTACCTTTGACTGGACCTCCAAATATATATTAAAGTTTCTGGATGGGGTGGTGGTTTTTCCTTCATAGGCCATAATAAAATAGCATTATATATTCCTATTAGTATCTAGAGGCCCGGTGAACCAGTGGGGTCCCTCGGCCTGGCCTGTGGGGATTGGCTGAAACTGGCTCTCCAATATCCTCTGAGGGGTCCCGGATTGCGAGAGGTCGGTTCTCGGGTGACGTACCCCAGAATCGGGCTCCCTCCTCTCTGGTTCCGGGTGTGTCATCCAGCAGCTCCTGCATTGAGCGTCTGCCCCCTGGTGGTCAGTGCGCATCATAGCTACCAGTTGGAGTGTCTGCTCCCTGGGGTCATTGCGTGTCATATCTGTCAGTCAAACGGTCTAATGGTCAGCCGGTCACTTAGGCATATA
>NW_005353746.1:8011-10599 GCF_000412655.1 Myotis brandtii
CGCTCCCCCTGTGGAAGCGCACTGACCACCAGGGGGCAGCTCCTGCATTGATCATCTGCCCCCTGGTGGTCACTGCACATCATAGTGACCGGTCATTCTGCTGTTGGGTCGATTTGCATATTAGCCTTTTATTATATAGGATAGTTGGTATGAAATTTTATATTAATTATATATTAGTGACAAATCTCAGAGGGAAGGCAGGGGGAAGGTGAAGGTGTGAAGAGATTAATCAAAGAACCTATATGCTTATATGTATAACCCATGGATGCAGGCAATGGTGCAGTGAAGGCCTGCATGGGGAGGCAGGTATAGAGTGGAAGGTGTCAATGAGGACAAAAAGGGGGATATCTGAATTACTTTCAACAATAAAGATGAATTTTAGAAATTATATATTAGCTTTAAGTGTAGAATACAGTGATTCTACATTTTTATTCTTTACAATGTGTTCACTCTAGCCCTAACTGGTTTGGCTCAATGGATAGAGCATCGGCCTGCGGACTGAAGTGTCCCAGGTTCAATTCCGGTCAAAGGCAGGTACTTTGGTTGCAGGCACATCCCCAGTAGGGGGTGTTAAATGTTTCTCTCTCATCAATGTTTCTAACTCTCTATCCCTCTCCCTTCCTCTCTGTAAAAAAATCAATAAAAATATAGCTAAAAAAACACACAAAAAAAACAATGTGCTCACTCTAATTAAAGTAATCATATGTAACCATGGAAACTTATCACAATATGATTGGCTATGTTCCCCTACCCATCCCTCACCCCTTCCCTTATATTAACCATCAATTTGGTTTCTGTTTCTGAGTATCTTGTTTGTTTTGTTTTTAAATTCCACATATAAGTGAAACCATACAGTATTTGTCTTTCTCTACCTGACTTATTTCATAATACCTCCTTGATCCATCCATGTTATCGCAAATGGCAAGATTTCATTCTTTTTATTGCTGTGTAATATTCCATCATATATATAATATTCCATCACATATATTAATATATCACATCTTCTTGTCGATGGGCACCTACATTGTTTCCATATCTTAGCTATTGTAAATAATGCTACATTGAGCATAGGAGTGCATACATCTTTTTGAATTAGTGGTTTTATTTTCTTTGGAAAAATACTCAGAAGTGGACTTGCTAGATCATATAGTATATCCATTTTCTTTTTAGGAATCACCACACTGTTTCTATAGTGGCTGCACCAATTTGTAGATCAGCAAACAGTGAATATGGGTTCCCTTTTCTCCACATTCTTACCAACACTTGTTATTTGTTGATTTTTTGGAAATAGCCATTCTAACAGGTGTTAGGTGATATCACATGTTGGTCACCTTTTCATATGGCTGTTGTCCATCTGTATGTCCTCTTTGGTGAAATTTTTTTGATGTCCTCTGCCCATTTTTCAATCATATGGTTTCTTTTTTGTTATTGAGTTTTATGAGTTTCTTATATATTTCAGATATCAATGCCTTGTCAAATATATCATTTGCAAATATATTCTCTCATTCAGTGGGTTGCCTTTTGTTTTGTTGAAGGTTTCCTTCACTATGCAGAAGATTTAGTCTGATGTAATCCCATTTGTTTATTTTTGGAGTTGTTGCCCTTGCTCAAGGGGATGTATCCAAAAAGATATTACTCAGCCCTGGAAGATGTGGCTCAGTTGGTTGAAGTGTTCTCCCATATACTGAAAGGTTGTGGGTTTGATTCCCCATCAGGGTACATACCTAAGTTGTGGGTTTGCTCTTCTGTCAAGGAGTGGAAGAGAAGCAACTAATTAATGTTTCTCTATCACATTGATGTTTCTATATGTCACTCTCCCTTTCCCTCTCTCTAAAAAACACACACACCAATAAACCTATCCTTGCATCAGGAGTAAATAAAAATAAGTGAAAACCAAAAACAAAGAAACAAAATGATATTACTTAGATGGATGTCAAATAGGTCACTTCCTGATTTCTTCTAAGAGTGTTATGGTTTCAGGCTTTACATTAAAGCTTTTAACTCATTTTAAGTTTATTTTTGTATATGGTGAAAGAGTGTTTTAGTTTCCTTATTTTTTTTTGTAACCTCTGATCACCGGCTCCACCCCTGCACCCGCCTAAAGCCTCTGGCCCAGGCTTTAGGCCTGGGCAGGGGCCCCCTCAGCTCTGATCACAGGCTCGGCCCTGCCCAGGAGCCCCCTAGCTCAGTCCCCTCCTAGGCTGCTCAGGGACCACACAGGGCCTACATCGGAGTGACCTGGGTGTCGATGATATTCCCGAAACGCAGGCCTGGGTGCTTACATATGCAAATTAACTGCCATCTTTGTTTGGTTAATTTGCATATAATCCTGATTGGCTGGTGGGCGTAGTGGAGTGACACCAATTTGCATATTTCTCTTTTATTAGAGTAGACTTTCTGAATACAGATCTTTTACATACTTGGTTAAATGTATTTTAATGTGTGTTTTTATGCAATTGTAAATGAAATAGTTTTTCTGGTTTCTTGGGATATATTCCTAGAAGTGGGATCACTGGGTCAAATGGGAGTTCCATTTTTAACTTTTTTTTAAAAAATATTTTATTGATTTTTTATAGAGAAGAAGGGAG
>NW_005353746.1:16134-36281 GCF_000412655.1 Myotis brandtii
TTTTAATTTTTTTCTCCAATTGCAGTTCAGTTTGGGTGTGTTTTGCTTCCCTGTCTTCTAATTCGCTAATTCAGTCCTCTGCTTCTCCTAGTCTACTTTTGAAACTTTCCATGGTGTTTTTTTATTGCAGCTATATCACTCTTCATTTCTTCTTGATTCTTACATAAGTTATTGATTTTTTCATCCATTTCTTCTTGAATCTTACATAAGTTGTTGATTTTTTCTCCATCCAGTTTATGCACTCTAGGACCCTTATTCTGAATTTTTCTGACATATTGCATGCCTCTGTTTCACTTAGCTGCTTTTCTGGCGAGTCCTCCTTTTCTTTCTTTTGGGGTTTTTTTGTCTACCCATTTTTGGTCTCGCCGACTGATCTAGATGTCGAGTCATACAGGGGCTGCTCCTTGGGTGGCAGTGGTTCCTCAGGCTGCAGTTGCTCCTCAAGTGGTCATAGTAGTGGCTGCTCCTCAGTTGGCAGTGGCTCCTCTGGTAGGTGCTGTTCGTAGCAGTGGTGTCTCCTCTGGCTGGTAGGTGAGGCTGCTCTCACAGCTATTGTTCCTTGGACAGGGGTGGGCTGATAACGAGGCTGCTGCTTTTCAGATGGGGGCAGGCTGAGCGCAGCTGCTGCTCCTTGGACAGGAGTGGGCTCTTCATGTGGCTTATGCTCCTTGGATGTGCACGGACTGCTCATGTGGCTGCTGCTCCTTGGATTGGCTCCCCTATTCCTCTTCTTGTCTTTCTGGCACCCCTATTATTCGTATGTAGCTTTGTTTCATGTTGTCCCAAAGCTCCCTTAGGCTCTTGCTGCCATTCTTTGGACAGGAGCAGGTTGCTTACAGGGCTACTGCCCCTCATACGGGTGCAAGCTGCTCGTGCAGCTGCTGCTCCTCAGATCGGGGATGGGCTGCTTGTGTGGCTGCTGCTCCTTGGGTGGGAGTGACCTGCAAGTGCAGCTGCTGCTCCTCGGATGGGGGCGTGATACTCACCCAGCTGCTCCTCTTCAGACATGTGCAGACTATGTGTGGCTGCTGCTACTTGGACCAGTGTGGGTGTTGCAGGGATGCCACTCCTCAGATGTTGTCGGTCTGTCTGCTTGTGTGGCTGCTGCTCCTTTTGCAGGAGGAAGCTGCTCGGGCGGCTGCTGCTCCTCGGACTGGATTGAGCTGCATGTACAGCTGCTGCTCCTCATATGGGTGCTGTCCGCTTGTGAGGCTGCTGCTCCTTGGATGGATGGGCTGCTTACATGGCTGCTTCTCTTTGGGTAGGAGCAAGCTGCACGTATGTCTGATGCTCTTCGGATGGGGGCAGGCCACTCACCCAGCTGCTGCTTGTCGGACAGGTGCAGGGTGCGTGTGTCTGCTGCTTCTTGGACCAGGGTGGATTGCACAGGGCTAATGCTCCTTGGACGTGGGTGGTCTACTCATGTGACTGCTGCTCCTCGGACTGGGGCAGGCTGCTTGGGCAGCTACTGTTCCTTTAAGGGGAGCGGGCTTCTTGCGGCGATGCTGTTCCTCTTATGGGTATGGGCTGCTCACACCACTGCTGCTCTTCGTATGGGGGAAGACTGCTCTTGCACCTGCTGCTCATTGGATGGGGGCAGGTTTCTTACACACCTATTGCTCCTCAGACAGGAGGATGGTGTGGGCTGGGCAGTTGCTGCAGCTCAGACGGGGCAGGCTGCTCATGTGGTTGCTGTTCCTTGGATGAGGGAGCAGGCTGCTCACACAGCTGACAGCTGCTGCTCCTTGGACAGGGGCAGGCCACGTGAGGCTTCTGCTCTTAGTCCTTGGGCAGGCTGCTTGTGGGGCTGCTGCTCCTTGGACAGGATTGGGCTGCTCATGTGTCTGATGCTTGTGTGGTTGCAGTGCCCTAGGCTAAGGCGCTGGGCCAGTCAGAGGGGAGCACGCTTCAGAACTCACAGGAGCCTGTGCCCAGGGTGGTTGGAGGCTTGTTGACCATGGGACCACAGCCGAGGTAGCAGGTCCCTGGCAGGGGTGTCTGTAGAGTCCCAGGTGATATCTGAGGGCACCCTGGGTGAGGGTAAGGCCTGGCTCCCAGTTATAGTAGCTGTCCCCTTAAAAACGCTAGGCTTCTGAGGATAAGCTGGCCTCCTGGAACTGCTTACACGGTAGCAGAGGCTGCCTAGTTAGGCGAGCCCGTTTAGCCTGACCCCGAAGGTCCTGCAGGATCTATCTGTGCCTCACTCACATACACACACACACATCCCACATGACCACACACTCCTCTTTTGGCCCCTCACTGACTCATGCTCTCTCCCTCACTGCCACCTTCTTCCTGCCTCTGTAGTTGGGTCTGGGGTGTTACTGACCCGATTGTGGATGGAGTTTCCTCTCCAGGTTTCTGGTTATGAGGCTTACTTTCTAGCACCTGGTCAGACAGGATAAAATTCACCTTGACAAGACACAACACAAAAGGACCAAAGCACAAATGAACTCACGACAATAATAACACCACTATAAGTGACCACCTGAGAAAAGAGAATTAGGGGTGAGAAACGAGAGCATAAATGATATCGAAGAGAGCGAAAAAGATGAGAGAAAAGAAAAAGGAAGAAAAAGGATATATATATATATATATATATATAATCACCACCGAACCAATAGATAAACAGACAAACAAAAAATACAAACACCAAACCCCCAGCAAAGAGGGTGGGGGCAGAATCTGTAAAGGCTGAGTTTATATACAGAAAATAAGGTTAAAAATTGGGTGAATATGGGGAGGACCTCAGTTCAGTATAGAGGAAGTAGAAATGGGATGGGTGGATAAGAGGAAAGAGAATGAGAAGAAAATAATAATAATAAATTTACAAAAAAATTGATTAAAAATGGTATAAAAATAACAAATAAAATAAATTAGAATGATGGAAAATAATGTGAAAAGAAATAGAAAATAAAGAAACAAATGAAAAAAAGAGAAAAAAGAAAAAAGAGATAACAAAATAATAATAAAATAAAAATAAATGAAAAAGTGAAGTGTCGTTCCTTTGGCTGGCTTAATATCCCAGTCTTCTGTACTGTCTGTGGCTTCTCAGTTTCCTGTTGCTGGGACTGAAGGCCTCTCTTTAGGCCAGTCCCTGTGGACTCTCAGGGACTATGCAGATTTTTTTTTAATCCTTTGTACCATTCAGGGTGTATTCTGAGTGTGGCTGTATTGGTTGCCTGGAGACTGGAGGGAGGGGCTATCTCTTAAGGAGAAAATGCTGCCCAGGTCCCGTGCCAGGTATGACTCAGCGCCAGCCTCTCCCCAGACTCCACAACTTCGTACCTTCTCCTGCAACTCAGCCACAGGTGGGTGTTCGTATCTGAAAGGTCGCCACAGAGGCCGGAGAGGCTGCACCTCTGCACACTCCTCTCCTGCCGGCACTATTCAGCCTTTACTGACTGTGGACCCAGATCTAGAATCCCCTGTGAGGGGGGGAAAGGCTGCACCTCCTCTTCTCCTGCCGGCACTCCTCAGCCTTTCCTGATTGTGGACCCAGATCTAGAATCCCTTGCTGACAAGCAGTTCTGCATACCTTCTTTCCACTGCGCCTGTCCCAAGGGACATGGCCCAAGCTGGCCGTGTGGGTTCCCTCTGATCCTCAGGGCTCAGAGTTCTGGCCTATTGTACCAATCTTGTACCCCTAGAATAATTCCCACTTGACCATGATGTATGATCTTTATAATGTATTGTTGGATCTGGTTTGCTAACATTTTGTTGAGGATTTTAGCATCTATGTTTCTCAAGAATATTGGCTTATAATTTTATCTTTTTTAGTGTCTACTGGCTTTGGAATTAGGATAATGCTGGTCTCATAACATAAGCCTGGGAGTCTTCCCTTCTCTTGAGTTTTTTTGAATAGTTTGAACATTTGTTCAAATTCACCTGTGATCCCATCCAGTCCAGGACTTTTGTTTGATTGGAGTTTTTTTTTTAATATTATTTTTATTGATTTCAGAGAGGAAGAGAGAAGGAGAGAGAGAACATCAATGTGAGAGATTCATTGATTGGCTTCCTCCTTCACTCCCCCTACTAGGGATCGAGCCCATAACCAGACCATGTGCCTGGACTGGGAATTGAACTGTGACCTCCTGGTTCATAGGTCGATGATCAACCACCGAGCCACACCAGGCCGGGCTCAGAGTTCTTTTTTTGTTTGTTTGTTTTTAATTACTGCTTCAATTTCATTAATCATCATTAGTCTATTCTTATTAGTTTATTCTTGCTGATTCAGTTTTGGAATATTTATGTTTCTAGAAATTTATCTATTTCATCCAGATGGTCCAATTTATTGGCATATTATTCTCAGTAATATTTTCTTACATTTCTTTGTATTTCCATGGTGTCAGTTTTTACTTCTCCTCATTTCTTTTTTTTTAAAATATATTTTTATTGAGTTTTTACAGAGAGGAAAGGAGAGAGATAGAGAGTTAGAAACATCGACGAGAGAGAAACATCGATCAGCTGCTTCCTGCACATCTTCTACTGGGGATGTGCCCGCAACCCAGGTACATGCCCTTGACCAGAATTGAACCTGGGACCTTTCAGTCCGCAGGCCGACGCTCTATCCACTGAGCCAAACCAGTTTTGGCTCTCTTCATTTCTGATCTTATTTATTTGGGTCCTCTCTTTTCTAGGTGAGTCTGGTTAAAGATTTGTTTATCTTGTTTATCTTTACAAAGAACAAGCTCTTGGTTTCATTAATCTTTTATAATGTTGTTTTGGACTGTATTTTTTTATATTTCTGCTCTGATCTTTATTATTTCCTTTATTTTACTTATTTTGGACTTTGTGTTTTTCTTTTTCTAGTTTTTTTAATTGTAAAGTTAGATTGTTTATTTCAGATTTTTCTCCTTTCTCCAGGTATGCCTGTAGTACTATGAAGTTCACTCTTAGAATTGGTTTTGCTGTGTCCTATAAGTTTTGGGTAATTTTGTTCTCATTGTCTTTTGTATAAAAGTATTATTTTCTTATCTCATTGTTAACCCATTTATTGTTTAGTAACATGCTATTTAGCCTCCATATATTTGTGTGTGTGTGTGTTTTCCTTGTCATTTATTTCTATTTTCATAACATTATAGTCAGAGAAGATGCTTGATGTAATTTCAATCTTTCTAAATTTATTGAGACCTGTTTTGTGTCCTAATATATGTGCCATCCTAGTAAATGTTCCATGTACATTTGGAAAGAATCTATATTCTGCTGCTTTGGCATGACATGCTCTGAAGATATCAATTAAGTCCATCTGATCTAGTGTGTCATTTAAGGCTGCTGTTTCTTTGTTGAATTTCTGTTTAGAACATCTATCCATTGATGTCAATGGGGTGTTAAAATTTCCTACTATGACTGTCTTATTGTTGATCTCTCTCTTTATGTACATCAAGATTTGCTATAAATATTTAGGTGTTCCTATGTTGAGTACATAAATGTTTTACAAGGGTTATAGACTTTTGTTAGATTGCTCCCTTTATCATTGTGTAGTGTTCTTCTTTGTTTCTTGTTATAGCCTTGGTTTTAGGGTCTATTTTTTCTCATATAGGTCATGCTACCCAAGCTTTTTATTTTCTTTCCATTTGCATGAAATAGTTTTCATCTCTTTACTTTTAGTCTGTGTGTATCTTTAATTCTGAGGTGGGTCTCTTTTAGACAGCATATATATGGGTCTTGTTTTATTTTTGGGGGGTGGTGTCTTGTTTTCTTATTCTTTCAGCTACCCTATGTATTTTGATTGGAGCATTTAAGCCATCTACATTTAATGTGATTATTGATAGGTTTGTATTTATTGCCATTTTAATCTTTATAGCTATATTTCTTTTCTTTTTTTCCTCTTAAAGAAGACCCCTTAACATTTCTTATAATGTTGGTTTTATGGTAATGAACTACTTTAGCTTTTCTTGTCTGGGAAGCACTTTATTTCTCTTTTAATTTTAAATGATTAGCCTTACTGGGCAAAGTAGAATTGATTGCAGGTCTTTGCTTTTCCTAGCTTGGAATATTTCATGAAATCCCTTCTGGCCTAAAGTGTTTCTATTGAGAAATCAGCTGACAATATTATGGGAGCTCTTTTGTAAGTAATTGACTGTCTTTCTCTTGCTGCTTTTAAGATTATTTTTTGTCTTTAACCTTTGGAATTTTAATTATGATGTGTCTTGGTGTGGGCCTCTTGATTTGGTTCATCCTGTTTGGGTCTCTCTGTGCTTCCTGAACTTGGGTATCTTATTCCTTCACTAGGTTAGGAAAGTTAGTTCTTCAAATAGGTTCTCATATAAGGTGACAGGAGAAGATTTGACTCAGTGGTGGAAGCACAGTGCTGTATTCAGATCTTGTAACATAGAAACCCACACCTGTAACCTATATGTTCATATTGACCAATATCACCCCAATCCTTAATAATAAAAGCGTAATATGCTAATTAGATTGGATGTCCTTATGGACGTTCTTCCATCTTTCCAAACGTAGCCGGGGCTGTGAAGGAAGCCCCGGTCCTGGGTGCCTGCCAGCAGAGGGAGGGAAGCCAGGGTCCCAGGTGCCAGAGGGAAGCCGGTGCCAGCACCCAGGGGAAGGAAGGCCTACTCTTGCACAAATTTCGTGCACCGGGCTTCTAGTCAATTTAATAAAAAAAATTGGTTCTCATTCCTCTGCTCTTTCTCTTCTCATTTTGATACTGCTAAGATATAGATGTTGTTGCACTTCATGTTGTCCCAAAAGTTCCTTAAGCTTTGCTCATTTTTTAACACTCCTTTTTCATTTTGTTGCTCTGATTAGATGTGTTCTGCTACCTTGTCTTCCGAATCTCTGACTCAGTCCTCTGCTTCATCCAACCTACTGTTTAATCTTTCTAGTGTATTTTTCTCTCAGGTATTGTATTCCCTATTTCTGACTTACTTTTAATGGTTTGTATGTCATTTTTTATGCTTGCTATCTTTTGTTGAAGTTCTCACTAAGTTCCTTGAGCATCCTTATCTCCATATTTTTGTACTTTATATCTGGTAAATTGTTTGCCTTTATTTAATTCAGTTCTTTTTCTGGATATTTCTCCTATTCTTTTTTTGGAACATATTTATTTGTCTACCCATTTTGGCTACCTCTTTGGTTTGTTTCTATGTATTAGATAGATCTACTGTGTTTCCCAGTCTTGGTGGAGTGGCCTTATCTAGTAGGTATCCTGTAGGACCCAGAGGTGAAGTATTTGATCACCTGAGCAGGGTGATCCAGGAATGTCTCTTGTGTGGGTTATGTGAGCTCTTCTATTGTAATTTTGTCTTGATTGTTATTGGCCCTTTTGTGCATAGGATTGACCCTCAGGCTGGATGACTATGATGTTCTACTTTAACCACAGTGTATGAGCTGCTGTGCAGGTGCTGACTATACTTACTGTAATTTGCCTTACCAAGATCTCCTGAGATCTCCCTTTGGATATGCCACTTACGAAACTAATTGGATCATTCTCTGATGTTTTCTGAAGCTGTCCACTGAGTTTGTTGGTCCTAGGGACTATTGAGAGGTACTCTCATCCAGGTAAATATCAGACACTGCCTGTAACTGGCCCTGGGCAATCTGTTTGTATCTCCAAAGCAATCCACAATTTTTGTCTGCCTCTGCTTGGCCTAGGTCTGTGTGTGTGAAGGACCAAGCTGCTCACCAATGCTGGCTTCCTCTAACACTGAACCCAGGGCAGGTCAACAAAAGGCCAAATGCTACGTGAGATCAGCCTCCTCCTGCCAGATGCCTGCTAGGCTCACTCACAGAAAGAACCTCTGGTAGTACTTGAGTTGCATGAGGAAATTTCTCAGTGAGCCATTGAGTAGGAGCAAGCGGTGTTCACCAAATTGATACAGGCTCAAACTTGGTAACAGTGCTATTCTGAGGGTGATCAACAAAAGTCTCAGAGTGCCTACAGACTCTGGTGGGGTGGACTCTCAGGGATTAGTCAGAGTGAGGCCAGCAGAGTTTATCAGGCTCAAACTGACAAATATTTGGCTGTGTGAAGGGAGGGTTCTGTAGTGGTCCTGCATACAAGGGAAAAAATGTCCCCATCCTAGATCCACACAGCTCAGTCTGTCCTGGATTCTGCCAAGAGCCCAACTTCAACAGGGCAGGCTGCCAAGAGTTAGGAGGATAGGAATAGTGGATCTCCCATAAGGGGAGGTGCAGGTAAGGAGTGGCCTATGCCCCAGAGCCAGACAACTCAGTCTGTTATTGATTCTGTCCAGACCTTCTTCCCAAGGAGGGGTCACCATGTACCTGGAGGGTACAGCTTCTGGGATCATGAGGGTTGAGGCTAGTGGGTCTAAGGTTCATGGGAAAGTGAGGTAAATGAACCCCACCCCACAGCCACACACCTCAGTCACTGACACCCCCTAAGTCTGCCTGGACTTCTGCTCCTTGGTCCAGTCATTTGACTCCTCAGCAGGGACTGAACTCCACAGGGCAAGACAACAGAGTGACCAGAAGTTGGACAATGCCATGAGGAGGGGAGTGATCCCCCTAAGAAATATGGCATCTGTGGTGTGGGAGAGGAACTCAGCACAGGGATCCTGACAGCTGACACTTCAATTCTCTCTCCAGAACCACAAACCCCAGTCTCTCCTCACACAACTCTAGTCTGCTCCACTCTTCCTCCCTCAGAGCCCAGGGTGATTGGCTGTGAATGACATTTTATGCTTTGGCCCTTTAAGAGGGTGTCTGTGTCTGTAGCAACCGCCTGTCTCTACCTGGCAGGTAGAATCCCTGTTGATTTTCATGGCCAGATGTTATGTAACAACTCTTGTAGCTTCTAGTGCTTTGGACTGATAGTCTTGCATTAGGTTGAGACCCCAGTTCCACAAGGGGAACCTTTTCAGCTGAGATATCCTTCTGGAATTTCAGCCACTTGTGGGAACACAGCCAGCCTTCTTCATATCTCCATCCTTCCTATCAGTCTTGATGTGGCTTCTGTAAATTATTATTAGATTTCTCTTCAGCTAGTCTTCAGTTTTTTATTCAGGATGATTGTTCTATATTTTAGTTGTAATTCTAATTTAGTCCTAGGAGGAAGTGAGTGTAGCTTCTACCTATCTGCTTCCATCTTGGATCTCTCTACCCCTCTGTATGTTTTTGATGTCATTTTTATATCTTTTTGCATATGTGTAACTCTTGATTATTTATTTCAGATATAGTTATTTTTTTACTATTGTCTTTTAACACTTTTATTAACTTTTAGGTGGTTGATTCACTGTGATTATTCTATATTTGCCTTTACTAGTGAGATTTTTATTCCTTTCCTGTATTTTCTTATTTCTGGTTATGGTGTTTTCTTTCTGCATAAAGAAGACCCAGTAACATTTCCTGTAGGCTGGTGATGAACTACTTTAGTTTTTGCTTGTCCTGGAAATTCTATTTCTCCTTCAATTCTAAATGATAACCTTATTGGATAAAGTATTCCAGGTTGTAGATTCCTTTCTTTGAGTACTTTAAATATGTCCTGCCAGGAGAGAGATTTTATTTATATGTTCCCATTACCATTGGACAGAATGAACTCATTAACTTAGATTTTGAGCTCATTTTATGAGGGGAAAAAAGGCCCACAAAAAAGAGATTACAATCAGGAGAGGAATTGCCATCTAGTTAATTGATCTTATTTTCCACTAACATAAGGAACTTATGCTCTAAATGTTATGCTTGACACACATAAATAGGTAGGTAGGTAAGCAGGTAGGTAGATAAGTAGGTATATAGTTATAGAGAGAAAGATAGAGGTTCTATAAATATATAGGTTTATAATTTTCCCCAGAGGAAAACATTAAGCTTTTAAATATTTGCATTAAGAAGGTCAGGGAAAAAACTCAGAGGTTTGATAATAATATAATCAATGGTGGTAGGGCATCTAGAGAACATCTGGCCACATTACAGATGGGGGCAGCAGAGACTTAGCTAGATTCTAACAAGGAATGGTGCATAGCAGCAAGGCCTAAGCCCTTGATTGCTAAGGGAACAACTATATAACAAAAGTTCTAGAATTTCTTTCTTTTTGTGACATATTCTTGCTTTGCATTACTACCTCTCAGAACTCTTCATCAAAGTCTTAGCAAATAAAGTATGAATATTTTATCTATTTTAAAAATTAGAAAGGTTTTACTTTAGGAGAATATGTTCAATGAAAATTGCAATGTTTCTGGGAGATTCTGAGACTAAGAGAGGAAAAGGACTTAAGAGTACACCTTCAGGTCTAGAACTCATGTCTCCTGAATGAAAGGCAAAGGCTCTGTCCAGTCAAACCTAGATATCTGCCCCTACTTCCCAGCATTATGGGTCAGAAAAGCTATAATCTGTACTGGTTTTCTAAAAATTTCAAGGCTGGGAAACTCTTTCAGCTTAGGCGGCTTGGCTCTTCCATCTGGGTTCAGGTCCTTTGTCGAGCATTCAGTACTGGAAAATTTCCCAGACCAGTTTGCAGCTCTTGGCTTCCCTACCTAAGAGCACAAGGGAAAGGACTAGTGAATCCCTTGGGGTGGCTGGGATTTGTAGCCCATATAGAAGGCCTGTTGGAAAGCTTGTGCCTAGCTGGCCATGGATTAAAATTTAAAAAGAGGAAGAAAAAAAAAGGAGAAGACAAGAAGGCAGAGAGTCAGGGAATTGGTTTCTCCAACTGTCCATTCCAGCAGGCACTGGCCAGGACCATTAGGCCAAGCTCTTATGGCCTCAGGGACACAGGGATCTGAGGATTGCTTGCTGGCTGGGTTTTCTTTCTTCCCCCCTTTTTTCCTCCTTCTGCTCCTTGGGTTATGATGACCCGAAACATCTCTCACAGTGAGTTCTAAAGCGGCAGTGTCTGAGAATAGCTCTCATAGCAACAACAATTTTCCCCACCCTTTAAATAGATAGGCAGGGGGAAATTGAGACATATTCTGCCCACCCTTCTTCTAAGTGAATTGGGGGCTGAGCACTGAGATTTGGGGGAATCATGGCCTTGTGTTCCTTGATGTTATTTGATGTTGATTTTGGCTTCATTCAGAGAGTTAAAATGCACATAAAAATGAAGCTAATAAAACTGCAGGGTTAGGGAATGCGCCAGGCACAGGCTGTGGGTTCCCAGTGCAGCTGTGACTGAGCTCTCAGGCCTGGCTGCCTCATGATCCTTCCAAGGTGTGGGTTTGGGCCAAGCCACAGCTAAATAGCAGAAATTAGTCGACTTTGGTGGCCTATCTTATTAGAAACCCTGATTAGCTTCACACAGGGAAAATAATGAGGGGCATGGAAGGTGAACTTTTAGGTTCCATTTCTGGCATCTATGGGTACAGAACGGAAGTTTCTTTCCTACTAGGCATCATTTACTCCTTTTAGGCTTGAACAATCATGTTGCTCCTGCCAAGGAACTCTAGGCTAAGAATAAGAGTGAGAGCTGGTCTTACCAGGATCTAGTGGCATCAGGATGGGAATAAGGAAGGGGTGTCTGGTTTCTGGCCTCTGATCCAGGCCAGGGAAGGTACCTTTTTTAGGCAAATGCTGAGAGACAGAGAGGTCCATAGGGTTTCAATGAAAATAGGAGTCATTAGTGCCTGCTTCTTGATTAACTGGGGTGGGGCATGATAACTAAAAGAATGCCTAATGTGAATGCGAGTAACAGTCACCTGTAAATACATCCTCATTTTTGTCAAATGTGATGGTCTACGAATATATGAATCCAGAAGGATACTCTTTGCCACATATACCTGATTGAGATGGAGGAAGAGAGTTAGGCTTTCCCAGAATTGTGCATAGTGGCAAGAGCATTGGATTTGGAATCAGAAAGCCTAAGTCCTGACTCTGTTGCTTCTTGACTATATTATTTTGCATGTAACATAGTTTTCTCACCTGTAAAATGGTTATAAGTCCTTTGCACTGATTAAGTGAAATACTAAGTGTATTGTATTTGGCAGTGTGTCCAGCATATACTCAGTACTCAACAAATTCTAGTGCCTGCCTCCCTGCATTTACTAAAGTCTAAGCTAAAAGAACAAGTAGAGAGGATTGAATACATGCAGCCATGCACCTTCCCTAACATGGATATAAATGTTAGTACAGAGAATGGAAATCTGAAGGCCTGGCAGAGCTCCACAGAGGATAGTTCCCATGGCTATTCTAATAAGTGGGAGTAGAGGCAGAGAAAAGGAAGGGAGAGAGACAGGAATAATGGAGGGATTTGAGCCAAGTGTCAGGAAACCTATATCATTCAGAGATGGACAGCTCCCATTTACTGGAGGTCAAAGACACTTTCTATTTCGTGTAAAAGTGGTAAAGATGGGGTGCCAGTGATAGGTGACCTCTTGGCTGCACTTGACATTCCAGTAACTGGCATCTCTTCTCTACCTCAATTTGAGAATAACCTTAACTATGGTAATTTTTCCATTACCCTGACACCCAACCTATCCTCAACCTGGCAGGGGTCACTAGACCCTTTTCCCACTTGTCTAATAGAGGAGTCAGCTGGCCCAACACCCAGACAACCCAATAGCAAAGGGAAAGTGGTGCTATTCTCTCAGGATTTACTGTATCTGCCCTCTTGTAGCCAACCGGAAAGAGTCTGAGCTTCATTAAATTCACTTAATATTTATTGTGAAACTTCAAGGACACCATTGTGATATTATCTTCAGTTTGCCTAAGAGAAAACTGAAGCTCATAGAGATAAAGTGACTCATTTACTGTTATCTGGTGATGGAACCAGGACTGGAACTCAGGTATGTCTGACTACAATGAAGACTTCTGGTGGAGTACCCATAAGAAATTAAAATGTGGGAAAGGCCTCCCCACTTTTTCATTCAATACTGGCTCCCTAAACCCTTGTTCAAAACCTTCCATTTTGCCTAAGTTTCGGCGGGAAAAAGCCATGGCCTCTTTTACTATGAAGGACAAATTCTTTCCTTGTAGTGACTCACATGCACTCACTCAGAAAGTTCAAACCAAACTTCTGGATATAAAAACTCAAATGCAAGTCTGTTTTCTCATTCTCCCTATCTCTAGTTTATTGTTGAGGTTGGCTCATTCTTCCTCTTTCATATTTAAAGAAATATGATTCCTTCTGGTAGGTTGGGATGCCACCACTAGAGTTATGTCAACAATTGCTCCTCAGGTAGCTCTTCCAACTTTGATTTGTTTACTATCCTTTCCAGTTCCCATGCTGGTGCATCTCCCAACTCATGTCTTTTCCAGACAACTGCGCTACTATTTCCCATTCCATTCCATTCTTTTTTTTTAAAAGAAGTATACTATTTATTTTATTTTTAAAATACATTTTTATTGATTTTTTTACAGAGAAGAAGGGAGAGGGATAGAGAATCAGAAACATCAATTAGAGAAAAAACATTGATCAGCTGCCTCCTGAGCGCCCCCTACTGGGGATCGAGGCCACAATTCAGGTACATGCCCTTGTCCAGAATCAAACCCAGGACCTTTCAGTCTGCAGCCGGATGCTCTATCCACTGAGCCAAACTAGTTAGGGCTCCCATTCCATTCTTATCTCACTCCTGCTTTAACAAGCACAGATAAAGACTCAGTTTTCAGCCTTTCTAACTGGAACTCCCTATTCATTTGCCTCCATGGGATTCCCAGTTCTCTCCCCTCAACTCTCTTGGTACCACACTCTCTGTGACACCTGTTTGTTTGTTTCTCTTCTTTTTAAGCAAAATTTACTCCATATTGACTGAAATGAGCAGGGTACTTCTGCCAGCTGGCCCACCAAGGTAATCTAGGTTAAGAACAAGGCTCAATGGCTCCGTTATATTTATAAGGCCACTTCTGTGTTCACAGTGAAAACACTGAAATATTAACTTGCATACAACAAAGCCCCACCAAGTATATGTGTACACAGGGAAGATGATACTCTGCAATTCTTCATGGAGTAAGAAGAAAACCACTTCTGATACCCTGGGATACTGAAGACAGAGCAGAGAACTGGGCCCTCCAGTGACTGACTCTCAGATCGTGGTACAAGTAAGTAAGTGGGTGGCAATTACTGCAGTAAGAAGTGTGTGTTGGACTCATTATGTTTCAAAATGAAATATTTGTATGACATTTTTCTCCTATTTCCAATAAAATTAAGAGCTTTGGGGTCTAAATGCTATAACCTTCACAAGGTACAGTCTGAGCACGGCAGTGTTTGTCTATGCACTGGAATAAAGCTTATAAATTAGAACCTGTCAGTCAGAGTTCCCCATGGAAAGGTTATTCTGTACCTAAAATATGTGTGCTACCTAATTAATTACAGTCTGCATTGTGGCAGTAGAAACAAGATAATGTGATGGTGGAGGAGACCAGGTTTAGGACTTCATTTAAAACTAAACTCCGATTTCTTCATGAATCAGTTATCAGAGTTTAGGTTTCCCCAAACCTTGGTAACATGGGCCTGAGGAGGAGAATAGAGGCCCAGAGAAGACTATCTTGACTCCAGTGTTAGGACCCAGTAGATGCAAGTAGCCTGATCAGGGCAGGACATGCTACCTCACCACTTGCAGGGTGGGTGATGCAAGACCTGGCTGTTGGTAACAAATAAGAGGAGTGGAAAGTGCAGGAGTGGGGCCAGTCTTCAGAAGAGGAAGGCTAAGGAAGAAGGTGGATGTGTTCATAGCCCCAGGTCTAGAGCTGCATGATGCAGAATAACCAGCCAGGAAGCCAGGTTTAAGCACTGGGCAAGCATGAGGTGAGGGGACAAAATAATGAAACTTAAGGGCTACATGGACGCCTGATTATCAGTCCTCACCCACCAAGTGTCAGAAAAGTGATAGACACAATATAGTAACCCTATGTCAGGTTCCAGATCTGAGGAACATAACTTCTTTTCAGGCTGCACTGACGGGAGGGGATAAATATCCTAAGATTCACTCTGTCTTGATCAAAATTTTCTCAGGACCTGGGGCAAGAAAAAGTCTAAGAATGAGGGTCAAGAGGGTGGTGAATTTTGTTGGAAATTGGGCTGGTGGGGGAAGCTGGAGCTTATACCACCTGGCCATTGTTCTCCTTTACAACCTCTCCTCACACCCACCTTCACCTTCTACCCTCCATTCCAGCCCTAAGAGTAAGTATTAACCATTCCAAGGCTGGTAGAGTAATAGTAGCATGGACTTTAGAACAAGACACAAAACTTAGTTCTACATTTTCCTTATATGAAATTTTAGTCATACTCCTTTTCCTTCCTGAACATCACCTCACAGTTTAATTTATTTGTCCATAAAATAGGAATAATAACTCCTTCCTTTTTTGTTTTGGAAAGTTTTTATGATAAATCAATGATATTATGCATCATAAAATCAAGCATAATGTCTTATACATGTAATTGCTCTATACATATTTATTGAATTAGAATATTTGAAACAAACTTTGGTATTTATTTTAGGTAAATATTGGTTCTAATATAATGCAAAGCTAACTGCTTTATTTAAGTGGTTTTGCTATACAAGCATCTAGCAGGAATTGGACAGTGCTAAAAAGACAGGACTAGGAGTGTTCAGAGATGAAGTTTAGAGAGAGAGGAAGGGATGGAGGGAGAGAGAGAGAAATACGAGAGAGAGAGAGAGAGAGAGACTAATCTGTGAGAGAAAAATGAGGCAGTAGAAATGAGAAAGAACAAGAGCATCAAAAGAAAGAAAAGCAATACATGGATAAAGAAAAATTTGATAGAAAGAATGAAAAGAGATGAAATAAACAGAAGGAAAAGTAAAAGAGAGAAAAAGCAACTGAGATGGTAGACAATAGAGACAGGAAGGAGAAAGAGTTTAAGACAGAATGAGAAAAAAATTAGAGAGAAAGAAAGAAAACTAAAGAGTGCTTGGAATCAACTAATTTAAGTTAACATTTGGGCATATATTACCCTTAGACCTGGAGAAAAGTGGGGTATCAGTGAGTCATAAAAGGGATTTTTGTATAAGGTATATTGTAGGGTTCTTGTCCCTGTGATGCTATAATGTGCTGGTATTAATATAGAGAATGTGGTACTTGCATAAGGACAGACATATAGAGCAATGTAATACAATTTGGAGTCCAGTAATAAACATTTATATTGAGTGATAATTGATTTTTGACAAGTGTGCTAAGAAAATATAATGGGGAAAATAATAGTCTTTGCAGAAAATGATGCTGGGATAACCAGATATCCATATGCAAAATGAGTTTGAACAACCATCTCATACCATATGTAAAAATTAACTCAGAATGAATCAAAGACCTAAATGTAACTGCTAAAACTGTAAAATTATTAGAAGAAAATATAGGCATAAATCTTCGTGATCTTGGATTAGGCAATGGTTTCTTAGATATGGCTCCAAAGACAAAAGCAATGAGAGAAGTAATAAAGTGGGGGACTTTCAAGATGGCAGAGTAGGTTGATCTTACACTCATCTCCTCCCAGGACAAAACTGAAATACAACTAAATTAAAGAAAAATCACCATGGCCTGGCCCGTGTGGTTCAGTGGTTGAGCATCCACCCCTGAACCAAGAGGTCACCAGTTTGATTCCTGGTCAGGGCACATGCCCAAGTTGTGGGCTTGTGTGGGAGGCAGGGAACCAATGTTTCTCTCTCATTGATGTTTCTATCTCTCTATCCCTCTCCCTTCCTCAATCTTTCTCTAAAAAATCAATAACAACATATTTAAATAAAAGAATAACCACCCTGAATAACCAACTAAAGACTAGTTGAAGAGGAATCTTATAACCAAAGATTTACAGAAGAAGTCACATCAAGACTGGTAGGAAGGATGGAGACGTGGAAAGTGCTGGCCCTACTCACACAGGCTGCAGCTGAGGTTCAGGAGCTTCAAGGCCTCCCTGAGAAACGTGGGGCCTAAATCCCAGTCTGGGCTTCCCAGACCAGAGCACCCAAGCCTGGAAGAGGTACCCACATCACATCTGGCTATAAAAGTTGTGGGATTTCTGTCCTCCAAGGAGAGATGGACTCCATTGGAGAAACAGGCACCCTCTTAAAGGGCCAATGCTCAAAATTTCATTCACAGCCACTCACCATGGGCTCTGGTGGAAGGAGGATGGTATGAACTGGAGATGCCTGGGAAGAGTCTGGGATTTGGGGGTTGGTGTGGGAGACTAGGGAGATGATGACCAGAATCCCCGTGATAAGTCGTTCTCAGGTGCCACAGTTGCCATCTATCTTGAGCAGAGCAATCCCCTATGAGCAGCATCAGGTTAGGCAGAAGGAAATCACCCTTCACTCTGGAATCCCTCTTGACCTACTCTGCAGAGCTTAAGCCTGGCTGAAAAGTGACCTGCATAGGCCAAGGTGTAGAACTCTGGGCATACTCAAGGGGAGTCTATGACTGACTTTGGGGCAGGGACGTTCCATCACTCTCCCATGGATCTGACAGGAGATCCAATAGAACCACAGTCCAGACTTCTAGAAGACCCAACCTCTGGGCTCTGGAGGCACTACCCACCTGATAACTAGGGGCTTTGGCTTGCTGAGGTCAGGGCAAAATCCAGGACAGAATCTGTCATGTGGCTCTGGGGCAGGGGCCATGCCTACCACCTTCCTTGAAGACTGAATGGCACCTCCCTCTCTCTCCTGAGTGATCCACTTGACCCATCTTCCATAATCTACTGAGGCTCTTTCAGTGACTGAGCTTAAAAGGGAGTTGCCAGGCAGAGCAAGTTTGAGGCAGGTCTTGAGGTATCTTGGGACATTTGCTAACATGTCCCTGGGCCCAGTGTTGGTAAAAGATGGCCTTGGATTTCAGCTTGGTCCTTCCTGCATGCAGCCAAGCCCAGCAGAGCCAGTCATGGTCTGTGGATTGCTCATATCTTCAAACAGGTTGCCAAGGGCCAGTCACAAACAACATCTGACATTGGCCTGTGCCAGAGTCCCTCCAAAGCAGCCCAGAACTAATACAACAAGTGGCCGGCTTCACACAACATCAGAGCAGGATCCAATAAACTTCACAACCAGTGTCCAAAGGGGTAACTGAACTCTGCTGAGGAAAATTATATTTGCTTATTATTCTTTTTTATCTATTTTTTCTTTTCCATTTTGTGTTTTTTCTTTTATTGTTTTTTATTCTTTTTAAAATTAATTTTAACCTTTATTGTTGAAAGTATTACATATGTCTCTTTTTATGCCCCACTGATCCCCTCTAGCATGCCTCCACCCCCCCACTCAGGGCATCACCACCCTGTTGTCTGTGTCCATGGGTTATGCATATATGCATACAAGTTCTTTGGTTGATCGCCTGCCACTCACCCACCCTCCACCACCTTCCCTCTGAGATTCCTCACTCTGTCCCATTCTTCCATGTCTACGCATCCACTCCATTTCCATGAGTTTACTTTGTTCATTAGATTCACATATGAGTGAGATCATGTGATAATTGTCTTTCTCTAACTGGCTTATTTCACTAAGCATAATACTCTCCAGGTCTCATTTTTAGTTTTTTGAGGAAACTCCATACTGTTCTACACAGTGGCTGCACCAGTCTGCATTCCCACCAGCAGTGCACAAGGGTTCCTTTTTCTCCACAACCTCACCAGCACTTGTCATTTGTTAATTTGTTGATGTTAGCCATTCTGACAGGTATGAGATGGTACCTCACTGTCATTTTGATTTGCATCTCTCAGATAGTGACTTTGAGCATGTTTTCATATGTCTCTTGGCCTTCCTTGTGGATCTGATTCCCAGTCAGAACACATACCTAGGTTGCTGATTTGATCCCTAGTCCTGGTGCATGCAGGAGTCAACCAGTTGATGTTTGGCTCTTACATCGATGTTTCTCTCTCTGTTTCCCTTCCTCTCTCTCTCTAAAATCAATAAACATATCTTTCAGTAAGGATTTAAAGAAATTACTTAAATGTAAGTCACAAAACCATAAAAATCATAAAAGAAAGTATAGGCAGTTAAAATCTCAGACATCTCTTATAGCAGTGCTTTTGCTCATATGGCTCCTTGGGCACAGAAACAATGGAAAAAATAAACAAATAGGACTACATCAAACTAAAAAATACTTCTGCACAATAAAAGAAACCATAAACAAGATGTGAGAACATATTCTCCAATGAGACATCTGATGAGGAGTTAATTTCCAAAATATTTAGAAATCTTCTACAACTCAACATCAAGAAGAAAAATAATCCAATAAAAAATGGGCAAAGGACCTGAATAGATATTTCTCCAAAGAAGACATACTGATGGTCAATAGCCATATGAAAAATTACTCATTGTCTCTAATTATCAGATAGATGCAAATTGAAACTATAATGAGGTATCATCTCGCACCTGTCAGAATGGTTGGTGACGATGTGGAGAAAATGGAACCCCTGTGCACTGTTGGTGGCAATGCAGACTGGTGCAGCCATTGTGGAAAACAGTATGGAGTTTTTTTAAAGTTAAAAATTGAACTACCTTTTGACCCAGTGATCCCACTCTGGGAATATATCCTAAGAATCTTGAAACTCCAATTCAAAACAATATATGAACCACTATTTTCATAGCAGCGTTATTTACAGTAGCCAAGATCTGGAAGCAGCCCAAGTGCCCATTAGTATATGAATGGATAAAAATTTTGCTGTGTTATATGTGCACAATGCTATACTACCTACACTAATTAAAGACAAACATGCAAATTGACCGTACCTTCACTACACCTTAAGCCACGCCCACCAGCCAATCAGAGCAACTATATGAAAATTAACCCAACCAAGATGGCGGCCGGCAGCCACGGAGCTGGAGCAAGCAGGAGGCTTTGTTGCCCATGCCCTGGCTTCTGAGCTCCACTCAAGGCTACAAAGTTTCAATTATAGAAGGTAAATAAATCCCAGAATAAAAAAAAAAAGGAGAGGCTGCTGGCTTCAGTCGCCTGCCAGCCTGAAAACGGCCCTCAGCCGCTCACCCAGACTGGCCAGGCACCCAAGTGGGGACCCCCCCCACCCTAAAGGGGGTGTGGCCATCCTGAAAAAAGCCATCATTCCCTCACCCAGGCTGGCCAAACTTCCATGGGGTGAGGGTCCCCACTGGGGGGGCTTGGCCAGCCTGCAAACAGCCATCAGGCCCTCACCCAGGCTGGCCAGGCACCCCAGTGGGACCCCCACCCTGATCCGGGACACCCTTCAGGGCAAACCAGCTGGCCCCCACTCGTGCACCAGGCCTCTATCCTATATAATAAAAGGGTAATATGCAAATTGACCCTAACAGCAGAAT
>NW_005353746.1:37098-55555 GCF_000412655.1 Myotis brandtii
AGTGGACATCCCCCGAGGGCTCCCGAGCTGCCAGAGGGATGTCTGACTGCAAGCTTGGGCCCGATCCACCAGGGAGCAGGCCTAAGCCAGCAGGTGGACATCCTCTGAGGGGTCCCAGACTGCAAGAGGGCATAGGCTGGGCTAAGGGACCCCCCCGAGTGCACAAATTTTTGTGCACTGGGCCTCTAGTGTGACCATAAAAAATAAGAATTATTATTTTTTTTTATTTTCTGACAGTATGGGTGGACCTAGAGATAATTATGTTATGTGAAATAAGCCAGTCAAATACTATATGATCTCACTTATATGTGAAATCTAATAAATAAAATAACCTGATGAACAGAATAGAGACAGAGGCATGGATGCATGGAACAGACTAACAGCTGTCAGATTGGAGTGGGGAGAGGGGACCAGATGAAAGAAAGTTAAGGAGTGAGCCAAAGACATAAGTATATGACCCATAGACAAGGACAACAGTGTAGTGATGGTCATAGGGCAGCGTCAGCAGAGGCTGGGTGGAGGTGGGTAAAGGAGTGGGGAATGGGGATATTTGTAATAATATCAAAGATAAAAATAAAGTTAAAAATTAATAAAATGAGCATCAACAAAATGAAGACTTTTTTGCACTTCAAAGCACATCATCAAAGGATGGGTACCAGAAGGGAGGGGCTGGGGGTGGTTGAAAAGGGGATCACATTGTCAGTTATACAAATGTAGAGTCACTATATTGTACACCTGAAATTTATATAAACAACATGGGATTGTATGCCATCTATAATTAAACTTAATAAAGGGAAAAAAGGCCCTGGTCGGTGTTGCTAAGTGGTTAGAGAGTCAGCCTGCACACTGAAGGGTCTCAGGTTTGATTCCTGGTCAAGGGCATGTACCTTGGTTGCAGGCTTGTTCCTTGGCCCCCATTGGGTGGATGCTGGAAGCACACAATAGATGTCTCTCTCTCTCTCATCAATGTTTCTCTTTCCTCCCTCCCTCCTTTCCACTCTGGAAAAGTCAATGAAAAAAATTTCCTCAGCTGAAAATTAACCAATAAATAAATAAATAAAAAGGGAAAAAAGAATGTGAAAAAATATCTTACAGAATGGGGCAGGAGGAATTTTGCAATTTATATATTTGATAAGGGCCTTATATCTAGAATATATAATATGTTATGGCACATTAATGAAAATACAATTTCAAATTGGCAAATTATTTGAATGTGAATTTCTCCAAAGAATATATATAAATGGCTAATAAGCACTTGAAAATTTGCTCAACATATTAGCCATCAAGGAAATGCAAATAAAAAACAAACAAACAAACAAAAATAAACCTCAATGAGATACTATTTTATACCCATCAAATGACAGTGATCAAAAAGATAATAACAAGTGTTGATGAGGATGTGGAGAAATTGAAATCCTCATGCACTGTTTATGGGAATGTAAACTGTTAGAAGTGATTATGAAAAACAGGCTGGCAGTATCTAAAAATTTAAAACAAAGTTACCATCTGACTCAGCAAATCCACTCTTAGGTATATACCCAAAATAAATGAAAACAGATATCTACACTAAAACTGATAAATGGATAAATAAAATTCAGTATGTCCATACAATGGAACATTATTTAGCATTAAAAAGAAATGACATACTGATACATGCTGCAACATGGATGGACCTTGAAGACATTGTGTTAATTGGAAGAAGTCAGTCACAAAGGAAAATATTTTATAATTCCATTTATATTGAATTTTCATAATAGGCAAATCTATAGAGATAGAAAGTAGATACGTGATTGCCTAGGGCTGAAGGAAGTGGGTATGGACAGATCAGACAATGGTAGCTAAGACCTGTGTGGTTTCCTTTTGAGGTAATAAAATGTTCTATAATTATGTCAATGGATGTGAAACTCAGTGAAATACTAAAAGCTACTGAATTATAGTCTTCAAATGACTTAAATATGTGGTATGTAAATTATATCAAAATAAAATTATTAAAGAAAAATAAAAATCAGGCAGCAGGCTGGATTTTGCCTAAAGACCATAATTTTGACCCATGGATCATTTTCAAAAATATTTCACATGTGCTTTAATATAACATGCATTTTCCAGTGTTGTATGTAAAGCACTAAATATGAAAAAAATTCTCATAATAATACTTGTAATAATTAATGCTATTTGATCTTCACTATCATCAAATTTTTGGTCTCCTTAATCTATCAATTTCTGAGTGAAGTATGTTAAAAATTTTCCATTATAATATCAAGTCTGTTAACTTTTTCATATATTTTCACATGTTGCTTTATATGTTTTGAAACTTTGTTTTCAGAAACATACAAATCTAAAATGATTTTTTCCCGGTAAACTATACTTATTATCATCACAAACTTATCTGTTTACATTAATGCTTTTTGTCATAAAGTTTATTTTGTCTGTTATTCATATAAACATGCAAGTTTTTCTTGCTTTGGATTTACCTAGTATACACTGAGTGGCCAGATTATTATGACCACCTGATGTTTGTAGGCAAATTAGCTATAATTTTACACTGAAGTTTCTAGAGGGCCAGATCATTATAAATATCTGAATAGTACAACATACCTAAGTATCATTGCTGATCAAGTTCATCCTATCATGTTGATGGCGTATCCCAATGGAGATGCCTTCTTCCAACAAGACAATGCACCATGCCACGGTGCTCGTATTGTGCAGGAGTGGTTTCAAGAACATGAGGGAGACTTTGAGTCAATGCCAAGAAGAATTGCCGCAGTATTGAAGGCAAAATGTGGCCCAACGAAATACTGATGAGGTGGTCATAATAATCTGGCCAGTCATAATAATCTGTCCACTCAGTGTATATTTTTACTTTTTTGACCTCTAAACTTTCTGACTATTTTTAACAATATTATGTAGTTACTTAATAAAGTCTAATGTTCATGAGCAAAATTCAGCATCCATTTATGATAAGGACTCTTAATAAATTAGGTATAGAAGGAATGTGCCTCAACATAATAAAATTCCATATATGACAAGCCTATAGCCTCATATGCAATGGTGAAAGGTTGAATTGGAAACAAAGAAGTAAAATTGTCTACATTTTCGGATTACATGACTTTATATATAAAAAATTCTAAAGGCTAAGGTTGCAGGACAGAAAATTAACACACGAAAATCAATATTTCTATATGCTAACAACAACAATAAAATACTTAGGAATAAATTTACTAACGGTGGTGAAAGTTCTCTACACTGAAAACCACAAGACATTGAAGAAAGAAATCTAAGAAGACACAAGTAAATGGAAAGATATCCTGTGTTCGTGTTCATGGACTGGAAGAATAATCATTGTTAAAATGTCCATACTACCCAAAGCCAACTATAGATTCAGTTCAATGCATTATTTATCAATATTCTAATAGCATATTTTTACAAATATAGAAAAAACAATCCCAAGTAAATACAATCATTATTCTGAGGAGATATCTCAAACCCAAAGTTCATAGCCGCATTACTTACAATACTAAGACATGGAAATAGCCTAAGCGTCTACCAACAGATGAATGAATGAAGAAGTTGTGAGATTGCCCTAACCAGTTTGGCTCAGTGGATAGAGCATCGGCCTGTGGACTGAAAGGTCCCAGGTTCGATTCCAGTCAAGGGCATGTACCTTGGTTGCGGGCACATCCCCACTAGGGGGTGTGCAGGAGGCAGCTGATCGATGTTTCTCTCTCATTGATGTTTCTCTCTCATTGATGTTTCTAACTCTCAATCCCTCTCCCTTCCTCTCTGTAAAAAATCAATTTAAAAAAAGAAGTTGTGATTATATATATATATATGAAATATTATTCAGCCATATAAAATAAAGAAACCCTGCCATTTGTGACAAAATGATGGGTATTATGCTAAGTGAAATGTCAGACAGAGAAAGGCAAATGTTGTATGATCTCACTTATATATGGAATCTAAAATATATCCCCAAACCCCAAAACAAAACACCAAATTTCTATGAGCAGACTGATTTGTGGGTATCAGGGGTGGGGTATAGAGGGTGCTGAAATTCAGTGGAGGTATTCAGGAGGTACAAACTTCCAGTTATAAGATAAATAAATACTGGAGATGTAATGTGCAACATGATGACTATTGTTAACATTGCTGTATGATATACATGAAAATTGTTAAGAGAACCCATGGACACAGACAGTAGTGTGGTGAAGGTCAGGGACAGGGTGCAGATGATGGCTAGAAGGGGTCAATGGGGAGAAAAGGAGACATCTGTAATACTTTCAACAATAAAGATTTAAAGAGAAAAAATCATACACACACACACACAAGAAAAAACATTTTTTCTTTTGATTTGATATCTATATGAGTGGTAGATATTAACTAAACTTGCTGCGATAAAAATTTCACAGTATATGAAGTCAAGGCATTATGTTGTACACCTTAAACTTACACTGTGCTGTATATCAATATATCTCAATAAAACTGAAAAAAACGAATTAAAAACAAAGTTAATAACTATCTTTATCTTTTTCCTTAACGGCTTTTAAATTTTAATGACCCATATCAATATATAAACCATTATAAAATTCTTTTATTATATCTTATTTTGTCACATATAAGACATTACTTTTATACTTTCATATATAGTCAATATATGGTTAGATTAACCCATGTAATTACCTATATCTTTGCTCACTATTACCCATTGTATCTCAGACCTTCCATCCAAGATCTTTTTCTAACTTAAATATATCACTTAGAATTTCCTTTATTAAAGGTCCTATTAAAATATATTTATATTAACTTGAAAGATAGTTCTGCTTGGTATAGAATCATCTCAGTACATAAAAGTCAATTTTCCACCGTCTTCTGCTGTCATTATTATTGACTAGAGGCCCAGTGCACAAAATTTGTGCACTTGGTGGGGCGGGGGGTGGGTCCCTCAGCCTGGTCTGCACCCTCTCACAGTCTGAGAGCCCTCAGGGGATGTCTGAGTGATGGCTTAGCACTACTTAGGAAGCAGGAGAGGCTGGAAGAACACTGACCACCAGAGGGCAGCTCCTGCGTTGAGCGTCTGCCTCCTGGTGGTCAGTGCGCATCATAGCAACTGGTCGTTCTGCATTCAGTCAATTTGCATATTAGCCTTTTATTATATAGGATAAGTTAATCTTAAGTGTAATAGCTATTTCTTTCTAGATAATGTGTTTTGTTCTTGTTTTCTTCTTCTCACTGACTGCTTTGATAATATTATTTTTGGCATTCTATAAAATCATTATGATGTGTCTAGTATGAATTTATTTTGTGTAGCTTGGTATTTGCCAGGAATCTAGGTCTTAAAGATTAATAACTTTCAACAATATTTAAAAATTCTCAGCTATTTTGTCTTTGAATACCGCCTCTTTCTCATTCCATTACTGTGTTCTGGAAGTCTAGTTAGAAATATATTAGATCTATCTATTCATCCTCATGTCTCTGAACCTCTAATATTTATCATTTTATTGTCTTTCTGTACTACCTTATGAATAATTTGTATCTATCTACAATTTCACTGATTCTTTAGTTGTGCATTTTATGTTCTTTTGTTTATCGATATATATTAAGTATCCTCTTCTACTTTTTAGTTCCAGTGATTCTATTGCACTCTTGTTGAAATGTTTGATTGTTCTTTAGAGTCTCTTGTTCCTTGCTTATATTTTAAACATTTAAAAACCTCTTTAACCCCTTTTAAAGCTAACATATTCTATGTGATGGTTTTACCTTCTATAGCTTGTGGGTCTGATTCTGATATTTGTTTTTTCCATGGGCTTTTACTTAGGGTGTCTTGTTTCTTTCTGTGTTTTGTAATACTTGATCACAAGATGATCATTTTCTTTGGACCTTTATATAAACGAATTTTTAAGGCCTGGATGAAAGTTTCATTCTTCCATATCTGAACTGATATTTCAGCTTTTCATTTTTCAGATTTTATAAGTATTTTTTTAATTAGGACTACAAGACTTTACAAAGACCACCTATGGTTACAAATTCTCATGAGTTCATTTTTCCCCTCCACCCAGTGCAAAGGTTACTTATTATCTCCTTTTGTAAGACAGATTTAATTCTTCTTCAATCTTACATTCAGTGTATGTGGAAGTCTCTTATAAGACTTCTTATCTTGGGCAAGCCCTAGTCATTATCTTTTTCTTTCCTCAACTCTTACAATAATCAAAGTAGAAATTCAGTCTCCCAGAGTCTGGTAAAAATCCTCAGAGAAAAATTTGGCTGTCACTCATTTTCCTGAAGAATTCTTGATTTCACCTCCTTTTGGCTATGGATTCTTTACTATCTAGTAGTTCAGCAATAAACTTGAAAATATTATTTTTGTATTTTGCCTTACATTTTAATTGTTTTCATTGGGAGGGTCATTTAGGGTATCTAGCAGGACATACTGCTAGAAATAAAAGTCTCAGCCAACTTCTAAAATAATAATACTTCCTTCCTGTCACATATTTAACTGTGATATTAATACATTTTCCCCTGTTTTTTTTTTTGTTTGTTTGTTTGTTTTATAGTGTTCCTGTGAGTCTCCAGTGAGATAGTGGATATCAAAGTGTTGTAAGGTATAAATGGCAGTGGGTTGCTATTATAATGAACTGCAAGCCAAACTAGTGGTTTGGATTTAGGGGAAAGAGATTATAAATTTAAAGGAGAGAGAGCTCATTTCCAGTTGAGGCAATCAGATAAAACATACTGGAGATTGCACTTGAGTTGAACCTTAATGGGTTTGAAGGATTTGCCTAGTCAGAAATGGAGAGCATTTTATATGAAGGTAATCACATAAACAAAGGCTAGTAGACTGCATTGCCTTATTTTGAAAGGGAGGCCTTTGATCTGGTCTCTTGTCCATTAGTACTTACCTAGTAGCATTGCCTATATGCTGGTTCCTGACTTAGATAATTAAAAAGTCCATACCACCCCCATCTCAGAGATTTCACAAACAGCCACAGTTGTCCACATTTATTATGGATAGGAGATATATTTAGCAGGGTCTTTGACCCATATAAAAATCTTCCAGGTACAGAATGGCCCAAGAAGCATTAGTAGAAATATACTCCCATCAAGATTGACAGGTATGTATGAATGGTAGGTAAGATGGCATACTTTGGGCTAGAGGCTGTTGTGGAACAATAAGCAATGAAATATTGGGTGTGTTGTCAAGGAGGCTGGTGATGAAACATTCACAAGTAGAGCAAATTATATCATTACTCTTTTTCATAATACAGATTCTAAAATGTAGTGTAAGATTATAGGTTGGAGTTAGATAAAACTGGAAATTTGCAGATTGACAAAATTCTGGTTTTAGAAAAAAGTTTAACAGAATCCAAGAAGACACATTAGAGTTGGAAGAAACTAGCCTAGTCCTTATCTACCTTGATGTATAGATGGGAAGAATGAGGCCCAGAAGCGAGAAGGGGCCTGGCCACGTTTACCTGCTAGTCAGTGGCAAGAGCTGGTATACTGATTCCTGATACAATGCTCTTCCTCCTGCCTGCCTTTATGCTCAGAGGTTTTCTGAACACCTGGTGAACTGCTGTACGACAGGTACCTTTAACCAGAGACAGGAAAGAAATGCAAGACTTGGCAAAACTCTTGGGAGATTGTAGGGCTGGATAATACCTTTTTTTTTCTCCCAATACAACTCTGAAATTTGGGGAGGAGGTGGCTGCTCTGTGGAGAACATTAGGTAATGTAAACCAGACATTGCCATCACTCCTGAAGTGGATGAATGTGAAGACAATTTCAATGTGATATCGTTCCTTCTTTATTGCTATTTATAATGGTGCCTGTTTTTTAGTTCCTTGGGCCTTTTTGCAAAGGCTGAGAAACTCAACCAGCTTTCAAAAAGAAAATATAGTGCAGTGATCAACATCGTAGACTTTGGCAAACAAACATACTTTAGTTTGAGTTCAGGCTTTATTACTTAGAAGTAACCTTGGGTCTGGGCCAAAAATAATATTGAGTCAGAGTCTTAGTTTCTTTATCTATATAATGGGAGTAATTGTGCTCAAATCATAGGGTTGATGTGAGGATTATGTAAGACACAATATAAAGAGCTTATCTTTAGCGTTTCTTGACACATAGTAAATGCTCAGTACATTTATTATTATTACTAGAGGCCCAGTGCATGAAATTCATGCACTTGGGGAGATATTCCAGTCTGGCCTGTGCCCTCTCACAGTGTGAGAACCCCAAAGAGGTAGGTCCCACCCACCTATCTGGGGCTCCTTGATGGATTGCCTCAAAGAGGTAGGCCGGAGCTGGGGGTCCCACCTCAGTGGTGGGCGCAGGGCCACAGGAACCCTGGCGGAAGCCATGCGGAGCAGCCGCCGGGCCCAGCCTCCACTGTGCGTGCAGCCATCTTGTGATGGCATGACAGCATGAGGACCACCTAGACTTTTTAAAATATATATATTTTATTGATTTTACAGAGCGGAAGGGAGAGGGATAGAGAGTTAGAAACATCAATGAAAGAGAAACACCAATAAGCTGCCTCCTGCACACCTCCTACTGGGGATGTGCCCATAACCAAGGTACATGCCCTAGACTGGAATCGAACCTGGGACCTTTCAGTCCGCAGGCTGACACTCTATCCACTGAGCCAAACCAGTTAGGGCCCACCTAGACTTTTATTAGTAAGATTCCCTTGACTCAACCTCTGTGTTACACTTTATTATATTCTTATACAATATGTTTTGGCATAATTTCCATCTCCCAAAACTAATTGTGTTGCAGTTTTATTTAAAATCCATAGTGATCTTAACTGGTATTCTGTATTCAGTTGTGAGGAATGGAGAATGATTTGTTGGTAATATCCTAAACATTAAATTTGGTGGTTAATTTTCTTAAAAGTGTACTATAGGAGGTTCAATTTTTTTTTCCTTTTAATACTGTCAGTCTCACTTATATTTGTATTTGCTTACTTAAGTGGAAGAAAAAGGGGTGAAGTGATAGTTGTGTGTCAGGAATTGCATATAACTCTGGAGGCTCCCTTGAAAGTATGTCACACATGTGATCATTATCTTTAATATGTGGCAACTGAGGATGACTGGACTACAGAAAAAATTCCACTTCTTCACAGGACACACAAGCTTTTCACAGTGGGCCTTATCTTCAATTCTTTGTACCAAAGCAGAAGCCATACTCTTTCCTGCCTCTTGGGAATTTATCTCTGCTCTTCTTTCTGCTTTGGTTGTCTGTTCAACTACCTTTCCTTCCCGTGTAATTTCATCTCATTGTTCAAGGCCAAAGTCTGATGTCTTCTCCTCTAAAAAAATGTAATGTTGTCTCTTCTTCTCCAGCATTTTTTTGAATTCTTGTTTGGATGAATGAATGAATGAGGCCCCCACAGCCACAGAGCACCAATTTGGCTGGCTCCACACAGCTTGCACTACCACTTAAGATGATGCTACTGCTTTTCTCTTGGATGCCCTGTTTGCCATCCAGGAACCTCATGCTAGTGTCGGCCCAAAAAGGTCATGGCAGGTATAGATGGGATAGTATGCTGTCACCACAAATGCTCTTGAACACATTCCAAGAATTGTACCAGATCCTGAGGTCTTTGATGGATTGGTCTAATGTGAGAAGCCTGAGACTGGAAATTAGAAGATTCCATGCTTTCCATATAGACTTAGGGTCACTAACTATTCAGGAGCAGGTTTGGGGCCAATAACTTCATTATGCTGAGCCTCAGTTTTCCTTTCTGTAAAATGGGCTTAATCCATGACCTGTCTGCCTCTTCAAAATGTTATGAAGTTCAAGTGAGATCATGTGTTCTGAGAATTGAAATACTGACAAGAATTTTTATGCCTCTGCATTTACCCTGGGATAAAGGACAAACTCTATAGTATAATACATCGGCCCTCACTGACTTTATTTGTGTCTCCTTTTCTACCATCCTTTTTCACAGCCACACCCTTCTTTAAACATTTCCTTCAGGCCAAACTATTTGTAGTTTTCCTTAAAAGATTGCCATCTCTTGCATAAAAATGAATTGCCATTTTCCCCACCTCAACTCTATCTTCATCCAACCTGGTCTACAACCTAGACTTCTCTAAGAAGCCTTACTTGAAATCCTCACTAGACTATGTTAGGCATCTTTCTTTTGCACTCCAATAAGACTTTGAACTTCTGTAACTATTACATTATATAGCACTTATTACATTATATTACAATTATATGTCTCTTTGTTTCTTCCACTAGACTGCAAGTTCCATGAGGACAGATACCATGTTTGTCTTGTTCCTTTGTGGGATACATAGTGATTGCAAAAATAAATGAGGGGATGTTTGGATATTGTGCCCATGTGAAGAGTTCTTGCAGTCTTTTTTTAAAAAAAATATATTTTATTGATTTTTTACAGAGAGGAAGGAAGAGCAATAGAGAGTTAGAAACATCAATGAGAGAGAAACATCGATCAGCTGCCTTCTGCACACCCCCTACTGGGGATGTGCCCGCAACCAAGGTACATGCCCTTGGCCGGACTCGAACCTGGGACCTTTCAGTCTGCAGGCCAACACTTTATCCACTGAGCCAAACCGGTTAGGGCTCTTGCAGTCTTTTGAAGTGGTGTGGTTCTCCTAAACGTTAGTCCAACCTTGGCATTATCCCCTCTTGGCACAGTGTATAAGTATCAAAAGAGCTTGCTTCCTTCGAGGACAAGTATCACTGCCCAAGGAATGTGTCTCTCAGCATCTGCTTGCCCTGCCAGCCTGTTTTCTGGTCTGATATTTGAAGTGACCTAATGGGGTTGGAGGGAAATGTTTTCATATAATCTGGCTTAAGTCAGCTTATTTGGTATAGTTTTGCTGGTTGGTAGTCAGACCAAATTCCCCAAATAGCCTTCTCCTTGCTTGAAGCACCATGGGAGAAAAATTGAGGGAAGATGGGGAAGTTGTGGCCTAAAAAATGGTGACATAAGAATCTGAGGAGAGACCAAGATGGCGGCATAGGTAAACACCGGAGACTGCTGCCGCAAACAACCACTTCAAAAATACAACTAAAAGACGGAACGGACATCACCCAGAACCACAGGAAGGCTGGCTGAGGAGAGACTCTTCAACTAGAAGGAAAGACATCAGCACACCGACGAGGCTCAGAGGCGCAGTGTGGAAAATACTCAGGTGCGGAGGTGCGCGCGCAAAGCGGGCTGGTGGCTGAGGGTGCGGTTGTCGTTTTCTTCAAGACTGCTGCCGCAAACAACCACTTCAAAAATACAACTAAAAGACGGAACGGACATCACCCAGAACCACAGGAAGGCTGGCTGAGGAGAGACTCTTCAACTAGAAGGAAAAATAACAGCACACCGAGGCTCAGAGGAGGCGCAGTGTGGAAAATACTCAGGTGCGGAGGTGCGCGCGCAAAGCGGGCTGGTGGCTGAGAGCGCGGTTGTCGTTTTCGGTCAGGGGGGAGTCTCAGACTCTGAGCTCCAGATACGGGCGAATCGCTGGGGACTCAAACGGGAGAAGTGGGAGTGTCTGGCATCAGTTGGAAGGCAGCTTTCCCTCCGAGGTTTGCAGCGGTTCCTGGGGTTCTGAGAAGCAGAGCCTCTGGGAACGGGACTGAGAGGGGCCATAACCGCTCCCTCCGCCCGCCCTGTTGAGCCCGCCCCGCCCAAGCCCTGCGCAGAGCCATTTGCCAGATCGCCTCAGGCAAAGGCTAGATTAGCACCTCCCCAGAGGACAGAAGTTTTCCGCGGCAGACACAGCTGATTCACACAGCCAGTCGGCCTGGTGGTCAAATCCCTCTAGTATTAACTACAACAATCAAGGCTCAACTAGAACAAGACTGCGCACAAAGACCACTAGGGGGTGCACCAAGAAAGCATAAAAAATGCGGAGACAAAAAAACATGACAGAAATGGAGGATATAGAGCTAAAAAACGCAATTTTGAGGGCTTGCAATAAACTTTTGGAGAGCCTCACGAAAACTAATGAGACCCTCGATGCTATGATAAAGAAACAACTAGAAATTAAGCATACACGGTCGGAAATAAAGAATATTACACCCAATAGCAGACCAGAGGAGCGCAAGAATCAAGTCAAAGATTTGAAATGCGAAGAAGCAAAAAACACCCAACCGGAAAAGCAAAATGAAAAAAGAATCCGAAAATACGAAGATAGTGTAAGGAGCCTCTGGGACAGCTTCAAGCGTACAAACATCAGAATAATTGGGGTGCCAGAAGATGAGAGACAGCAAGATATTGAAAACCTATTTGAAGAAATAATGGCAGAAAACTTCCCCCACCTGGTGAAAGAAATGGACTTACAGGTCCAAGAAGCGCAGAGAACCCCAAACAAAAGGAATCCAAAGAGGACCACACCAAGACACATCATAATTAAAATGCCAAGAGCAAAAGACAAAGAGAGAATCTTAAAAGCAGCAAGAGAAAGAGACTCAATTACCTACAAGGGAATACCCATACGACTGTCAGCTGATTTCTCAACAGAAACTTTGCAGGCCAGAAGGGAGTGGCAAGAAATATTCAAAGTGATGAATAGCAAGAACCTACAACCAAGATTACTTTATCCAGCAAAGCTATCATTCAGAATTGAAGGTCAGATAAAGAGCTTCACAGATAAGGAAAAGCTAAAGGAGTTCATCACCACTAAACCAGTATTATATGAAATGCTGAAAGGTATCCTTTAAGAGGAGGAAGAAGAAAAAGGTAAAGATACAAATTGTGAACAACAAACATGCATCTATCAACAAGTGAATCTAAGAATCAAGTGAATAAATAATCTGATTTACAGAATGAACTGGTGATTATAATGAATCAGTGACCATGAGCTGAATATTCTAGGACTAGTCCCTTGTCACAGGTCCTAATTCACAATAACATTAAATAAGTTTTTTGGCCTTGTTTCCTCATGTGAAGAACAAAAACTTGGGGTTAGGAGCTAAGACCCCTTCTAGTTCTAAAAGGAAACAAAAATAAATCAAAGCTTAGCCCAATATTGCCTTAGGGATGGGTGTGATAGGCTGTAGTCCCAGATGGGCCTGGCCTAAAGCAATTAATAGACTGTAAACTCACTGAAAGCATGGACTGTGACTTATTTAATTCTTATTTATCTCTGTTATTTATGAGATCATTGTTGAGGCTTTTCCCCATCCATCAAGGGCTACATATTCTCTTGCAGAAACACACACAAACATACATGCTAAGAATCTTTTGTTTGCTTCTGTCCATAAAGCACTGTTTGCAGGAACATGTTGAGAAATCCAACCACTCTGAGTTGATCAGTGAAACACATGGCTCAATAAGGGATCACTCTTAGGGATGCTGGCATTTAAACAGGGAGCAAAGCCAGAGAAATAAACCCAACAGCTGGGCTACATACATTCTTACTGAATCCCCAACCCAGTCCAGTTGAGAGGTACTGTGACAACCCCTATTATAGGTTGAGGACACTGAGGCATAAAGACTTTTCATATTATTCCTTAATATATCTGTTATACCACATTGATGGCCTGTATCTCAAGTCCAGAAATTCATTTTGGGATCTCATAACTATACACACTGAAATGAGATAAGAGGGGAGCTTACTTGAACTTTTGAAAACCCAAAAGAATGATGGATCAAATTTTACCTGGGTGGTCAAGAATTATATGACCTCTGAAAAACAGTGAGGATGTGAACGTGCCTATTCCTTATCTGAAGCTTGACAAGAACTGGGGTTGAAGCCCATACCCATTTTATGCTCCTACAAAGATGAGGATGAGGGTGAACAGCTAGATTTTGTGTGGCTTTTTTCTGGCTGACAAGCTTAGGGTTTTTTATGAGAGATTATAATGGGATACCAGTGTCTATTTGTGCTTTCTAGCCTAGACCCTTTGATATTTTAGTTGTCCCAAGTCAACCTATGCTAAGGCCAACACAGGTCAAGTTTATAACCCCTGTGCAAAGATTTAAAAATTTATGTATATGAAAATGAAAGTAGCATCATAAGAGGTCACTGGGCATGATACCAACTCTTGACTTCAATAAAGACAGACAATAAAAACAGCTAATTAAAGGAACTCTGATGACATTCATCTGAAATTTTAGCTTGTTTTATGTTTTAACAAATTAACAATGGTGATAAGAGGACATTAGCAGCTTTTCTAGAGTCTCTTTGTTAACAACAACTAGAGCCTGCAGCTACAACAGGGGCTGTAGCCAAGTTTTAGCTGGCAGACCAGCAAGCCAATATTTTATACAATGGATGATACTTCTGAAAGCAAAGACAGAGACAAACCCAGAGTCACACATGCATTACAACAAATGAATTTCTGTCATTTTTAATCATATTTAGAGCAACAAAAGATTCCACGATTACAAAAAGAGAACAGAACACTAGCAGTTGGGGCTGGTCCTGCTGCCCAGTGGAGGCCAAGTGCCGCTGTGAGAACTGAAACCCCATTAAAACAAGTTTCAATCAAAATTAATGTTTCTTTTGAAAAATCTTTATATGATGCTTTCTCTTTTTCTTTATTTTCCCTCAATATTTAAATTAATTCTTACATCTGGTTACATAGTCTGCTCCCTCCTGCTGCCAAATTAAGCTCAAGGACAGCACAAGAATGTCATGTTGAGGCACTCCCTAACCAATGTTCCAGTCTAGGAGAAAGCAGAAGGGTGTCACTAAGTTCTGAAGGGACTCTCTTTTAGCTTGAGCCATCCCAAAGGTGACTATTCTCATCACCTGAATGGCTTATGGGATAGGCCAACCCCACAGGCACTTCATTGCCATAGAGTGAGCACCAAGGACCAAGGTTGGAAAAGACTGCAGGCTTGCCTTTTCTGCTGTGCAGGAAACATAGTCCAAAAATATGAAGCATCAGTCAGAGAGGGCACCACCAGAGAAGCAGCAACATATCATAATTTTCTTTTCTTTGGGGTATGTGTGTGTGTTCCAGTCTTTGGTGGCCAATGGAATCTGCAGCTATATGACAGTCTTGTTAAGTAGTGCATGTGGGAACTATTTTAAGCCACAAGGGCCACTTAATCCATAGCTTTTAATTTAATTCCATAAGAGGCTGAGAGACAAGTGGGATACAGAATAGAACCAGCACCTCTGCTATACTGAATTGGGGTTGGAAACCAATCAATACATATTATGGACTTTCTGGCCAAACCAAATGGGGATAAATTGAAACTGAGTCAAAGGGTGTTCTACCTTTAAGAGTCTACCTGCTAAATTCAAATACTTACCATTTACTTTGGTGGGTGGTAATATTGCAAGTGTTTTGTTGCCTCAGCAGAAGTGTCTGAAGAGGGGTGAATAACGTGAATTTTTCTGCCTTCACCTAGAAATGGTTAAGAGTTGGGAGGCTTTGAGCAATAGACCCCAGTGTCAATCTCTTAATTGAAGAAAAATATCCTTACCTATGGGCAGAGACAGACCAGTACCTACAGAGATATAACTTATAGTACATTGACAATTTTTTAACAGATAAAAACACATTTCCATTGTCAAAATCTTTACAGAACATATCCAAAACCATAATTAAAGTACACAGACACCCAGTAGCAAGAGCACCTCAATTGCAGGTGAGTAAATTATGTGAAAGACAGAGCACTTGCTCCAGGTTCCCAAGTGCAGTAAATTGCCCTTTTCTCACAAGGATGGTGAAAAACAAAGAATGTCTTTCCTTCTTCCAAATGCTTAGGTCCCATGAGGGGGCCATTGACTAATCATTTTGATGGACCTTTGGCCCCAAGTCTGGGCCTTCCCCAGTCAGTTCCAATGAGTTTTCACCACCCTTTAAACATTCATCAGTCTTGGGCTAGTAAAGTGCAATATATCATGTACCATACCGCTTCCCCACCTCTGCTCCTTTGCAAGGCCTGGGAATCAGGCCCCAACAGGGGCAGTGATCTCTTAGTTATCTGATCAACCCAGGTGACTTTTATGTTTTTATAGAGCTTCCAAAATGGAACTGCAGCCTCTCTCACAAGTACATGGTATGAATTGTGACCTGGAACCAAATATAAAGGAGCAGAGAAAGGTAAAGCTATCAAAACACATTATATCTATGTTTATAATTCAATTTTGAAACATGGATACAAATACTCATGTACAATATATTTCAACCTTTTGCCTTAAACTGAAGAGAACTTTTTTGTGTCTTCCAAAGTGGGCAGAAATGAGGATTCCTGCCTGCTGTCCCTCTAGTGCAAAATCTAGTCCTTTAAATGCTCTCTTTATCAGCAAGGATTCACATCTTCAGATAAACTACGATGGGCACTAGCAAACACAGTGGCCAATACAGTTCCATTTCCAACCATGCAATTATGGACCTTTAAAAAATTTCTGAACAACTAGTGGAGAAAAGGAAAGCTAGTTCTCCTTATAAAATCTCTTAGTTAAGAACCCATAATCCCAATTATTTTTTTTTCAAAATTATCTTCTACTTTTCTAAACATGTATATTGTGTGTGGGGGAAACCCACAGAACTCTTATAAGTCAGTCTTTGGATAGCTTACCAAAGAGGCACCAATGTTTACTCCCTCCCTGCCCTTAAAAATTTTGGTATCTTAGCAGATACAGTGTAATCTTTGGTTACATAATGTGATGCTCTCAACTCTTTGTCTTTTTTAAAACATCTTTCAAAGATTTTCAAAGAGATTAGCGATGAGAACAGAACTGCCTATAAAAGGCAGCAATGAGAACATAACTATCTATAAAAGAAATTGCACATGCAAAATGGCTTATTTTGACTTTAACTTTGGGATTTGATCCTGTGCTTTAGCATTCCTGATTCTCATGACTCCCTATAGGGGGTTGAGCATGAAGGCCATTTCCTTGGCTCAGTGACCTTTCATTTGGGCAACTGGCACAGGATAATTAGTAGTCAGCCACTTGTTTTCTCATGGCCATGCAGGAAACATGCAGGCATAGTTACTGAGTTGTCTGGAAAGAATCTTATAAGGCGAAACCCTGGAACAAGGTTGGGAAGGGGTTAAAGGGAGTGGCTTGGGCTTTTGTACTCTGCTAAATATCAAGGGAGAAAAGAGGTCAAGGCCATGTCTGTGCTGTGCTAATGAAACAAACAGGAGCTACTTGAAGCTCAAAGTTAGGTCATTTGTGTAATTGGTAGTATCATGTGGATGGTAGAACTACTTTCTCTTAAAGTACAAACAGAATTATTTTTGCTATATATGCATATGTACATTTAGAAATAAAGGATGGACAGAGAGGGACTTTAGTATCACCACATTATTTCTCAAACCTGAACTACTTAAAGGACAGAGGGATGGAAGGAAACTTTTTTTCTTTTTTAGTGCCAGTGAACATATATAAAATATATATGTATTACTGATTTTCTTTTTCAAAGATATGACAGAATCCTTTAAAATATCTTTCTCATTAAAAAAATAATGAGCTTTCCAAGAATGATGACACTGTTTGTGGCATAGAAAATCAATGGAACGTAGAATCCAACCCTCATTTCAGCTCAGACACTAAGCTTGGGCAAACTGCCCAATGAACAAAAGTTGAAATTGCCACACAATTCTTTTATTTGACCACAGAGTTTGTGACCCTGGCAGCGGTCTGCTGCCCACACAGACAAGACCTTCTCCTACGGTGCTCCCTTTTCCTTTCTCTTCCTCACTTTCCATCCCCATTGAACACTGAAAACCTCTTTAGAAATAGCTTCTTTGGAGATAGTGACTTGTCTGATGAGTGATCTTCATCTTCCAGCTCACCAGGTGAGTGGATCTTATTGGCCAATCCTTCACGGGTGAGCACAGTGTACCAACCACATCAACACTGTTTGTAGAGTGCATGCAAAATGAGACTTCTGCCAATTACATTGGCTGAAACATCAATGACCAAAAGAAAGCATAAATCCCCCTTTCATCTTTGAGAGAACAAAGCCAAGCTAAAATACTTTTTCTCATAGACTCCCCAGTGCAAAAGCAGTAGGCCTAAAGCCTTGTGTAGGCTGTTTTCCCTATTCTTGCCATCCTGAAATTTAGAGTAATCCAGTTGTTGCTGATTTTAATTACACTGATTTTTGGCTTTCACAAGTGAAAACATACATATTCATAAGGACAATAGTCACAATTGAGAAATCTCTAATGATGAAAAATTTGATAATCAGGAAATGGAAAGGAGAGACTCTAGTCTTTACAAGAAGAGGTATTAGAATGATAATATCAAATCCATGTACCACAAAAAGTGAAGATCATTTCAAAACAGATGTAAAGAAATTATTAAAATGTAATCTAGTTTAACTGAAAAGAGTGGTGTATTTTTTTTTCTGTTTAAAATAGCAAAAAGTGCCGAAACCGGTTTGGCTCAGTGGATAGAGCATCGGCCTGCGGACTGAAAGGTCCCAGGTTCGATTCCGGTCAAGGGCATGTACCTGGGTTGCGGGCACATCCCCAGTAGGAGATGTGCAGGAGGCAGCTGATCGATGTTTCTAACTCTCTATC
>NW_005353746.1:55663-87859 GCF_000412655.1 Myotis brandtii
GGTTGCGGGCACATCCCCAGTAGGAGATGTGCAGGAGGCAGCTGATCGATGTTTCTCTCTCATTGATGTTTCTGACTCTCTATCTCTCTCCCTTCCTCTCTGTAAAAAATCAATAAAATATATTTAAAAAATAATAAAATAGCAAAAAGTGATCCTGTGAGCTTATATAAGCCAAATGGTGTAATAACAAAGAAAAACAGAATTTGTCTATCTTACGCCAGAAAGACAACCTGCCCGTATTAGTTTTATCCAGCAGTCTTGGATTGGTATATCACCCATCTTAGGTTCCTCTCTCCCTTGTTATTTAAAGAAACTGTTTTTGCAAGTTCTTTTGGCTATTAATATCAACACAGAAATCAGGGGAGGAAACCCATGTAGGTCATATCAGATCACTCAGAAACTATCTTCTCAACAAGTAAAGTGAACCAACTGAAATGGGCATCTTGTTGACTGGCTTCTAATTCCTTGAGTTTAGCAGATGAATTAAAGAGCTAAGTGAGGAGGCAGTGGCCAAGATGAGAAAGTAGTTGGGCATTCCCTCTTCACTTGGGATTAGGGAACAAAGTCAACAGAATAGAGGTGTGCCAAATGTCTATATGAAACCAGTGTCCCAGGAACACACCCTGAGTTCATGGGTGGCAGCCCATTGGAGCCACACCAACCAGAACTTTGCAAAGAGGCCATGGTCCTGTCGTCTCAATGTTTCAGCTTCCCTCTGACTGACAGGCAGCAACATAGGTGGGGAGTCTGGCTGAGTATGGTCAAAGTCAGAGCACATAATCTGCAGCAGAGGAGGAGGAGGAGGAGTAAATTCACCAGATGGTACCCATCTGGCTTTAAACTTTGCCTCTTAATTTAGTAGTCAGTCTCCTCTTGCTTTCTTCTCTCTTCTTCCCATGACTTCTGCAGGTGAATATGCTGAGTGGCAAGGAGAGCATTTACAGGGTTTCTGCTTCTAGTGCCCCATTCTTCCCAGCCTGGTAACTGAATGAATTTTCTCTTTAACCCCAATATGGGTTGCCCCTTTAGCTGCACTGAAGGAGAAAATGGGCTTTTTTCCACTTGGTAGGAAGGTACCATCTCTGGGGGACAAAGGCAAGTCGCCAAGCTTGTCCAATCTATTGATGCCTTCTTTCCAGTTTGTCTAAGGGATGAAGAGAAGATCTGGTAGTTGATGAGAGATACTTGGTAAGAAGTCTTTGAGTCTACTGCATTTAGAAATAAATGTTAAATCTGCTGCTTGTTAGCCTTCTTTGTGATGGGGGCTCTTAGCAAAGAGTCTGTGAACATGTCTAGAGAAGTGGGAAAATTTCACCACTGTTTTTGGTGAAGTTCAGGCCCACAAAACACTGAAGGAGGGTGGAGGAACCTTCAGCATGGAATCAGGCTAAAAGCATTCAGGTCTTTTAAAGGTGGGGGCAAGGAGGGATCAATTCTTCAGTGTCCTAAATGGAGAAGAGCCAAATCACCACTTCCTTTTCCTCTAACTCCAGCCCCAAGTTCCTCCTTGGCCCATAAATGGGAAAGCAGACCTGGATCTGAATGGGGCCTTCCAAAAAGTCAGATCTCTCTTCTCTTTCTTGCTGGTCTTACTCTTTAGTGGAAGTGTCCAAGTTTTGGCTAAAGAGAACATTTGTTCAAAGTTCTTAGAAAAGCTATTGAAAGTCAATTTGAGCATGGAGGCAGAGGGTGAGAGAAAGAGATTGGAGTGGGGGAGGCATTCACATGCAGACAAGTTTTTAAATAAGAAGAACACTTTCAGTACAATGAATTGCACTGCAGTTGAGCAGTCTAGACCTCAGGGACCAAGACTGTGAGCAGATATTGGTGATTTAGCTGTCCTCTTTGTCCTGTCTTAAATCTGTCTCTCCCCTCCCCCAACTCAGTTTTGGAGCCATCCTGCCCTCTAATGGAAAAAGCTTTATGCAGAAACTCTGGGAGGGAGGGTTTTGAAAAATAGCAATGACTCCCCATGGTCTTGTAATGCTCACCTTATTCTAGTCACTGTTAGCGTCTTTGGGGATTTGTTTGTTTTTATATTTTTGAAAGGAAAAAATATCCTAGAAAGTTTTTTTGGTTTTTGTTTGTTTGTTTGTTTGACTTTTGGTTTTCCCAGATACTCTTAGCTCCGTAAACTTCCCGTGGCACTAAGTGAGTAAACATTTGTGTGGCTGGCACACAGCACACTGCTATAAACAAGCACAACTTGACACTGGTCCACATGAGGATCATCACAGATTTAAAGAAATATAACACCATTCAAAACACAGATAAGAGACATTCATTGCAGAGAGCAGAGTCTGAAAGTGCCATGGGAGGGTCAGATGGGGAGGTGGGGGGCGGGGAGAAAGAAGGAAAATAGAAAAAAGTCTGGCAAACAGGATTCAGGAACATCTTCTTGACAGACTACACATCAATAGAGGAAATTCCCCAAGGCACAGAAGAGAAATAGTGCAGAGTTATAACAGGCAGAAGATATCTGAAAAGGGGAGTGAGGTGGGGTGAGGAAATGGGGGCTTCCAAAGCTTCATTGAGTGTGGAAATAGATGGGCTTGACTTTTCCAGAAAGGATCTTGGGTACTTGCACAGAGATGATCTCTGCCATCATTTCTGGAAAGTCCACGCTCACCATGTGCGACTTGATTAGCAGGTCAAAAGTGAACTGGTGCAGCTCTCGTGCAATCTGTAGGGGGGGACAATAAGAGAGGGAGGAAATAAGAAATAAGGGTTGACAAAGAGTTGACTTCTATCAGGCTCTTACTCCCACCTTTGCTTTTTCTCCTTCCCTATTCTTGGTTGTGTGTGTGTGTGTGTTTGTGTGTGTGTGTGTGTGTGTGTGTGTGTGTGTGTGTCTGTGTGCGCGCGTGCACTCTAAATGACCTCCATAGAATCACTGAGGGTTCCCAAGAGATCTCTTACACCATTGTAAACTCTCTGACTCAGGACTAAGTATTCCTCTTCCCCAGGGCTCCTCTCTCTCTCTCTGTCTCTCTCTCTCTGTGTCTCTCTGTCTCTGTCTCTCTCTCTCTCTCACACACACACACACACACACACACACACACACTCAGAAACACAAACGGTGTATGCACAAAAACTCACACTCGTGACTCAAAGAAGAGGGGGAAAACATCCAGGTCTGTTTTGTCTGCCCAGAGAACTTATCTGGTCTAAGCCCATTCCCTGAGTCCCAACTGCTCTGTTCTCAACTCCTCCACCTCTTTCACAACATCCAGCTGGGACATCGTGACCTGTGTTCATTTCTTCTCCATTGCATTTTCTTCCTGGACCACACTCAAAGTAAGAGGAGTATGGAAGCACCTCCCAACAGGTGGTGCCAGACCCTAGAAGAACATACTATCATTTGGCTCTATCAGGCAGCTCTCCCTGACAAGGCACCCTCCATCATTTGCTTACAGGCTGCACAGAGTCCAGGAGCTTGGTGAGCTGGTAGAAGCGCCTTGAGCAGGATGTGGGATTTTTTCTCTTGCATGCAATGATACGATCAAGTTCCTTGATGTAGTTCATTCGAAGTTCATCAAAGAATTTTTGATTTTTCAGCCCATCCACTGGAACTGATGTGGGATGAAGACAGAATGGGGAGGGGAAGCATGCCCACAAAGGAGCATTAGATAAAGCACCAAGTTTTCTGGCCACAAACTTGACACCCACCCCACAGGGAGGGAACCATCTACTTGATTTCCTGCAGCTGAAGTCTGTATGTCTGGGGCCTTCAGTTTGCCAGAAAGGTCTTAGGGGAAAGGCTAGCTGGACCCAACTTGAAGAGCATCAAATACATACAATGTGCTTAACCTTTCCTTTTTCTAGTCTTCTTATCACATTTCTTAGGACCTGTGATTTTACATTATCCACAGAGTAGTTCTGATTTAGACAATTAAAACACATAACTTTGAATACCAAATTTTGACTCATTTATCAGCTAAAAGAGCACTCTGCTTAGAAGAGACATTACAGAAACATTTTTGGATGCCAAATAAACTCTGTCTGAGTTATTTACATAGACCTTCTCTTGTTGGCAGGGGAGGAAGTTCTTTCTAGGAGGCAGTCCCTTCTGCCCTGCAAGAAATATAAGGTAGGCCTTGCCTGATTCTATGGTAGAAGGTATGGAAAACTTCAGAGGTCTGCTACAATCAGCCAAAAGGTTTTATCCCAAAGAGAGGATCAGGATAGGCGGAAATCTAATGGAGGATGAATTTTAGCAATGACATTGGTCTTTATCTATGAAATTTATCCTTGTTAAGCAAAATGATGCTAAGGGAGAATGGAGTGGGAAGGGTGAAAACGAAAGGGAAATGTCCAAGAGCTGATAACACTTTAATGAAAAAAGCAACTGTTCTCTGAGCCCCTAGGCCCCCAAGGACATTCCCTAGCCCTCCAGGCACTTACTAATGCTGAAGAGCAGCAGTGCCTTCATGCACAGGAATTCCTGGGGGGTGATTTGGAGCCATCCAAACTCTTGAGAGAGGTGCCTCATTCGGACACACTGGCTGTACATCCGGGACTTATGCATGCGGTACCTGAGAAAGAGACACACAGAAGAAGGGGAGAAATGAGGAAGGTTTATAACAAGTCCAAGAGAATGTCTCTCGTTGATCTCCCCTCGCCAGGTTCTCCAAGAAGAGCTTGGTGTTCCTCTTGTTAGTACTTCAATGGCAAGAAACAAGGTTGATATTCCCCCACTAAAAAAAAAAAAATCCTGATAACTACTCATCTCTCCTGGTCAGGATATGGGTAAACACATGGAACTTCCAGGTTCCTGTGTCCCTCCTGTTTCCTGAGACAGGGACAGACAAGTCTAACCAAAATGGGCCAGACACATGGTCTCTCTGACTACATTTTCAATAACCTAGCTACATCCAGAGCCAGAACATGCCTTCCAGGTATCACAACTTGGAGATTTTATAGGAGACAGGACTTAGAAATCAAGTCTTAAAGTAAGGATACCAAGATTCTTAAGTGACTATAGTAGTAGTTCATCTTATCAATTTCCCTGCCTCTTGTCTTGAATGCCATTTCCCATACAAAAAATTTAAGTATTTATTTAAATGCTCCTAAGGAAGGAGATTCATCCATTGTCCCTTCAAAATGAGTTCAAATGTTTATCAAATCATCCAGGAAGTGTTTCTGAATGTTCAATGTAAAGGTCCCCTGCTGAGGAAGAGCTTAACCCTCATATATTGGCTGCTCCTTACTACATTTTGGGAGTTATAAACAGTGTGAGCTGTTTTCATTATAGTGACTTGTGAACAGATCATCACATTATCACCTATAAATTATATAGGGAAGTGCCCAAGCTTCTTATGGGAAGCAAACTCTCTTTTCCATGACTGTCTATAGCAGTGATGGCGAACCTTTTTAGCTCGGCGTGCCAGCATTTTGAAAAACCCTAACCTAACTCTGGTGCCGTGTCACATATAGAAATTTTTTGATATTTGCAACCATAGTAAAACAAAGATTTATATTTTTGATATTTATTTTATATATTTAAATGCCATTTAACAAAGAAAAATCAACCAAAAAAATGAGTTCACGTGTCACCTCTGACACGCGTGTCATAGGTTCGCTATCACTGGTCTATAGCAAGCCTCTCAGAGAAAATACAGCATCCTCTAGCTGGTAGGCATTCTTGGTTTTCAGCACTCCATAAATTGTGAGAGAGAGAGAGAGAGAGAGAGAGAGAGAAATTATATATCTTGTGGAAAAAGTAAAAGGAATGTGACACCCACTTAAGTGGTAAGGAAAAAGACCTCCCAGATTGTGACTGAAGGTTGTGGTTTAATATTTTGGTTCCCAAACCACTAGCATAGTCCACAACCTGAGTATCTCTGGCACTAGGTGGATGGAAGCTCAACACTCTATCTCAGAGAAATTTTGGTTGGCCTAAAGAAAGGGGGGAGGAGGTGGATGGTGTAGAAATATTCAATTCTGACTGGAGCGCAACTGGAAAGAAGTATTTAGGTAGTAGCACAAGTCAATTGACCAAAACACTGTTGCTCCAAGCTCTTTCAATATAGAGAATTTTTTAATAACATCTGCTGACTCTGGGGCCTGGATCTGTTCTGGTCTTTATTGTACTTCCAGGACTCTGTTGATAACAACACTGCAGTCTTTTTACCTACCATTGATATCATGCTCCTGGCATGCAGGACTGCTGTAACACTGCTACAAGCCCCAAGAACAGAGAAATTAGGGAAAGATGGGGAGAAAGGCAACAGAAGAAATTCAGAAAAGATAGGAACAGAAAAGGGAGAGAAAGGGCAAAAAGAATAAGGAAATAGTTAAAAGGAAAGAAAGGGAAAGAGAGTAGAAGGTAGGGAACATGGGGTCAAGAATGGAATTCAGGAGAGCAGAGGTAGGTGGGAGTAAAAGAGGGGAAATGAAAATTGGAGAACACTGAGCACGGTGCCTGGCAATTCTTAAGTGCTCAATAAATTACATATAGGAAGGTGCCATTATCACACTATTCACCATTCAACAGATGAGAAGAATGAGATTCAAGGAAGTTAAGTAATTTACCAAAGGTCATACAGGTAGAGTTCAAGCTCATTACCCTTATATGTGTTTCCCAAAAAGGTCAGGAACAAAGAAAAATGCAGGGCTCATGATAGGGTTTGATATAAGAGAAATCAGCAAATGGGTTGGCTCAGATTCCTTGTCTCTCTCTTTGGGATTCAGTCTCCCTATTACTAGTACCTTAATGAGGCTAACAGCAATTAGTGTTTTTCAACTAGAGATTACTGTCTCCATATTGGGTGCTAAACTGTCACAGTGACTGGAGTTTTATTTGGTATATAGTGGACAGGTACCAGGAATGTTAAACATATTCCAATATGTGGGAACTTTCTGTGCAATGAAAAAGTATTCCTCCAAAAACGTCAACAACATCCCTGTTGAGAAACATTGGTTTTGATGTTTTTTAGGAATTCCAAGAGCTCTAGCATAGTGGGTTCCTATGAGAAGAAGGGGACAGGGGGCACCTATTTTTTCAGGAGCTCTGGGGCTTGATGTATTTAAGACCATGTGGGTAGTCCTGTGGTACCTTTTTTTTCTGGGGGGGGGCAGTAAAAGCATTTATTTTTTATTTTTTTAGATCTTTATTCTTGAGAGTATTGAAGATGTTTCCCATATCCTCCCCCATTACCCTCCTCCACCCAGATCCAGATCCTGCCCTACACCAGGCCTTCACCATAGGTCCCTATGTAAAGCAAATGTGCATATAAGTTCTTTGGTTAATCTCTTCCTGCCCCTCTCACCCCTTTGCACTGAGATTCATTAGTCTGTTTCATGTTTCCATGCCTCTGGTTCTATTTTATTAATCAGGTTATTTTGTTCATTAGATTCCTTGTTGTTCATTTTGAATTTTAGATTCAATTATTGATAGATATGTATTTATTGCTATTTTATTGCTCATATTTTGACCTCTTCTTCTTCTTCTTCTTCTTCTTCTTCTTCTTCTCCTTCTTCTTCTTCTCCTTCTTCTTCTTCTCCTTCTCCTTCAACATTTAACATTTTTTGTAATACTGGTTTGGTTTTGATGTACTCCTTCAGCTTTTTCTTGTCTGTGAAACTCTTTATCTGACCTTCTATTCTAAATAATAGCTTTGCTGGGTAGAGTAATCTTGGTTGTCAGTTTTTTATTTTCATCACTTTGACTAATTCTTGCCACTCCCTTCTGGCCTTCAAAGTTTCTGTTGAGAAATCAGCTGGCAGTCATATAGGTGCTCCTTTGTAGGCAACTAACTGCTTTTATCTTGCTGATTTTAAGATTCTCTCTTGTCTTTAACCTCTGGCATTTTAATTATGATGTGTCTTGGTGTGGGCCTCTTTTGGTTCTTCTTGTTTGGGACTCTCTGTGCTTCCTGGACTTGTAAATCTATTTCTTTCGCTAGGTAGGGGAAGTTATCTGTCATTATTTCTTCAAATAGGTTTTCAATTTCTTGCTCCCTCTCTTCTCCTTCAGGCACCCCCATAATGTGAATATTGATGCACTTGAAGTTTTCCTAGAGGCTCCTTACACTATCTTCATAATTTTGGATTCTTTTTACTTTTTGCTCTTCTGATTGGGTGTTTTTTGCTTCCTCATATTCCAAATCACTTATTTCATCCTCGGCATGCTCTACTCTACTATTGCCTGTAAAGTATTCTTCATTTCAGTTAGTGTATCCTTCATTTTTGACTGGTCCTTTTTTTATGTCTTTGATGTTCTCACTTATTTCCTTAAAATTCTCAGTAAGTTCCTTGATATTCTCACTAAAATCCTTGAAGTTCTCATTAAGTTCTTTAAGCATCCTTATAACTATTATTTTGAACTCTGTATCTAATAGTTTGCTTCCTTCCATTTCATTTAGTTCTTTATCTGGAGATTTCTTCTTTCTTTCATTTTTGACATGTTTCTTTGTCTCTGCATTTTGGCTGCTTCCCTATGTTTGTTTCTATGTATTAGGTAGAGCTGCTACATCTCTGGGAATTGGTAGAGTGGCCTTGTGTAGTAGGTGTCCTGTAGGACCTATTTGCTCAGCCTTCCTAATCGCCTGATCTGGGCACTCTAGGTATGCCTCTGTGTCATTTATGTGCACTATCCTGTTGTAGTTGAGCCTTGAATACTGTTGGCATCACTGGGAGGAATTTACCCCCATACCAATTGGCTGTGAGGACCAGCTGTGACTACCATGGAAGAGCTGCTGTGTAAGACACCCTTATGTAGCAGGACTTGCTTCAGTGGGGCTTTGGTGCTCACCAAGTCCAGCCCTTTAGTGTGTTGCTCATGGATGTGATAGAGTTGTAATATGGCATGGTCTGAAACTCCACCAGGTGCACTGGCTCTGGGGCCTCCTGAGAGGTGTAAAGTCAGCCACTGTCTATGTCATGCCTGGGGCCACCCAGCACAAGCTACAGAGCAATCTGTAGATGGCTGCTACTTGTGTTGGACTAGTATGTATCCAGGAGAGGCCAAGCTGTGAACCTTGTCAAGTTGCTGCTAGTGTCAGTCCTGGCCACTTATCGAGAAGTATAGAGCACATTGAGTCCAGCTGATGCTGGTTTGAGAGGTTTTAGGAAAGTCTGAAGCCTGAGCCAGAACATGCCATTCATATGGAAAAGACACTGCAAACAGCTTGGGTGGGGCAGGATCTCAGGGAGTCACCAGGGTGGGGCAAAAAATGTGGGCATACCTAGAGTGCCCAGCTGAGGTGACTAGGGAGGCTGAGCCACTGGGCTCTACAGGATACCTACTACACAAGAGCACTCTACCAATTGATGGAGACTCAGATATGGTGCCTGCCAGTCAGCTCTGTTGGGGGAAGTTCCCAGCACTTTCGTCTGTGAGAAAGCTGCTTCCCAGTTCTTGCCCTGATGACAGACAATTTAGTTCATCCCTGTATCCCCCTAGATTCTTTCAAGCTGCTGCCTTAGCACTGGAACTCGGAGAAAGTGAATCCGAAGACATCTGTGCACTGGCACTATAAGAGGACCTGTCTGGGTCTCTGGCTGCCTCCCTGTCACTCAACTACAATCGCCACTGGTTTTTACAGCCCAAAGTTACAGGGACTTCTCTTCCAAGCTCTGGAATCCTGGGCTGGGGGCCTGGTGTGTGGCTGGGACTGCTTGCTCCTCACGGGAGTTCTACTCAGCCAAGATATCCCTCCCGATTAAAAACATGCCACATGTGGGTGTCGTACCAGCCCATTCTACGCTTCTGCCCCTCCTACTAGTCTCAATGTGCTTCCTTCTTTACTTCTCTAGTTATAGGACTTCCATTCAGTCAGATTTCAGGTGTTTCTAAATGATGGTTGTTCTGTATTTTAGTTGTAAATTTGATGTGGTTGTGGGAGAATGCTAGTACTGGCGTTTACGTGTGGCACCTTCCTGTGGTACCTTTATTGTTATTGTTAATCCTCACCTAAAGATATTTTTCCATTGATTTGTTTAGAGAGAATGGAGGGGAAGGGGAGAGACAGAGCTAGAGAAACACTGATGTGAGAGAGACATATCCATTGGTTGCTTCCTGCATGCGGCCAGACCAGGGCTGGGGATTAAGCCTGCAACCAAAGTACGTGCTCTTGACCAGAATCAAACCCAGGATCTTTCAGTGTCAGGCTGATGCTCTATCCACTGAGCAAAAACTGGCTAGGGCTGTGGTACCTTTTGATGAAATACATGGGAATGGGCCAGAAAGCTGAGGTGAGGTACCACATACTTATGCAGAGGCAGAGAAGGAAATTTAAGATTTAGAAAATAGGCAATTATCACTTTGCGAAGGTCTTAGGGCTCTGAATGGTGAGGGTCTTGCAGGTGCATAAGGAGTTGATTCAATCACTGGAGAGCAGTAGGAGGATGGGTTTGAGAGATTAACATAAAGGGGGATTTTTAAGGCCTGCCCCAGAAGATGGTATCCTGGGTAACTCTTTAGAGATTTGGAAACCACAAAGCAGGTCATGCCAAAAGCCCAATGGTTATTCTTAGCTTCTGACTAACAGGGCTGGATGGCTTGCAAAAGGGCATCTGGGGGTGCTTATTTTCCTCCACATTGCTGTACTAGAAGGAACTACTGGCCTGTAGAATTTATTTTAAGGTTCTTCTCAGTTAGAGGACTGGAGAGAAAAGAAGGTCAATTTTTGCCCTGACCAAAGGGATTCTCTGTGGTGAGACTAATTCAAAGTCCTTGGGAATATTTTTCTGACTAGCTACATTCACAATGCCATCAAGGGACCCCAAACAGAAGTGGAAAAGAATATCACTATTGGAGAAAGTATCAGAAATGTACTTTTTATTTATTTATTGTCCATTATGGGCAGAGGTCCTCAAACTTTTTAAACAGGGGGCCAGTTCACTGTCCCTTAGACATTCCACACATGCGCACTGCAGGCCCGGGATGAGTTGGCTGCTAAGCAGGACAGGCAGCGGCGGCAAAAACACCCAGCGGGCCGGATAAATGTTTTCGGCGGGCCGCATGTGGCCCGCGGGCTGTAGTTTGAGGACCCCTGATTATGGGCCAGACATTTCATACCCATTAACTCCCATTTTAGAGTCATCATAAGAAACCATTTGAAAAAGTTCTATTTAGTTAACAGATGAGGAAACTGAGGGACAGGAAATTCAAAGGTCCTGCTCAAAGACAATGATGAACAGATTTTAGTCAATACCAGTGTAATTTCAAAATCTGAACCCTTGGACAAATTTATAAATGATAAATAGAACTGGTGGCAGGGCAAGCATTAATTAAACCTGTTTTTAAGAGAAGAAAAGTGACAGGGCCAAAGTCACATGGCCAGAGTGATGGAGCTGCTCTTCACCATCACTAACCACCATGAAGAAGTATAAAAACTTGGGGTTACACAGACATATTTTGAAATCTGTTGCCAACATGCACTAGCTCTGTTAACTTGGGTGAGTCACTTTATTTTGTTGAGCCTAATTTTTCTCATTCATTAAAAATTATCTTTACAAAGGGGAAATCTGGTTTTCATGAGGATTCAATGAGAAGGATTTAGAAAGTATCTAGTATAGTTCTGGCATAAAGGAGTTGCTCAACAAATGGTGACTGGCAGTAGCCCTTGATGAGCAAAAGGGACCAAAAGAACTTTAGCCCTCACAGCTAGAGTCTCTATGCCCATTCCCTATGCTGGTCAGAGTGAATGGAAAGGACCTTGATATGAGGTTTTGAGATAGGTTAAAAAGCATGTCAGAAACATGACCAAAATACCAAGGTTGGGTCTTGGGTGGGAAAGGGATGGCCTCAGTATCACCCCCCTCCCTTGTCTCCTACCAATTTGCCTTCTTGTCAAGCAAAGGCACCTCAGATTGTACAAGCTAGAAGGGGCCTCTACTGCCTCATATATAGGTTAAATGGGCTAGCCACCACTGTTACTACCATCATTACCATCAAACAGACATAGCCAGGATGCTGTGTTTATGTGAGTTTTGGGCTTATGAGCACTTACTCATTGAAAACCAGGTCAGGGGCAAAGTAGAGCATCCTGGAGTTGACATTGGTGAAGGACCGCCAGCCCATGGCAAACACCATGAGCCCCATCCATGAGTACTGAATGACTGCCATCTGGTCGTCCACATGCAAGTTTCGGAAGCCTGGAGATGGAGAAGAGACAATGGTCAGACTGGGGAATGGTGGGCTGGATAAAATCTGGGCATCTGCTGTCCTGAGAATCTCTAGCTCTCAGACAGCCCATGAAGAGCCCCAGGAACCACCAGTGCTGGGGAGCGGAAAGAAAGTAAGCTATGTGGTGGAGATAATATTCCTTGCCTTCTCTGTTTCACTGAGCTGCTCAAATGAGATGATGATGGAGGCAAAAGGGGCATTATCAGTTAGAAAAGACTAATCTAACACTTATTGACTGTTTTCAAAAAATACACTTTTTCTAAGCATGCTACTTATATTAACTCATTTAAACCTCACAACAATCCGATAATGTAGGTACTATTATTATCCCCATTCTGTGAATCAGTAAAAGTGAGTCACAGAAAGGTTATAGAACTTGTCCAAGATCATAAGGCTAGTAAATGGCACACCAAGGTCCAAAGCCGAGCAGCCTGACTCCAAAGCCTGTGCTCTTGATCGCTATGCCTTTCCGAAGATGCAGTGTAATAATCATTTCTCCCACATGAACAGCACTATTCAATTTATAAAGCTCTTTTCTAGCTATAATCTTATTTGTCCCTCTAACAACTCTGGGAATAGGGTATTATTACATAATGTATGGTACATGCTTTTGACAGCCACTGCCTTTTCCACACTACATTCAGGCTCTTTATCATCTGACTTTCTTTCTGCCTCCCACTTTCTCTCCATTATTATTATTTTTTTTGTTGTTGTTCAACAAGTAGCTGACTCTACTGCTATTTTTGCCCTATTACCATTGTTATACACAAACAGGCCCTTCATTACCTGCCTACTTAGACTAATTTCTTGCCATTTGCCTTCTCATAATCTAGGTTCTAGATATTCTGAAAAACTTATAATTTGCTGAATACAACATGCTTTCTCATGCGTCTATTTCTCTGCACAGGCAGTTGCCTTTGCCTGGAATGCCTTCTTCCTTCCTCAGGTTCTCCACCTAATAAATATGTACTCAGCATTCAAGTTTTCACTGAAAGGGTACCTCCTCTGTGAAGCTTTTTCCCACTCATCCAAGCAGAAGACTTAATAATTCTTCATTTACCTTCTAATTAAACCTTGTATAACCCCACCTAATTATAGCATTCATTACACAGTATTGGAATTTATCTATATACACATCTGTCTCCCCCATTAGACTTGGAGCTTCTTGAAGACAGGGACCACTCCTTCTTATTCATATTTTATTTCTTAGTACATAGCATAATTCAGATATTTGAGTAGGCATTTAAAAAATATTAATTAAATGGACTAAAGACCCTCAATTTATTTTAATTTTATAAAGTGGGATGAACTCCAGATTACCTCCCTTAAGCTCAGAGAACAAAGTTTCCCCGATGCTACCTCTACCACATAGATATAGCTATGTTCTCATGGAGGGTTCTAAACAGAGGGATGCTTAAACCATAACCTCAGAGCTCATCCCCTACCAGCATTTCATTTCTCTTCTCCCCAACAGTTCCAGAATTATTTGAAATTTTGTCTTGCTATACCTCATTAGAAATGCTCCATGAATTTAGATAATGCTTCTAACTTTCTTATTGATGACTTCATTGTACCTCATAATAACCCTAGCAAGTAGGTGATGTGATACTTATCTTGACAACAAGGAACCTAAGGGCCAGAGAGGTTAACTGATTTCCCCAAGGTCTTACAGCCTATATATGGCAGAACTGGTACTAGTGCAGGTGTTCTAATTCTCTTGTCCAGTGTATTTTCCACTCTACTGCTTAAGGACAAGCTCAGGAAATACTGAGGTCATGAGCTTTTACTAGCCATAGACTCCAGCCTAAAGTCTACAATATCTAAACACATTGTAAGGCTTGGTTGATCCTTGCCCACCCACACACCCCATTTCCCCTTTCTTTTATGTCCTAAGCCTATCAGACATCAGGGATTCTAGAGTCCCTCATATCACCATCCTTGGCTGCAATCTTAGCTCCAAGGCCCGTGCCTCCCATCTTTACAGACTAGCTGGAGCCACAGACTCCAGAGTATTTCCTCACTGAAGCTCCAGGATAGAATGCCTGGTACTGACTCTTCCTAGTAGGAGATAAATGCAGGGGCCAAGCATGGAGCATCTAAGGATCTCTTGGAGAGGGGACCTGGAAACTTGAACCCTGAACCTCTGAGATGTGAGGCAATGGAAAGCAAGTAAAGCCTTGGCTGGTGAGTATGTGAATGTTAGGGTGCATAGGGGTGATGAGGTTTAAACTGTACAAGTACCAAGGGAGCTGTCTATACTGATGGCTTCTTTTCCCATCCTTGAGATAGCAGAGAACTAACAACGAGGAGCAAAAAGAAAAATTTAGTTTGGCTGTAACACTAATTTATGGTCCTTACTGAGAGCAGCTTAGCACTCAAGCCTATTTACTGTCTATACATCAGCAACAAAGTTGGCTAATTTTTCTATAGGTCTAATCTGATTACAATACCTAACACTATTCTCTAATGTCCAGCCTTTGAAGAAACCTGCTCAGAGAGCATAGCTATCAAGGAATGAATGACTTGAGGAAACAGTAGCTCCAGCCTACAGGTTTCCTTCAGCACACACTCACTCAAACACTTGTTTGGCACTGTGTTAGGCTGTTCAGGAGAAATAGACAGGAGTCATTTTCAGGTTTTGAAACACACCAAATAGGTTTAAATGTAAAGGCAATTTATTTGAGATTCTGTTTTCTCACTAGAATCCAATCAACATCATTTCTTAGCAATCTGCAGTGGAAACCTGTAGTATCATGTCTTATCAGGGAGCACATGGCCAAAGAAGGTCCAGATAAGAAATCTATGCTGCTCTAGTGCACCAGACAGTCAACATCTTCAAAGAAAACAATTCATCATTGGGACCCATGCATGTGGCAACTTAAATTGATATATGAGTGAAAGCAGTGGCAGAGCACTCAAGTCTCACTGTAATGACCTACTAGTTACTGAGCATCTATTATGTTTCAGCTACTGTACTAGGTGCACTTTATATACAGTTTCTATGTTGATAACAATTTGTAAGGTAGAGATTGTTGTACCACCTCCACAAATGAGGAAACAGAAGCACATGTGATTTGCTCATGGTCAAACAACTAACTAGTGTATAGCTAAGATTCCAAACCAGGTACACCTGATTACAAATATACTGTATACACATTGTCTACTCACCCACCCTCAATTAATAGTTATCACTTATTAATGTACTAGGTACCTTGCTAGGCAATTTACATATATCATCACCATCACAAAAAAGTTTAAAACAAAATTTTTCTGAGTAGGTGCCTAGTATAGTGCCTTGCACAAGACAGGAACTCAATCTGTTGAATGAACAAATAACTTGAACTTCTAGGTGATTATTCATAATATAAACAACAGGTCTTGTGAACATGGTAATTGGCTTTTTAAAAACTATTATTTTAAATGACTTAGGATCAGAGGTCATTTCCTTGCTTGAAGTAGATGGTGAAATGATACTATCTTGTAGACTTGTTAATATTATGAGAGGACTCCCCATCCTGAGGGTTGGACTAAGGAAAGCCAGTGACTCCTAGTCATACAAATTCTGCCAAAATGATTTGCAATAGGTTATTGTTAAGACCATCAAATTAGAAATCAGAGGGTATGAGTCTAAGTTCTGGGTCCATTTGTTAAGTAACCAAAATGGAACAAATTAGTTAACCTTTCTGAGCCTTGTCATTTGAAATGGAAATAATAGTCTTTATGATTCATAGTATTTCTGTGAGGAGTAAATGGAATCATATATAGGACAAGGTTCTATATTCAATAAAATGGGACTTTTAGGTTCTTGGCAACTGCTTGGAAAGATTAAACTGAATCTGTTACACAAATGATATCAAGACATCCAGCTGAATAAGTGATAAGAATTAAAACAACCTTCTCTTTTTAGTTTTTGTATTTTTTCCTCCCTGTGTGAACCCTCTGTTTTGGCACAGTGTATACACAGCCGGAGACCTTGGGCCTTCTTCCCAGTGATCTTATTGGCTAGTAAACCTCAGCTTCCAGCTTCCCAAGCTGGGAAGGTGTTGGGGATGGTCTGGTTTCTGAGACTGGGCCTTGTGAGTTGGAAAGACAAAATTGGGGTTTGGCAACTAACATGCAATGTCTTCAAAAGCAGCTAGTGTACATTATGACCCAAGTGGCCTTGAATAAGGCCTTGGCCTCTTACTGTGAAGCCCAGGGCTACAGAACTACACGAACACTACAGATTATGGGTGGAGTGGGATGAGGAAGGAATCTGGAATCAGGAGGGGACTTAGGCTCTCAAGTTCTAGCCCTGCTACATTCTGAAGTGAAGTATATCATTTCTCAGAGCTTCTGTATATTTTATCTATAAAATGTCAGGGGGAAACCCCTATTTTATGAGGACCAAATCAGGTAATACATATGAAATTTCTCTGTTCTCTATACATTTTCCTCTCAATAGCAGTTATTAGAAGGCATGCTGATCTTTGACTCCATAAGAATTAAATTGGTTGTTGATGTTTCAAAACAATCTTTGAACCCCAGAATTTTAGGACTAGGAGAATCCTGGCAGAGCTCATTTTTCACTGGTTTCCAAACTGTGTTCCCTGGAGTCCTAAGATTCTGCAAGAGTAACTTGAGGCTTCTCTGGGGGTAGTGAGGGAGAGGCACTGGTTTTAAATCAACCAGCTCTAGTAGTATCTGTGTATGTTGTTTTGAGAAATACAAAGTTTGGCTGCTAAAGGAAAATTTGTGAATGCTTAGATAGAGGATCTCTAATATTTTCATAAACAGTCCTGTTCAAATAACAGATGACTTAAGGAGGAAGTGATTTCCCCATCACTGGAGGTATCCAAGAAGTTAAGACAAAAAAAATTGTATTTCTTTCACTATCACTGAATTCATTGAATATTTCCTCCCACTATGATTCCTAAGGTTTTTAAAAAGCACTAAAGTTCCTTAAAGGAAAGTTTGAAAAACATTAATTCAGTCCAAAATACTCTTCATACATTATACAGGTAAAGAAACTGAGACCCATAAAGGGAAAGGACCACACAATGATTTACAAGCAGAACTAAGACTAGAACCTAAATGTTCTGACTCCCAACCCCATGTTCTTTCTACCATACTATATTATAAGTGCATGGTATGGTTCCTAAAGTTAATATTGAAGACATAATACCAGTCAGACTCAAAATTATCTTTGGGGTAAACATGTGTATGCATCTTAAGGCACATAAATGTTATGTCTATATAATCTGTGATTATGAGGAAAATTTCACACTGTGTCTGTAGATTAAACATGATTGCTGTGTGCTGATGTGAGGTATATGGGACACTCTATAATGCTGCTCTACTCTTTGGTTTCTGAGTTTCCTTTCTTTTTTTAAATCCTCAGTGTAGGATATATTTTTCATTGATTTTTAGAAAAAGAGAAATATCTATGTGATGGAGAAACATTAATTGGTTGCCTCTCGTATAAGCCCTGAATGGAGATCAAACCCATAACCTAGGTATGTGCCTGGAATAGTAGCCAAACCCGCAACCTTTTGGTGGGATGATGCTTCAACCAACTGGACCACCTGACCAGGGCGTTTCCTTATTTTTAAAGTGGGGATTATACCATTTTCTACCCCCGCAAGGTAATGGTGAGAAGTGCATGAGTTAATGGGCAGGAATGGACAGGACATGGTACTTGCCTTGCCCATAGGAGCATACACTAAATATTATCACTTTAATCCCATGCCTCCACTTTCCTTTTCCTTACCAGGCAAGGCCTTGGCCCACTTGACCACATGTACAAGCTGTCTTTCACCCAGTTCATTGAGGCTAGAGAGCAAGGCTGCAAAGGAGTCAGGCTGATTGTTGTCATGTCCAGCACACACCACGCCTGGTTCAATGGCTTCCAGGACATTCAGAAAGATAGGCTGACACTCATAGCCTTCAATGTGTGACACCGCCAGCTTCTGGGTTGGCTCCTCAGTTGGGCTGGTGGCGCTGGAAGCCTCCCCTTCCTCCTGCAGTTTCAGATTACCAAGTTTCTTCAGCTTCCGAGCTATTGGGAGGAAAGGGAAACTTGGATTTATTATAAGTGATCAAAAACACACAGCACAGCTACTCTGTTAGAAAACCTTCAAGCTAAGAAAATAAAGATGTCCATTCTTCATGGTCAGAGATTCTAAACTCCTTGAAGGCAAATGCTCAGTTTAGCACTGGTTGAATGAATGACTCATCACTCCAAATCTTTGCTAAACTAAAGTTTTATATCTTGTTTTCTCCCCAGTCACCTTGCAGGACAGGCCTAGTATATCCTTAGATTGGACTCTGCATAAATGTAAGCTTCAGTACTCATACCTAGAACCTTTCATTGAATTATTCAGATATATTCACAATTCATTCATTCATTCATTCATTCATTCAATAGAGATTCCATGTTAAACCTTTTCTTTTTTAAAATATATTTTTATTGATTTCAGAGAGGAAGGGAGAGGGAAAAGAAGATAGAAAAATCAATGATGAAAGATAATCATTGATTGGCTGCCTCCTACCACCCCCCTACTAGGGATTGAGCCCACAACCTGGGCTTGTGCCCTTGACTGGAATCAAACCCAGGACCCTTCAGTTCGCAGGCCGACACTCTATCCACTGAGCCAAACCAGCTAGTGCAAGCCCTTTCTTCTGGGTCTTAACCCTGTCTGGTAGAGGATAAATTAATACTCCTATGCAGTTAAAATGTCAATCTGATAAATATTACAACAGAGGTATTAATAAAAAGACAACAATCACTCTGCATAGGTGGGGTCAGGAAAGGCTTTATGGTAGCATTTGATCTGGATCTTGAAGAATGGTGAGGGTTTCACTAAGCAGAGAAGAGTGAAAACGGCATAAACAAATAGTACAAGTGTTTGGGGGAAATAGTAGAGACCAGTGTGGCTGGAGTATATATTGCTTGTGTGGGGAGACTGGCTATTTATAAGGTTGAAATCAAGATTAGACCTGATTTTGAAAGGGCTTGTATATTGTAATTAGAAGTTTGGGCTTTTTCTTACAAGTAATGGGCAAATACAGAATGTTTGAAATAAAAGGAATGATGAATTTGTGTCTATGTCTAGCATGTCTAGCAGATTGTTAGATAAAGAGACTAGAAAGGCAAACGTAAGTATTAATTATGGGGTCTCTAGAGGTACCAAAATATACAGTGACTTGGATACTAGTTTCTCTCTCTCTCTCTCTCTCTCTCTCTCTCTCTCTCTCTCTCTCTCTCTTTCCCCCTACATACACACACACACACACACACACACACACACACACACACACACACATCACAAACACACTTTGATAGTTAAAGGCCTCTGAACATGGAAAGGTTGCCAGGCACTCATGTTATTAGAGATTATCAAGCAGAGACTAGAAACACAATGGTTAAAAATTCAAGCATGTCAACTGAGTACTGGAAGTCCTAGTCACAGTGATCAGAAAAGAAGAAGAAATAAAAGATACCCAAAATGGAAGGAAGAAGTAAAACTGTCATTATTTGCAGATGGCATGATATTATACATAGAAAACCTTAAAGACTCCAAGAAGCAACTAGATCTAATAAATGAATTTAGCAATGTAGCAAGATACAAAATTAATATTTAGAAATCAGTGGTATTTCTATACAACAATAATAAACTATCAAAAAGAGAAACTAAGAAAATAATCTCATTTACTATTGCAACACCAAAAGAAGATGAGGTTAACTAGGAGTAAATTTGACCAAGAAGGTAAAAGACCTGTTCTCATAAAACTATATGACATTGAAAAAAGAAAGAGAGGAAGATACGATAAGTGGGAGCATATACCATGTTCATGGATTAGAATAATTAATATCATTAAAATGTCCATGCTACCCAAAGCAATCTATGGATTCAACACAATTCCTATTAAAACACCAATGGCATATCTCACAAATCTAGAACAAATGTTCCAAAAATTTATATGGAACCAAACAAGATCCTGAATAGCCTCAAGCAATCTTGAGAAAGAAGAACAAAGTTAAAAATATCACAATACCTGATATCAAAATATACTACAATGCCATTGTAATAAAATCAGACTGTTACTGACATAAGAAAAGACATATAGATCAATAGAACCCAACAAAGATCCCAGAAATCAACCAACACCTTTAGGTCAATTAATATTTGACAAAGGAGACAAGAGCTTATAGTGGAATAAAGACAGTCTCTTCAATAAATGGTGTTAGGAAAATTGGACAGGTACATGCAAAAAATGAAAGTAGACCACCAACTCACACCATACAAAAGAATAAAATAAAAGAAGGAACTCTTACCATTTGCAACGGCATGGATGGAACTGGAGAGCATTATGCTAAGTGAAATAAGCCAGTCAATGAAGGAAAGATACCACATGATCTCACTCATTCATGGATAATAAAGACCATTATAAACTTATAAACAATAATAGATACAGAGGCAGAGCTGCCTCAAACAGATTGTCAAACTGCAGTGGGAAGGCCAGGGAGGGTTGGGGGGCAGGAGGGAGGGGGGTAAGAGATCAACCGAAGGACTTGTATGCATGCATATAAGCATAACAAATGGACATAAGACACTGGGGGTAGGGGAGGCCAGGGGATTGTCAAGGGCGGGAAAAAAAAGGAGACATATGTAATACTTTTTGTAATAGTTTAAGCAATAAAACAATTTAAAAAAAGAATAAAATAAAAATGAATAAAAGACTTAAATGTAAGTCACAAAATCATAAAAATCCTAAGAAAACAGACAGTAAAACCTCACACACCTCTCATAGCAATACTTTTGCTGATATATCTTCAAAAGCAAGGGAAACAAAGAAAAAAATAAACAAATCGGACTACATAAAATTAAAAAGCTTCTGTACAGCAAAAGAAACCATCATCAAAGTGAAAATGGAACCCACTGTATGGGAGAATATTTGCCAGTGCTACCTCTGATAAAGGGCCATTTCCAAAATATATAAAGAACTTGTACAACTCAACAACAAGAAGACAAACAATCCAATTTGAAAATGGGCAAAGGACCTTAATAGACATCTCTCCAAAGAGGACATACAAATAGCCAATAGCCATATGATAAAATGCTCAATGTCACTAATCATCAGAGCAATGTAAATTAAAACCACAATGAAGTATCACCTCACAGCTGTCAACAAACAACAGTGTTGGTGAAGATGTGGAGTAAAGGAAATCCTAGTGCACTATTGGTTGGAATGCAGACTGGTGCAGCTACTGTCAGAAGCAGTATGTTATTTCCTCAAAAAGTTAAAAATGGAACTGCCTTTTGATTCAGCAATCCCACTTCTAAGAATCACAATGCACCTCTGTGTTCATAGTATCATTATTACAACTAGAGGCCTGGTGCACAAAATTCGTGAGTGGGTACAGTCCCTAGGCCTAGCCTGTGATCACAGCCATCTTCCCTGGCTGCTGGCAGCCATCCCCGCCCCCGATCGCCACCCACCCGGGTTCCCAGTTTGCCATCGGGTGATCGGAGCCTGACAGCCAGTGGGGAGGGACCGAGAGGTCAGCCGGTCCTGCCCACTCATGGCCCCACGCCCATGTCGTCCTCTGTGTGTGGGGTGACTGGGAGGGCGGGGGCCTTGGCCTGGTTCTGCCTGCATACCCCACCACCCACCCCCGGGTCCCCGTTTGCCATCAGGAGATGGGAACCTGTTGGCCGGGCAAAGGGACTAAGAGGTGGTCAGTGCACCTCATAGTGACTGGTCAAGCCGTCGTTCTGGTCATTCTACTGTTATGGTCGCTGGGCTTTTATTATATAGGATATCCAAGATCTGGATATAGCCCAAGTATCCATCAGTAGGTCAGTGGATAAAAAAGCTATTATACAATGGAATACTACATGGTTGTAAAAAAGAAGAAATCTTACCTTTTGAGACAGCATGGATGGACCCGGAAATTATTATGCTAAGTGAAATAAGCCAGTTAGAGAAAGACAAATACCATATGATCTCACTTATATGTGACATCTAATGAACAAACTAAACTGGCAAACAAAATAGAAACAGAGGCATGGATACATGGAACAGACTGATAGCTGTCAGAGGGGAGGGGAGGGATTGGATGAAAGGAGGTGAAGGTATTTGCCAAAGAACATATATGCATAGCCCATAGGCACAGACAACAGTATAGTGATGGCCACAGGGGAGGGGCTGGGGGCTTGGTGGAGGTGGGCAAAGGAGGCGGGGGATGGGGACATCTGTAATATTGTTAACAATTAAAATAAAGTTAAAAAAAGAATTCAAGCTTGAAGCATCAGATGGAAATTTTTAAAAATGCCCTTGAATTTTCTTTCTCATCCTCAGACCAAATTGTGTCATCTCAATTTCCACTAAAGAAATAGGAATTTTCTGGTGTTGCAACATTTCCCACTGAACACTATAACTGCAGATATTGTGAGATATTAGACCCATAGTGAATATGCACTGTAATTCACATATTGATTTTCTTCTTTATCAAAGGTGAATTTGAAGGGCTGAAATCCACAATAGTAACAAAGAAAAGAATTTCCTTGCTTCTCATCTATCTGTAAAATAGGAACCATGTTAGGAGGCAGCCAATAGGAAAAATGATAAAAATAACATTATTTAAAACAACAATAACCCAAAACTCAAGCTTAATGAACCATCTTCTCCCCATGCTCACATGCACACAATTTAGAGATCTTTGGGCATCCTAATGTTTATTTCCTTAACATTTATTTTGGCACAAATATAAATAATTGAAGAGGTCATTACTCTGAGCCCTAGTATAGGCAGATACACTGAGGTAGACCATAAACCACTTTATCTCTAATCCATTTAAAGTTATAATAATAAATTTTAAAAGGTATAAAACAAAGAAAGAAGTGGATTGCTCAATTTAAATGGATAAATACAACAAAACCTGCTGCTGATCTGATTCTGGCTGCTGCAGAAAAATTTACTTATCTGAAACAAATTTTCAGGTCTAATTAGAGAAATAAGTCCTGCAATGCAAACTCTAATCATAGTGTAACTCAATGCAAGAATGGATCACATATTTGGATCAACAACTAGAATAGAAGAAAAATTAGTGGAGTTGGTGGTGCAAGAGGATCACAGAGGAACCTCAGGGTAAAATAATAAGGGAGTCTGAAAAATCAACCCAGAGTGGTAAGTATGATCTTGTTCAATAATTTCTGTCCAGCTTGGACACACTCAATAATAAGGCTATATGTTCACTCATTGCCAACTCCCACTTCCCACCCAGAGAATAAGCTGGAAGGTATGGTCCAGGCTAAGTCTATCTTCTCCCAGAGTTAGAGACCTGGCCTCCATATCTTGTCATCTAGTGAACCTGTTGCTGACATGAGTTCTTGTAGGCAGTTCTACAGACTGGCAGTTCCTACTGGATCTGCTCCCCTGGTACAGATTCTAGAGGCAGACCCTCTTTGTCCCCATTATTGGCACTTTATGGCCTTGAGATCAGGAGTTGCCAGACCATTTAGTCCTCTTCAAGCTTGGGAGAAGACAGAGATATAATTAGCTCCATGCCTGAGGTAACAAAGAGAAATAAAGATAACTATTTTTTTCCGGGCCTTCTATGTGCCTCACTTCATGCACACATTACATAAGTTAATTCCACAATAATCTTTGAAGGTTAGGAATATTTCAAAGTCTTTTTTTGCAAGTAAGTAAACTGAGGTTAATACAGGTAGTAAAATTTTTAATCTAATAATCTGAACCTGGTCTGCTGACTACAAATCCCATGTTCTTTCCACTATCGTGCTGCCAGCCCAAAAGTATCTGAAATCCTGAACCTTATCTCTAGCTTTAATAAAAGAGCTGAATAATAGGGCCGGGGTTGTATTTTTTCTGGCTTCTACCCCTACCTTTTACTCCAAAATTCAGTAACTAGCATTAAATCTGAAAGGACAGAGGCAGGAAGCTATGAGAATACTCTAGTCATGTGTCCAAAGTCGAAACAGGTTTGGAGTACTATAAGAGGCCTAATTATTCACAGCATAACAAAACAGGAAGGGTCCTTAGAAATCATCTCATTTAGGGGGTCACAGATTCAATATACCTACAGGGGCTATACAGGTAATACAGTGGTGTGTGTGTGTGTGTGTGTGTGTGTGTGTGTGTGTGTGTGTGTAGAAGAATGGTGGAAACTGGTGAACTGAAGTGAATGCCTTACTGCCTTTCTGCCCTTGCCATGTACTTGTATATGCACACACACACACACACACACACACACACACACACCTGGAAGACATTCATATAATATTTAAATATTTCCTAGAACTAATCTATATTACAAAGTTGAATTTAGTCCTTAGTCACAATTTTGGGACTTCTGACATTAATCCAACCTTTCAAGTCAAAGATGGGGAGGCTGAAGCCAGAAAGAGTGAGGTTGCTGTACCACATCAGCTCTCTTTTCGGCTAACTAATTTCTACTCTATCTCAGTACCTGCCTCTCTGAGCTCCTTCTATATTTGCACTATATAATACAGTAGCCACTAGCCACATCTAGCTATTTAAATTTAAGTTAATTAAAATGAGAGAAAATTAAAAATATAATTTCTTAATCTAATTAGCCACATTTCTTTTCAAGTGCTCAAAAACCACATGTGGCTAGTGCCTGCTATATTGGACAGCAGAGATATAGAACATTTCCATCATCACAGAAAGTTCTATGGAATAGTGCTGTGGATCGAAACTGTTCTCTGGGGAAGCTGTCCCATTTATCATGCCCTATTCATGCTATTGATAAAGAAGAAAGACAGCCAAAGAATTTTACACAGATATATCTATGGGTTTTTCTAAAAGGTGAAGGGGCACACAGAGAAACTGGTGGTGGTACAGTTAGTGAGGCATGCTCTGTAGCCGTTTACGTACCAACAGTGATTCAAATATCAGTGGGTTGATGACTTGTGGACCTAAACAAATTCATTATAAGCAAGACCAATATGTGCAGAGACTGTTGGGAGAATCCATCAAAATGAAATAATTCCCTTCTCTGCGTAGTGCTAATGAGAACTTGGTTGGTATTTTTACATCCTGCTCCTCTAGACCTATGTAGCATCTGCTTGAGGAAGAGAAGTCATATTCCTACTTGCGTGCAGGACCTGGGTAATGTGTTGTCACTGGCCACAGTGGCTCAAACTGCACCAGGTGTTCTGGCCTCTCTGCCTGAAGAGGGTGAGTGTACTGAACATAAATGAAATCAGATTCCATTCATTCTGCTGGGGGATCCTCTGTTCTTTCTCTGCAGTAAAGGCCAGCATGTTGCTAGACAACTTAGAATGCTGGACAATGAAGCTTGCTAGTCTCAGCTGTGACTCAATGCCCAAGGCCTTGTTTTCTTCCATGAAGGCCACCCCCACACCACTCTTGTCTCCTGCACCTGAGCCCCAGAGTCATATCTAATTCTTTCATGTGAAGTACAGGCCTGCTGGCCCCTGTTTTATGGCAGAGAACCACAGTTTACTTAAATTGAGTGGTGAAGTGAGAAGAAAGAAGACAGTAAAGGTGGATAGTTCTAATTTGTGTGAGTTGCTTTGCATACCTTCCCTGTCTTTCAATCTCAGATCAGAGCAGAGATGAGAAAGGGCCAATGGAAGGTACTTCTCTGTCCCTACTGGCTCTTTAGGGCATTGGAGCACCTGACATGGTGCCTGGATCCTATGGAGAACTCACTTTTCAGCCTGGTGGCATTAGATTCCTTTGAAAAATCTTTCTCTACAGCACCAGATAAAGATTTTTCAAATCAGAAATCATTAAGTATGCCTAAGTAAAGGTAGATGTGGTTAATCTGTAGCTTTTATAGCCACTGTGGTCTTTAGGCACTATTGCAGCCTCGTTCCTTGCCACCTCAAATAGAGGCTTCCTCATCCATGGGAAGGGGAGAGGCATGATGAGGTGAAGTTTCCAAAGCCTTACAAACTTTGAATCCTTCTCCCTAAGTCAAGGATGTACTCTTCCTCATTTAGAGCACACTTTCTGTGGTAGGTAGATTTCTAAGATGGCCCCCAATATTCCCAACCCCTGTTGAATAGACACATTCTTTCAGTTATTTAGATAATGCTAATCTAAGTGCTGTCATGAAAGAATGGGCAGATGTGATTAAGGCTGCAATTCAGTCGAATTTAAGGGTGGTTATCCTTGATGAGCCTGACCTAATAAGATGAACCTTTAAAAGACATCAGGCTCTTTCTGGAAAGACCTTCATGGGGTTAGGGGTATTTAACATAAGGAAGATTCTCTGTTGTTGGCTTTGAAGGTGGGGGTCCACATGGCAAGGAATGAGGACAGCCTTGAGTAGCTGAGAGCAACCTCTTGCTGACAGCCAGAAAGAACACAGGAGCTTTAATCCTACAACTGCAAGAAACTGAATCTTGCTGTAATCACATGAGCTTGGAAGAGGACACTGATCTCCAGATTAGAATGCAGTCTAGCCAATACCTTGATTTCATTCTTGTGAGATACTGAGCTGAGAATCTAGTCATGCTATGTCAGACTTCTGACTTAACAGAACTGTGAGCTGATAAATGAGTACTATTTGAAGCTGCTAAATTTGTGGTCAATTGTTATGCAGCAATAGAAAACTAATAACTTTAATTATAGAAGTGTGGTGTAGGGCAAGATAATAGGCTCTGGAGTCAGATGATCTTGTGTTAAAATCCCAGCTCTGTCAACTAACTAGTTTAATAACTTTGACCCCTTTGCTTAGCTTCTCTGAGATCTAGTTTCCTCATTTGTAAAATGGGAATGCCCTGTACTTTGGAGAACGAAATAAGAGAGAATACCTGGCAGATAGTGAGCCCTCAAAATGGTATCTTCACTCTCTATCCATTTCTAAAGAGTAGAGAGTGAATGGCTTGCAGGTGACCTAACTCAGGCATGGGGGAAGATGGACAGCATAATTAACAGAGAACCAGATAGAACAGAGAAGGGAAGGGAAAAGTAAGAGGTTATGAAATGAAAAACAGTAACATATTTTCTTCTGGATGTAGCTGCCTATAAAACTGAATTCAGATATTAAGTGTAATTCTAAATACTAAGTAAACATAAGGTATGTGTGGTGCAGGGCTGCAAATATGTTGTGAAAACAGACTAGACTGCGATTATGTGAGTATGTGTGTAAATGCTTATATACTATAAAGCTTAAATCTAGAGGTCATGAACTCAAATACCTTCATTAGTTGGGCAGATAAATGTAAATGAGTAAAACAGCCTAGTTAACATAGAGTGAGCTTGGGACAGTGAAAGTGACTGAAGCCCTGCCTAGGAGCAGTCTATGTCAACTTTCTAAACAAAGACTGTGCTGGACAAACAGAATTCTGTAAGAGAATTTTTGTCTGGGGAATGCCAGTATACAGTTCTGGTTTAAATCATGCCAGCCATCTTTCTACCTACTACGATTAGACTCAGGGAATATCACTGTATGACTTTAGGCTTGGAAGGTCAGAGAAACACTGGATTAGGATCTGGAGGAGCTCACTGCATGACCTCAGGATCGTCTCTTTCCCTCTTTTGCTCTTAGTTTCCTCATATATGTATAAAGGGTAGTAGTTAAAAGCAAAGAGTCTGGAGTCAAATTGTCTTAGTTGTAAGCTTAGCTCTATTGCATACTAGCTGTGAGATTTTGAGCAAGACTTAGCCTCTCTGTACCTCAATTTCCTCATTTGAAAAGTGGGGATAATATTAGTATATAATTAATAAGGTATTTAACATAAGGAAGATTTAGACAACATGGTGGTGTCTAAAAGTAGAGGGAAGATTCTACACTGCCAGAAGGACTTTCCAAGACTGAAACAGTGAAAAATGCACTGAGCTTAAGGGGGCAAAATGCAATGATGACATCAAAGTTCTAAAATGTTATTCACAATAAAGAAAAGGTGGTGGTATTCAGAGTCTTATTGTATCTTTGGCCTTGAATATATTCCCTTAATTTCTCATAAACCTCCATTTTCTCCTCTGTATAATGGTGGCAATCTGGCCTGACTACTGCATAGGACTATTATTAGAAAGAAATTAGATGATTTCAGTTAAAGTGCTCTGAATTCTGCAAAGATGCATGCCAATGGGCAGGTTATGAAATTTTCTAAGAATAAGAATGAATCTCTAGCTAAAAAACATTCTGAAAAACTGCCTACTTTAGCAACCTGTATTACCTTCAATCTCAGGAAACTGGACTGAAGCCAACGGTTGAGAGACAAACTAACAGGGTTCAGACTCTTAAGATAATCATAGGATCTACCTTGCAGAGTTGTTGTAATATTCCTGAAGAGAATGTGTACTAGGTACTTCACATGGAGCAAATTCTGTAGGTCAATAAATGATGTCTCTTACTCTTGCTGTCACTAAACCCCACATTGCTCCATTTCATCCCCTTTATCACCAGCAGGTAAATCTCTTTCTGGAAAAGCTAACCAATGAAACATATCATTTGTACAAGGATTAAAATTAATTAGGGGTGAGAATAAGGATGGTGAGGATCTCCTGACATCAAACTAGTATAGTAGTAGTGCTCCAAGAATTCTACAAGTTTCTTTGAGAGCCCCTGAGAAGAGATAAAATGGGCCTGAACATGTGGGTCCAATAACCCCACCTTGTTTCAAACCAGAGCAGCAGGGCTTTATTCTGCATTTATATTTGAGAATGTCAGATTTTGTTTGAAGAATAGGTTAGTTTGCCAAGAAAATATTTGAAGGCCCCAAATCTTGTTTATCCAAGATCTCCTATTCAAACCAATTCTTAAAAAACAAAACAAAACAAAACAAACAAACAAACACGAGTAGACTGAAGGCCAATTCTACATATTGCCCAAGTTAACACAGCTATATAGCAGCAGAGCAGGAACTAGAATCAGCTATCATGACTTCTCAGGCTATATTATTTCCATTTAATCAGGTTGAGTAACGTGCTAGTGGGAAAAGGGTCAGCTGGAGATGAGTGGTGAAGAACTAGGACAGCGACAAGAGACAAGGAACAGAGCCAGTTCCTGGCATGCATGGAATGAGACATTAGTTGGGGGTACATCCAAGTGTACATATGCACTAATAAGTGTAGGTCAAATTCCCTCAGGCAAGAAGGTTCCTTGGTCTTCCCCTCACACTCCCATTTTCCTCCCAGTTTCAATTCTGAGTCAAAGGAATAGCCAGGAAAAAGAATATCAAATTTTATCTTTAAAGGTTTATGTTGGACTATTTAGTCTAATGGTTTTTAGCTCATGAAGGAGTAAATGTAATTAATAACAGAATGATATGCAATGCTGCATATCCTTGCCAAAGCACAGAATCTGGCAGAAATTATTTCCAAGTCTCTCTAGACTACAGAGCCAGAAGAAAGGGGCTTACTGTCCAGATGCCATCCTGGGTGAGAGGCATAAGGTCATTACCAGAAAGCTTGGTAATGCTTTCACATACCAAGCTTTTCCACTGGAAAAATTAACTACATGAATTTAGAGCATACATGCTTTTACAATTGTATTTAAACTGACATTAAAAACAAATGTGAAACAGTCTAAGCTGAACAGGTCAGGATGACCTGAAAATCAAATGAGAGAGAGAAAAAAAAAAAGAGAAAGAAAAAAGAAAAAGAAAAAAAAAGGCCCAATGTTAACAGCATTAATTCTGTCAGTCTGTTGTAAATAAGAAAATACCATTGCTGCATTAATGGTTTTATTAAAGGAAAATCCACTAGCAGAAATATGCAACATTTAAACAAATAGAAAGCAGTTAACAAATAAAACACATTAGCCTTTCAATCCACCTTAAGGAAACTGTTGTTGGTCTGGAGATTAAAACTGTGCCCCAAAGAGAGGGAACTCTCCTCCCTCCTAAAGTTCTTTCTTGGTTTCTCTCTAAAATGTTGCTGAATCAGAGTAAAGGAGAGAGAGAGGGAGGGAGGGAGGGAGGGAGAGAGAGAGAGAGATTGTAGTTTGTAGTAGACTGGAGAAGGAAGAGGGTAGAAAACACAAAAACACAAGCCCCAGGCAAGTCAAGGAGAGTGCTTCTGTCCAGATGCCATCTTGGGTGAGGGGCATAAGGCCATTACCAAAAAGCTTGGAAATGCTTTCACATACCAAGGTTTTCCACTGGAAAAAATAACTACATGAATTTATAATATACATGCATATTTGGTTACTCCTGGGTTTAAAGACTCCACATACATCAGAAGGAAAGTAGTTTTAATATGGAGGTTCTTGGACAAAGGCAGCATAGCAAAATATTTCAAATTCTAAGTGCCTCCTCTCTTATATCAATGCAAAATTTGAGGCTGGCTTGGCAGAAGAACAAAGCCTCACAACTGGTGGAGAGACAGGCATATGATATCAGTGAGAAGTGGAGGAGTGTGAGTGCACTATAGCTAGAAGTAAAAAGTAAAGCCTGATCCACTTTCTCCTGTCATCCTAACTTCAATAGGAAACGAGAAAAGTAGGCACTAGTTCTTAGATTTTGCCTCCTCTTTATGAAAGGTTCAAGTGTGTTTGTGTTGTTGAAAACAGAGTCACCTTGACTTTAAGAATGTGGAGAAAAAAACAAAACTTGTCTGACTCTAGTCTCCTGATCTGTTTGAAGAAGGGCTGGCTGGCTTCTTGGGAAAGCTCCTTCAGGAGGGGAATAAATGAGGTTCTTGTTTACTCAATTTTTGTGGACCAGCTAATACTACCTTCAGCTCAGTGATGGGGCCTGAGTTTCAGATCTGGGTCTTTGGCAGAGGCCCAGCAGCATGGAGGTAAGGAGAAATTCATGAATTGCCTACTAACCAAGTGGAAATGGCCATAGGAGCCTCAGATAGATACAGTGGCTTTTATCCAAGGTAGCACCTTCAGTTCCATCAACAAATGTTCTTCCCAGCAACATACTGTGGAAAGCAAGCAACTGAGCCACAGCTGCAGTTGTGAGCCAGTGCCTGGCTGCTATCACATATGATCAAGAACAATAAAATAAAATAAAAACTCTGCTTGCCCTGGTTGGTAGATCAGTTGGTGAGAGTGTCGTCCCGATATGCCAAGGTTGTGGGTTTGATCCCTATACAGGATACATACAAGAATCAACCAATAAATGCATAAATGAGTGGAACACCAAAGCTCTCTCTCTCTCTCTCTCTCTCTCTCTCTCTCTCTCTTCCTTCCTCCCTCCCTTCCTCCCTCCCTCTCCCTTCCTCCCTCCCTGTCTTCCTCCCTTCCTCTCTCTCCCTAAAATCAATCAATAAAAAGCATTCTTCTAACACCATGATACTATACAGAAAACATCAATCATGATATAACTACATAAGTAGTAACTTACTACTTCTAGAGCTAGTCCTTACAATATCCCTGTGAGGTATGGAAACACTATCAGTCCCATGGGGAAGAATCATCAACTAAGAGAGTAGCCCCAAGCCCAAGCATCAGAGTCTGTGTTCAGAGGCAGGGGCTTAAGCCCTTAAGGTTCAGATTCCAGGTGTCTCTGGGCTATTCACTAGCACTCTAGAACCCTCATTCTGAATGAGGCAGGTCAGCCTTTCTTCAGTGTCTGGTCATTTTGAGATACTTGTAGTTGTCAACTTGGAATTTTTCTAATCTGAAAAAGAAACACTGTTGAATATAGCAGCTTAAAGATGGGCTTGCACCTAGCATGCCTGATAATCAGATGTCTAAGTCAGGTCCCCTGAATGGAGGAAGCATGCAAAATTGGGAAAGGCAGGCAACTACCATTTTGGATTGGGGATTCCTGTTCTCTTTTCTTACCGACCTTATGACAGAGGTGCAATGTAGTATGGAAAATTCTTTACTTGGAGTTGTTTTTTTTGTCCCTTTTTTTCTGCTTTATTGATAAATATACTAAATTATATATACAGTGGGGCCTTGACTTACGAGTTTAATTCGTTCCGTGACGGAGCTCATAACTCAAATTACTCGTATGTCAAATCAAAAAGTGAATGAATGAGACACGTGATGCTGGGCTGATGTTGTGGCGTTCACTGTGACGTTCGCTACGCCAACTAGCGGTGGGGTATCTGAAGCTGGCTCGTAACCCGAATTTTAGCTCGCAACTCAAAGCAAAAAA
>NW_005353746.1:88468-95151 GCF_000412655.1 Myotis brandtii
CTCACCCCATAACAAAGAAACAGAATTTCCGGAGGATGAGGCCCAGAAATCAGGATTTTAAAAAAAGATTCCCAGGTGATTCTAATGTGCAGCCAAGGTTGAGAACCACTGCTCTAGCAACTTCAGCGAAAAATTATAGCTAATTTGCCTACAAACGTCAGGTGGTCATAATAATCTGGCCACTCAGTGTATAATCCTTTTTATTCCTTTTTCTTCTTTTTCTTATCTCTCATGGTATATATATATATATATTGTGTGTGTGTGTGTGTGTGTGTGTGTGTGTGTGTGTGTGTTTGCCTCTCTGTACACAGTGTCACAGTGTGTAAGAATTAGGCAGGGGGTGTGGAGAAGGAGGATGTGGAGGAAGAGAAGGGAGCTGGAATTTAACAGTCTCAATATAGACACTCAGAGCCCAATAAAGACTCCCTATTCAGTCTTCTGAATTTCTTGCAGCAGCCAAATAATCCCATAATATTACAAGCATTATTACTCAGCTTGGAGATGAGAATGCTTCAAAATTAATGTCTGTGTGCCTAACAGCTCACTAATCAAAGCTTCCATGCCTCATTTTCCACCCTCAGGAGAGTCCTCAGTCTCTTTCAGTTTTATTGTGGCCAGCATGACATACCATACTGTGCAGGCTGGGGCTGGTGACCTTTTGTCTTGGCCAGGATCCAGATTTTCTTCTTAGTTCCAAATGCCACTCCAAGTTTCCTGCAGGTGATTTCTTCAGGATTGGTGCTTACAGTTTTTAAAAGTGCTGACTTCTAGAAGGCTGAAATGTCCCTCAACAATTAATTTTCACTTCAGCCACAAAATCATTGGTCCAATGGGGGGTATTAAGCAGGAAAAAAGAAGACATTTATATGCATGGCTTAAGAGATCTAAAAAAGTATAGCAAGGATTAACTAGACTGAGGAGAATGAACTTGATTTCAAAAGAGGTGATCCAAGGTAGTGATGCCATTTCCAATTTACTTCCTAGATATATTTTATCCTGGAAATATTACCAATAATAAACAACCTGAAGGCTCTTCTGGTTTCTGGGTGGCTGTGTATTTCCCTCTTAGTTCTACTTCATACAAATACAATCTCAGATAATGTGTAAAAGTCTCTATAAAAGCATCTTGCTCAGGGAAATTGTGTATTTATAAGTTCAGTATAATAAGAAAATATTTTAACCCCTTTTGAGATCTTAAGGAATATATCCTACAATTTGTAATAGCAGGTGATACTCTTTTTAAATCAAAGTAAAATGTTTTCAAACAGTTAAAATAAAATGTTTTTTCCTGAATTGTTAAATTTGGAAAATACTTGCCTTTGTGCATATGACCTATTGTATGCTATGTACTTTTAGCTTTCTCCCTACTACCTTTGAAAAATATTGCCTATGACATCATTTTACTCTTTCAAGAGCAACTGAGGGATTTTGGAGCACTCACAGCAAAAGTAAACAACAATAAAATCTTTCTGCTGTAATTACACTTTAAAAACTCAAGGATTTTAAGTGGAAATTTTACAACTGAGATACTCATTCAAGTACACGACATGGGGTATCATCCATTCTGATGATTAGAAAAAATTATTTATCCCTAACTATAGTTCTCTAAAGCACACTCTCAAAGATAGACTACAAAATATATATGCTGTCCCAGATAATTTAGTTTGGAGGAAATAAGAGATTTAGTTTCTGTCTCTCCATACAACTTTGCTTGAGAACTAAAATTAGAGAGAAATATACCATTTCTCTACAATGTGTCACCATATAAGTATATAACCAACTGGAAGATGGTGATTGACAGTTGATTCAAGGGTGATTCAGCCACAAAAAGGAAATGTTGCCATTGCAACAACAAGAATGGACCTTTGGAACATCATGCTAAGTGAATTAAGTAAGACAGAGAAAGACAAATACTATATGACCTCAGTTATATGTTGAATCTAAAAACACACTGAACTCATAGAAATAGAGAACAAATTTATAGTTATCAGAGGTGGGGGTTAGCGGGTGGGGTAATGGGTGAAAGTGTTCAAAAGGTATAGACTGAGTTCAGTGTGTGTCATTTTGTAATAGTGTCAACAATAAATTAAAAGAATTTTTTAAACCCTACAAACTTACAGTTAAATGATAATTAAATTTTGGTTGTGTTATGTACAGCCTGTGACTATAGTTAATAATACTGTATTGTATATTTAAAAGTTGTTAAAAGAATAGATCTTAAAAGTTCTCATCACAAGGAAAAAAGTTGTAACTATGTATGGTGATGGATATTAACTAAACCCACTGTGGTGATTATATAGAGATGTGTATAAAATTACTATGTTACACACCTTTAATAAAATGTTATATATGTCATTATTTCAATAAAACTGGGGAGATCAGATTACAAGTGCTGTCATATGTTGTGCATGTTGGTTTCACAGTTTATTGGGGTATGCTGCTCTTTTGTGCATTCCTCAGTTGTACATATCTGTAGGAAAACTCAGTTAGCTAAGAACTGTGGGAGGGGGAAGGTAGCACTTGTTACAATTGAGATTTACCATTTGCATCTCCAGCCTGAAAACTTTTAGAGCTCTATTATTGAGAGTCAAAGGAGAAACTCCAAGAAGCTGAGTTCCACTGTTGATTTTTATGATAATCTGCTGCTTGCTGCACTGGAGGTAGAGAGAATTCAATCATTGGGTAGGCAGTGGTACCCAAACTCTACAAATATGTGATTTCTAGGCCTCCTACTTTAGCAATGAGATTATGTGGTAGCTCCATGATGAGGATCTAGGAGGTAGATACTGGAATTCTGGTCAGAGAGTACACAAAAGAACTGTTAAATTTTAGTGAAGAATGTATAGATATCCAAAATATTTAGTAATTACTCTGCACAATGCTGGAAGTCATTATATTTCTCAGAAATAATTTGCCTAGCATATTCCTTGAGTTAGAAATATGTACCTGTGCCTGTGAGATGACTTGGGCAATAACTCTGTTTTGGCCTGGATTGCATCTCATCCTTTGTGTATAAAAATAATACAGACCCAACATGGTTTATTTTAGTGGTTTTAATATTCTCTGGTGCATATTCATTGAGACATGGTGAAAGTGGTCCACTCTTGGTCCTGAAGGCATTCTCTTTTTAAAATTGAATTTATTTGGATGACATTGCTTAATAAAATTATATAAGTTTCAAGTGTACAATTCTATAATACATCAATTATATATTGTATTGTGTTTTCACCACCCCACAAGTATCCTTCCATCACCATTTATTCCCCCCTTTGCCCTCTTCTACCTCCCCCCATCACATTTCCCTCTGGTAATCACCATTTTTTTTTTGTGTGTGTAATACTTTCACCTTTTTCACCCAGCCCCACAAACCCCTCCTCTCTGACAGCTGTTAGTCTGTTCTTTATCTATGAGTCTGTTTTTATTGTGTTTATTAATTTAATTGGTTCCTTACATTCCACATATAAGTGAAATCATATGGTACTTGTCTTAATCTGACTGGCTTTTTTATTTAGCATAATACTTTATAGTTTCATCCATGTTGTCGCAAAAGGTAAAATTTCCTTCTTTGACATGCACATCTAAAAAATAGATGACCTGGAATAGGTGTATATCCAAGTTTTCCAAAAATGTATCCCAGAATACAGTAGTTTTGTAGGATATTAACAGGCATTAAGTGAAAAAAAATGGTTTCTGTGGTTGAATTAAATGTGGGAATCCTGAGTTGCTAAGCTCCTCACTTTACCTTATTGCACTTACTTGCAAAGGTCTGTGAAATGCAAACATGCACAACAAATCTTCTTGAGAAAGACCATAATATGCAACTTTGCCCAAGATATTTGATCATAGAAATTGTTTTTCATGGACTACATCATGGAACTGGTTTTCTCACAACCCACACAGAGAAACACTGGTCTATATCAAGACAACAGACTTATATAATGTAAGATGTATGTAAATGATCAGTACTTGTAGGTATCAACACAATTAGAAGGAATCAAACCCTAAGAACCAAGGCTGCAATCTCAGGTGTTCAGCAAAATTTAATGCTACAAATCTCACTCTCTCTCTCTCTCTCTCTCATCTCTCTCCCCCCTCTCTGGCCTACTATTAAATTTTCTAAAATTTAACTCTATCATTAATTGTCTTTTAAAAAATCAAGCAAATAAACAAAATCATATGTGAACATATGCAAATCTTCAACTGTCTAAAGTCTAAACCTTTAAGCATAATCAGATCCATTTTCAATGTGGTTTCAGCTTGTCTTCCCCATCTCCTCAGATCTAACCATATTAAACTGTTTGCTATTCCTCAAATCCTCGATGCATTTTTAATGTCTCTTCACCTTTATTCAACCTGTGCCCTTTGCCTTGAATGGCCTTTCCTGTATATCTCACTCAATATCTTTCTAGTCATTCTTATTTATCCTTTAAGATGAAGATGTATTCATTATCACTGTGTTTCTTTCCTTGTTTAACTTTTTGAGGGCAGGGATCATATCTTATTAATCTCTGATTCTTTAAATGCCTTCTATAGTGTTTGGCACATAGTTGAAACTCAATAAATATTTTTAAACAGATAAATAGATGAATGACTAGATGGAAAGATGGAAGGACTATCTAGATGGCTTCCTAGAAGGATGGATGAATAAATAGACAGATGAATAAATGCTGTGAAATCTGTGTCCTTAGGAACAATTCCATGAGTAGCATGTCAGCATTGGAATCCCTCAGTTGCACACAGGACAGAAATATCAATACTGGGTTGCTCTTGAGCATGAAGAATGATGAAGGGTCTGGCATCAAGACTGTCTGTCTTCAATATTAGAAACCAAAGAATCCATGACAACATCAGACCATGACCAGGGGTTCCCTGAGCAATCCTCCCAACTAGAGAATTATGGAGATTGTTAAAACCTGCAGATATGTTAACAGGTTTAAATCTCAGATGTAGAGTTCAGTCTCCCAGTAGAAAAGACAATTATAGATAACCTCTGAAGAAAATGGTGCACACCTCAGAGTCTTACATGTTCTAGAGTTCCATGTTTCCTCTACTCTTTTGGGGTTTGGCTGCTACCTGAAAGTCTTGAAGGTCTACCATCTTCCTTGGAACAAGAAAGGAGAAAGTAGCAGGCACCAATACTATTTATTAAAGGCGGAGAACTTTTTGTGTTGTGAAACACAAAACAAAGTAATGTCTGGGGAGGAATAGGAGGGAAAGTGAAAAGGGGGAGGGGTCAGGGGAGAAGACAGCAGATAAGAGCAATTCACTCTTTCTCATTCCATCTTGGAAACTGAGAGCACATCCTTGAGAAGCACAGAGGAAAGTGAGAAGTGTCTGTGATTTATTCTAAACATAGGCTGTGAAAAACCACATTTAATTCACTGGAGAGAAAATCCATTTCTAGACAGTTATGTTTATAACTTTTCTTAAATTCAAAGTAGGCAAGGGAGTTAGATTTTGGAAGCAGTTTGCAATATATGGTTTTTCAAAAACAGCCATAAATGAACCATGTACAAAGAAAGTCATATCCTTGTTGTAGATGGGCAGCTGGAAGCCTGGAGGTGGTGTTCAAGGAAACATCCTGAGAGTCCAATCACCTCCAGGATCCTTTCATAAACACCAAGGGCTGCTATGGAAAAAAGCTATGAACAGGTAGATAGGACTAGAAGCAGGAAGGAAAAGGCTGCGTGTTTTAAGTACCTCTGAATTGAGAAGGGCCCATACCAAACAGTAGATGGAACACTATAGAAAAAAAACACAAAAAACAGATTAGAGATCTTAAGGCCTGAAGACCAAGCAGCCATCAACTGCAGAGTGCCAGATTCTCTGAGATACAAAGGCAGCCCTTCTGCTCTCCACTCCCTCACTAATCTATCTATCCAGTCTACTTTTAGACACACAATATATATTACTTTGATGTGACATGAGGTAGCTAAAATTACTATGCAGGTCAAGGCACTCAAGTCTAGACTATCTATACTTTTGGAAGAAGTAGATAGACAATAAAAAAGAGCTGATAAAAAAAAATAAAAAAAAGAGCTGATAAAAAAAAAGAGCTGATAAACTCACAACTCTTTTTCTGTGACTTTAGATATAAAATCACAAAATAGTAATGCCATACAGGTTCTTGGGGAAGCCTACCATGCCAATTTTATGATAGGAAAACTGAACCTCAGAGGAGAGAAGAGACTTGTCCAAGGCCACATTCCTAGTTGCCATTTTGGAATGGATTATACAATTTAGAGCTGAATGATGGGAAGAATAAACAAAATTATATTAATTATCTTTCAAGTTGATCAAAATGTCTATGCTAAACACAAATTTTATGAAAAGGGAATTCTAATGATAAAGTATTCTGAAGGGCCACTCTGTATTTATGCTTTCTTTCTTTTTCCCATTTTTTGAATAAAGGTGTGATATACATTGAATTTGAAAGTTAACAACAAACATAACAAGTATTTTCAGCAGGGAAGCAAGAAATGGAGACCTCAGGTCTGGAATAAAAAAAAAGACCCTGAATAGCTGCAGTAGCTGCAGCAATCCTGAGAAAGAAAAACAAAGTAGGTGGGATCTCAATACCAGATATCAAGCTGTATTACAAAGCCACTGTTCTCAAAACTGCCTGGTACTGGCACAAGAACAGATATATAGATCAATGGAATAGAATAGAGAACCCAGAAATC
>NW_005353746.1:96115-102811 GCF_000412655.1 Myotis brandtii
AACAAAAACAGATCCAGAGACAGAGAAACATCGATCAGACTGTCAAACCTCAGAGGGAAGGTAGGGGAGGGTGGGGGTAAGGGGGCGAGATCAACCAAAGGACTTGTATGCATGCATATAGGCCTAACCAATGGACACAGACAACAGTGGGGGTTGGGGGGTAATGTGAGTATAAGGACACATATGTAATAACTTAATCAATAAAGAAATTTAAAATAAAAAAGTAAAGAAAAAGAAATGGAGACTTAAGTTTAGCAAAATGGAAAGGTTTGTTTTGCAAACAATGATGTCTAAGAGGGTAAACATTTGGGTTCTTACTGACATGGTACTTGAACATCTACACTAATAAAAGACAAACATGCAAATTGACCATACCTTCGTTATGCCTTAAGCCACACCCACCAGGCAATCAGAGCGATTATATGCAAATTAACCCAACCAAGATGGTGGTCGGCAGCCACGGAGCTGGAGCAAGCAGAAGGTTTGGTTGCTCCAGTGATGGAGGAAGCCAAGCTTCCCGCCTGCCACGGCTGGCTCTGAGCTCCACACAAGGCAACAAAGTTTCAATTATATAAGATAAATAAACCCCAGATGCCTGCTTTCAGCTGGCCGTGGCCCCGGAGCTGGAGCGAGCAGGAGGCTTGGGTTGCCCCTGGCAAAGGAGGAAGCCAAGCTTCCCGCCCGCCCTGGCCAGCTCTTAGCTCCACTCAAGGCTACAAAGTTTCAATTATAGAAGGTAAATAAATCCCAGAATAAAAAAAGAAAAAAGAAAAAAGAAGAGGCTAGGAGCTTCCGTCGTCAGGGGGGCTTGGCCAGCCTGAAAACGGCCCTCAGCCCCTCACCTAGGCTGGCCAAACCTCCATGGGGTGAGGGTCCCCACTAGGGGGGGGGCTTGACCAGCCTGAAAACAGCCATCAGCCCCTCACCTAGTCTGGCCAGGCATCCCAGTGGGGACCTCCACCCTGAAGGGGGTGTTACCAGCCTGCAAACACACATCAGCCCCTCACCCAGGCTGGCCAGGCACCCCAGCCGTGCACCAGGCCTCTATCCTATATAATAAAAGGGTAATATGCAAATTGACCCTAACAGAAGAATGATTGGGAATGACTGGTCACTATGACACACACTGATCCCCAGGGGGCAGACACGCAATGCAGGAGCTGCCCCCTGGTGGTCAGTGTGCTCCCACAGGGGGAGCTCTGCTCAGCCACAAGCCAGGCTGACTGCTGCCAGCACAGAGGTAGTGGTGGGAGCCTCTCCCGCCTCCTCAGCAGCGCTAAGGATGTCCTACTGCAGCTTAGGTCTGCTCCCTGCTGGTAAGTGGACATCCCCCGAGGGCTGCTGGGCTGCCTGAGGGATGGCTGACTGCCAGCTTGGGCCTGATCTCCCAGGGAGTGGGCCTAAGCCAGCAGGTGGACATCCTCCAAAGTGTCCCAGACTGCAAGAGGGCATAGGCCGGGCTGAGGGACCCCCCTGAGTGCACAAATTTTCGTGCACCAGGCCACTAGTAATATATAATTATCTTAGTTACTAGAATCATCTCGAAAAAGATCTTGACAGTATTTTTGGTTTGAGGTAATCAAGAGTGATTTCTGGTGATTCTCTGCCTGTTGGAGCTGTTACTATCATAGGATATGCCAAGTAACTCAGAATAAGAGCCAACTGGGAAGTGCTGTGAACATCCTAACCAGATAAATAACTAGTAACCTCACTGTCATAATAAACCCTCACACTTTGTCCTTTACCAAAAATGTTCACATTTATCATAGCATATGACTCCCATTATAGCTCTGTGAGAGTGATATTTCTAACCTTACAGATGAAGAAATTGAGACATAGACAGGGCACAATAAATAATGGAGCTGGGCCTTTAACCTAGGTCTTCCTGATTCCAAAGACAAAGGCATTTACATGACATAAAAATCCTTTTATCTTATAGACATTTCTTGAAATTTGCCTGCCTGAAGCTCTATTGCCTAGCATGGTGCCTTGTACATAGTAGAAACACAGTGAATATTACAGAAATGGCAGTGAAATAAAGTCAACCACAGCACTTTTCAGCTTATTTTCATTGTGTTTACCAAGCCTATTCAAAGTTTAACTTGTTCAACTGTATAAAGTCAATTTGTAAATTTACCATACCACTCTCACCAAAGATTTATAGATTTGTGCCTATCTTCTATAAGGAGTAGTAAAATGATCTCTTATACATAAACTCCTTTTCAAAGGGGTTCACTGTAATCATGTCATAGACTGCTTTATAATAGAGGATGCTGGCTGAGACATGACACTAATTTTAAGATTGGGAGCCAACTGTATTAGGACTTTGGTTGCCATTAGGCTTTTCCTGCATCAAAGTGGGCATATCAACAAATGGAAAACTAAGGGGTTCTCTACTTGCAAGCCCCATCTCTTATACACAATTCACAGACAGCTAAATGAGAGTTCAGTGTATCAGAAACCTCACATGGGGTCATAAAATTCACATGGAAAAAACTTCCCTTTTGTTTTCCTTCTGCACTCCCCCATCCCAGTCTTATTTCTTCCTCCCCACTACAATTGAGATTTATCTGGAGAAGCCAAGCAAACAAGAACAAGGTTAATTTTTTTTAATATTTGAGTTTCATTTGATGTGACTGCCTGGAAAACCACTCACAGAGCATCTGCCTATGATTTCTGGGAATACTAGACACTACTTGAAAGGCTTCTGTTAAAACCATCTCATATTGAGCCTGGATCAATTTATTTGCAGTACTTTTGTCTGTTTAAGGACTATTACTGGCCTATAAGGAAGGGAGTATAGAGTTATCCACATGAAGACCCACACATGGTTAGAAAACAAGTTGGTTTTTATAAATATGCACATAGGAAGACAAGGTATTGAGCATGTCATAAAAACAACAACAACAACAAACAAACAAACAAACAAATAAAAACTAAAGATGGATAAGTGCTTTAAATTAGCCTTAAGAGGGGAGGGGAGAGGGCAGGATTCTGGGCGCATACGTTTTCCTAGAATCTGATAGGCTGATAAGGAGTATTCAGGTATGAAGCTACAGTTTTAGGCATTCAGAAGTAGATTTGTCTTTTCTCAAGTTCCATTTTGAAATCAAAATAGACTAATGATCTTGCTTTACTCATGAAAGGTGCATCTTTCTGGAAGTGGAAGGCAGCAGAGATGACTCTGGCATTAAACAGATGTGAACATGAAGAAATGAGAAATTGGTTGGGGGTATAAGTGTCAGCAAAGCTTTTCTGGAATGGTACCAGTGCTTATGATAGACACAGACTAGGGAACAAAGAACCTTATTATGTGGAGTCGCCATTGAAAGAGCTGTATCTTACCTCGGTCAAGCTACTGTGCTACCAAAATAAATGCTTTTGGAAATTATCAATATATTTGCAAGGAAAGGGGCATGATTAAAAGACCTGTTCATCCCTAGGAGGTGTGGGATAGGAAATTGGCTCTGCTTGGCAGCTTAGTCATAGGATCCAAAGAAAAGCAGCTTCTCTTTCCAGGTGGCCAGACCTACAATATTAGCAGCAGTTAACTGATGGATATTCTTGGGTGTTCAAGGCCAGCCTGTGCCTGGGTCATCCTGCACCTCTAATTGTTCTGAATTTCTTAGTTCTCTCATCCTAGCCACCATTTAACAACATAAGGCCAGTACCATTATGTCCTCTGGGGAACCTTTCTTAGTCAAGTCCACACTCATCCCTGAAGAGAGTCCTGCCTGATTCTTGCTTCATACCTCCTGCTCTCATGCTTAGCCCAAGAATGGGGTATAGCAAAGAGGAAATTCTGGTTTAAAGAGAGAACCAGAGAATGAGGACAGGAAAGGGAAGAGAAGAAAAAGGAATAAAAGTATCATACCTCCCAGAGTCATCCCTGCTTCATAGCATTTCCGGAGGCGACAAGATGGACAATTTTTTCTTCGGAATTTATCGATGGTGCAATCATTTCTGCTGGCACAAAGGTACTTCTGTTTCCCTGGGAGAATAAATATAAAAGTAGACAGACCTGTTAATGTTTTTCCAGAGTATCTCTCCTTAAGTATTTCTAGGCAGCAAGGGCATAAAGATATATCCTGCCAGATGAAAGAAGTGGACAGAGAATGGCCCTAAACAATTTGATCACACAGAATCTATTAAAACAGACTGGTTTAATTCAATGCTATTCTGTTTGTTTTCATAGGGATGAACAATTCAGGTCCTGATGATATCTGCTTTATCAGGACTACTGACTGGTATGTTCAATAAGATGATCTATGTATGAACCTTTACTAAAAGCCAGTAATGCCCATGAAAATATGACCATTGGTGGAAATTGTCACTTTTCCTCTTCCTGACTCCTGAAATCATGCTTGAACTAATAACATTATTTTTTTTTCTTTTTGTTTATATTTTTATTGATTTCAGAGAGGAAGGGAGAGGATAAGAGAGATAGGAACATCAATGGTGAGAGAGAATCATTGATCTTCTGCCTCCTGCATGCCCAACACTCGGGATTGAGCCTGCAACCCAGGCATGTGCCCTGACCTGGAATCGAACCATGACCTCCTGGTTCATAGGTCACACTGGCTGGCAACATGTTATTTTTTACAATAAAAATACAGTTAAAACTTTTACAAAAGAGCATTTATATAGGATTTCTATTTGTTTTTAAATTGCTAGTGATCATACCCCCAATTCTGTAGCTTATAAAAATCAAACAGATAGGCTCATTCTTTGTGAAGTGAATCACAGCAAGTGAAAGGAAGTCCTCTGAAGCCAAAACAAGAGAAATGATCACTGTCATGCACACCTTGAATTGTCATAGATACAAAGAAACATATATACACAAACACAAACACAGAGATCCTCAAGATCACTGCTACTCAAAGAAAGACATGGAGGTTCACTAAAAAAAAACATATTTTATTCTCCACATCTTCACCAGCACTTGTTCGTTGGTTTATTGATGGTAACCATTCTGGAAGGTGTGAAGTGATATCTCATTGTGGTTTTAATTTGCATCTCTCTGATGATTAGAGACATTTAGCGTTTTTCATGTCTATTAAGCCAACTCTTAAAGGGAACCCTTGTGCATTGTTGGTGGGAATGCAGACTGGAGTTTACACAAAAAATTAAAAATGGAATTGCCTTTGGACCCAGCTATCACATTTCTGGAAAGATATCCTAAGAATCCCAAAACACTAATTCCAAAAGAATATATTCACCCCTATATTCATTGCAGTGTTATTTACAATAGCCAAGATCTGGAAATAGCCCAAGTGCCTATCAATAGATGAGTGGATAAAAAAGCTGTGGCACATTTATACAATGGGATACTATGCAGCTATAAAAAATAAGGAACTCTTATCTTTTGTGATAGCATGGATGGACCTGGAGAATATTATGCTAAGCCAAATAATCCAGTCATAGAAAGACAAATACCATATGATCTAACTTATATGTGGAATCTAATGAACAAAATAAACTGAAGAACAAAACAAAACCAAAGGTACAGATACATGGAACATTCTGTTAGCTGTCAGAGGGGTGGGGCTGGGGTAGGGGGACTGGATGAAAGAAGGTGAAGGGATTAGCCAAAGAACATATGTGTATAACCCATAGACAGGGACAACAGTGCTGTGATGGCCAGAGGTAAGGGAGGGCAGGGGCTAGGTGGTGGTGGGCAAAGGGAGAAGAAGTGGGGACATGTGTAATAGTTTCAAAAATAAAATATAAGTTAAAATAATAGAATAAAATTCATATCTCTCTGGGAAAAAACAAACAAACATTTCATTCAATACTTTTCCTCTTTGCTCATAGTACAGGCCTGGCACTCAGTAGGGCCTCATTAAAAAATTGACTGAATGAATACACAAGAGGAACAGGTAGATCCACAAGCATAGAGTCACCTGCAGAAATAGACGAGATGCCTACCCTGTTGCTCTAAAACACAGAGAACTTCTCCAGCCCTGTCCCAGCCTGAGCTTGAGCATCCCTTCCCTCCACCCCATACTTTCTCCAAGTCCCTGGTTGTTTTTCTCTCGTTTACTGCTGTACTTCTTTAGTTTATTAGATAGACTGGGATTTTAGGGATGATTCTTTTGGCAGAGGAAGATTGTCTGTGGTAGGGAAAGGAAGAGAAATTGAAGATTAATAGCTATTTGATAGCAGGAAAAAAATGGCCACAAATTTACAACTTGGATTTCCTCACCCTTCACTTAGCCTAAAATGCATAGATCAGGCACAAAAAAATATCTATATAATAAAAACCCAGTGGTCGTAATGCCGTAACGACCAACGACCGGTCACCAGGAGGCTGCATGCGCAGCGAGTTGTGTGCGGGTGGGCAGGGACTTGACTCTGGGTCCCATGGTGCCCCGGGACTCAGGGAAGTCCCGCAGCACTGGTGGGACTTGGGGGTCCTGGGTCTCACATGATTTCCTGCGGGTCTGGGTCTCATGCAATTTTGCGCACTATTATAATAGGTTATTATAATAGGCTATTATAATAGACTAGGGGCCCGGTGCACAAAAATTTGTGCACTGGGGAGGGGGTTCCCTCAGCCCAGCTTGCCCCCTATCACATACTGGGAGCCCTAGGGGATGTCCTACTACCTGCTCCCTGCTCCCCTTGGGGAGCGGGCCTAAGCCACAGTCTGGCCTCCCTTTGTGGGAGTCGACCGGGCTGATCAGGGGAAGGCAC
>NW_005353746.1:103701-107344 GCF_000412655.1 Myotis brandtii
TAAGCCTGGGCTGGGGCACCCCCAGCTCCTGCCGCAGCCGATCGCTGGCTGGCTCCTCCCTGACCCAGGCCTAAAGCCTCAGGCCGAGGTTTTAGGCCTGGGCCGGGGCACCCCCAGCTCGCCGCCACGGAAGATCGCTGGCTGGCTCCTCCCCGGCCCATCAACCATCGCTGGCTTAAAGATCGCTGGCTGTCCCTGGAGAAGAAACCTGGGTTCCCCAAGATATGTGCAACGCCGGGGCCCTGCCAGCAGGCGAGGGGATCCCAAGGCAATTGCTGGGCGTGGAGGCCACAGGGGCATAGGCTACCAAGGAGACAGAACTGTACCTCACATCACCCTGCTTGGCCCCGGAGGATGGCTGGTTAGTCAAAGACGGGTAAGATTCCTCTGGGAGGAACAACCTAAGACAGGCACAGTCGCAAAGGGGCCAGCAGACGAGAACTTGGGGGTCTACAGAGGTGGGACACAGATCCTCACCCCCCCAACCATGCAGGGGCTTGAACACTTGCCCCTTCTGAGGGAGGTCTCCTGCCCCCATGGCTGCTTCTTGCTTCCCATGCCCAGCCCAGATCGGGACCCAGGTAACAAAAAGAGACTTGGCCCAGCTGAGATCGGTACCCAGAAAACAGAGACTTGGCTGACAACAGCTACCCTATATCTACATCCAGCCTAACACCAGGAATGCTCAGGGCCTTCTCAAGGATGCAAAAATAATCCTTTCCATTAATATTTACAGTGTAAACTAAGATTGTTTTTAAAGTATTAAATTTGACAGTAAAATAGCAGTCAGGTTTTCAGATTAAAATTGGCTCAAGAAGTATTAACCAAAATTTTCATTTCATGGTAAATTTGCTTAACATGCAATGATCCTAAAGCAGTCATATTTTTGTGCAAAAAAATTAAAAAAAATTTAGAGTTACCTAGACTGCATTGTAACTTTTCCAAAAAATCCTCCTAATAATTAAATCAAAAAAAGGGGGGATAGTGGAAAAATACCATGTAAGGAAAAATATCCTGTAACTAAATTACATCTAGAAAAATTTTTTCATTTATGCTAACAGCAAGACACCCAGGAAAACACACATGGTCTCAAAATAAGCCAAAGGAAAATCATTTGGGCAAATATAAAAAAGACCCCAAGTAAAATTCCCTTTATTAACCTTCGGTCGAGAATATGTTTGTATATTTTCAGAAAACAACTCCAAGACCATGTGGATTCCTGCAACAGAGAGGAATTATCAGGAATGCTCCAGCCATGAAGACAAGAGGAAAAACAATCCAGAGATGAAGGACGCTGACGTCACTTTGCCATGCTAGCAGTCAGCAGCTGTGCGTCGCTGCAGGTTGCCCAGGATCAAACCAGAGAGGGTCGGACCTGCATTGCCACCATTTGTCCACCATCCAGAACTGAAATATCATTGCTGACACCTACACATAAGGAACTGTCGGACATTGAAACTTGGACTCAGAACTCTTGGACATTGAAATTGGGACTTAAAACACTTTTTGTTCTTGAAATGTTATGCTCAAGTTTTAAAATGTTTTAGGTTAAAAAAAAATAGAAGCAGGGGCATAGAAAGGGAATGGACTGATAATTCTTGGGGGGAAGGAGGTGTGGGGGGTGTGGGAAGAGACTGGACAAAAATCTTACACCTATGGATGAGGACAGTGGTAGGGGGTAAGGGCATGGGGTGGGGTGGGAACCTGGTGGAGGGGAGATATGGTGGAAAAAAGAGGAACATCTGTAATAATCTGAACAATAAAAGATTTATTAATTAAAAAAAACTAAAGCCTCAGTCTGTGGCTTGGAGGCGACATATGCAAATTAGGCGCCATCTTGGTTGTCAGTTAATTTGCATATACTCACTGATTAGCCAATGAAAAGGGTAGCGGTCGTACGCTAATTACCATGTTTCTCTTTTTTAGTGTAGATTATTTCATATAGGAGTGTCAATAATAACCAGTTCAGCAAAAATTTCCTTTTCCATCCCTCCCCTCACCTCCCCTTTCCATCCCTTCCCTTCCCTCCTTTCATTGCCTTTGTCAAAGGAATCCAAAATTTCGGGGTTAAAAAAAATCGCACCAGTACAAACAACCCTTGCATTACAAGGATGAGTTCTGGAGAGGTCTTGACTTGCCTGAAGAACACTAAAATACTGAATTGGAGGACCCCAAAAGGATAAGTAAACCTATCTATTATGAATGAGGGTTGTATTAGGGTATTTAAATATATTATTTAAATGGAGCACCTCAGTAGTTTTTTGAGGTAGGTACTATCATTACTTTCATTTAACAGATGGGAAAATCTAAGTCTTTTAAGCCAGTACTCTTTCTATTATAACATAGAATTTTATGCATATAAATAGAACTTACTTTGCTAGCAGCTTTTTTATTTTGCTTCACACTGAGGATTGTAATGTGTACACAGAAAGGATGATGTTACAAGTGTCATTCAGTTTATTAATGGGTATTAGTTCCAAGAGTTCAGGCTCTGTATCCAGTGAGTTTGTTTCCAGTGCCATGGGTGTTCTAGAACTGGGGCTTCTTTACAGTACTAGTGCTGCTGCAAACCTCAACCCATTACATTGATTACTGAAATAAGGTCAAGTCAGGAGTTCTTGACTTCTTTGAGGAATCTCTACTTTCAAGGAAAATATTAGCTACTAGACCACAGTTTGCGAAGGAATGGTTGTATGGCCAATGCAATAGGGCTCCAAGAGTTTTAAATTCCACTTCTGAAAGCTAACCATCCTGTTAATGAGAGAGGATACAATGGGAAAAGAATAAAATTGCTTTTTTTTTCAATTTGGAGCTCAGATAGTTTCCTTAGCTATAGTTCATACCTTGTCCCAGAGTACTTCTTGGCCTAAAACAAGGTGACCTAAAAACACAAATATCCTTTATAATTTATCCAAAAAGAAGTGCAAACCTCAGTATGACTAATGCCATTGCATATTAATTTATTTGGCCTCTATTATGGGCCAGGCATTGTACTAGTTTTTTTATTATACTTTTAAATTACAGTTTATATTCAGTATTATTTTGTATTCATTTCAGGTGTACAGCATTTTGGCTAGACAATAGTATACTTTACAAAGTGTTTCCCCCAATATTTTTAGTACCCACATGGCAGCAACATAGTTATTACAATATTATTGACTATATACTCTGTGCTGTAGTTTACATCTCCTTGACTATTCTGTAATTACCAATCTGCACCTCTCAATCCCTTCACCTTGTTCACCCAATCCCTGAACCTCCCTCCTTCTCAACCATCAGTCAGTTCTCTATATCTATGAGCCTGTTTTTATTTTGTTTATTTATTTTTATTGAATTTATTGGAGTTGCATTGGTTAATAAAATTATATAGGTTTCAAGTATACAGTTCTATAATACATTATCTGTATATTGTATTATGTGTTTCTATTTTGTATCTTCATTTATTTTGTTTAGATTCTACATATAATTAAAAGCTAAGGTAAAGGGTGTCCCAAAATTCACACAAGAAGTAATTTTGATAGAAAACACAGGTTTATAATTGAAAAACTGTAAATTTTTTATTGATTCATAAAGTATACACTATAGGGTTATGTATGGAATAGGATATCGGGTAAATGGCCTCCACGGCTTTGCTGGCACATAC
>NW_005353746.1:107698-114699 GCF_000412655.1 Myotis brandtii
ATCAATAAAAAAGTTACAATTTTTAATTATAAACCTGTGTTATCTATCAAAATTACTTCTTGCGTGAATTTTGGGACACCCTTTATTTGTCTTTTATCTGACTGACTTATTTCACTTCCATAATACCTTCAAGGTCCACCCATGCGGTTGCAAATGGTAAGATATCATTCTTTTCTATGGCCAAGTAATAGCCCATTATGTATGTATGTACCAATGCTTTTTTATCCACTCATCTATTGATGGGCAATTGCGTTGCTTCCATATCTTGGCTATTGTAAATAATGCCATTATGAACAAAGGGTGCATATATTTTTTTCTAATTCATGTTTTGCATTTCTTCAGATAAATCCCAAGAAATAGAACAGCTGGGTCATAAGGCAGTTCCATTTTTAATTTGTTGAGGATACTCCATACTGTTTTCCATAGTAATTGTACCAGTCTACATTCCCATCAGCTATGCACAAGGGTTCCCTTTTCTCCCCATACTCACCAATACTTGTTTGTTGATTTATTGATGATATCCATCCTGATGGGTGTGAGGTGATGTCTCATTGTGGTTTTAATTTGCATTTTTCTGATGATTAGTGATTTAAAGCATATTTTCATATGTCTATTGGCCATCTGTATGTCCTTTTAGGAGAAGTGTCTATCAGGTCCTTTGCCTACTTTTTAATTAGATTATTTGTTTGTTTGTTTGTTTTGCTGTAGAGTTGTATAAGATCTTTATAAATTTTGGATATTAACCCCTTATCAGATGTATCATTGGCAAATACATTCTCTAGTTCAGTAGGTTATCTTTTAATTTTTTTGATGGTTTCCTTTGCTGTGCAAAAACTTTTTTTTAAAATATATTTTTATTGATTTTTCACAGAGAGGAAGGAAGAGGGATAGAGAGCTAGAAACATCGATGAGAGAGAAACATCGATCAGCTGCCTCCTGCACACCTCCTACTGGGGATGTGCCAACAACCAAGGTACATGCCCTTGATCAGAATCGAACCTGGGACCTTTCAGTCCACAGGCTGACGCTCTATCCACTGAGCCAAACCAGTTAGGGCCCTAGTTTCATTTTTTGCATGTATCTCTCTAATATTCCCAATACCATTTATTCAATAGTCTTTATCGCAATATATTCTTGCCTCCTTTCTCAAATAGCAAATGACCATATAGGTATGGGTTTATTTCTGAGCTCCCTATTCAGTTCCATTAATTTATATGTTTGTTTTGATGCCAGTACCATGCTGATTTGATTACTATAATCTTGTAATAGTATAGTTTGATATCAGATAGCATGATACTTCCAACGTGTTCTTCTTTCTCAAGATTTCTGTGGCTGTTCTTTGAAATAGACCATTGATATTTTGATACGAGTTATACTGAATCTAAAGACTACTTAGGGTAGTATGGCCATTAAAATATGTTAATTTTCTTTATCTGTAAGTACAGTATATGCTCCCATTTAGTTAAATCTTCAAATTTTTTTCTTCTGTATATTTCAATTTTCTGAGTACAGGTCTTTTACCTCTTTGGTTAAATTTATTCCTAGATATTTTACTTCTTTTGATGCAACTGTAAGTGGAATTGTCTTTCAGTTTCCCTTTCTCATAGTTCATTGTTAGTGTATAAAAATGAAATCCATTTCTGAATATGTATTTTGTATCCTGCTACATTACTAAATTCACTTATTAGTTCTAGTAGTATTTGAATCTATCACTGAGTGCAGCCATAGCAGATGTTTAATAACTATCTTCTGATAGCTTGGAGTGCACATCTTCTATGTTTCAGGAAGTATTCTAGGAAACCAGGGAAACAACAGTGGATAATGCAGTCAAAGGCTTTGCCTTCAAGTTGGGTGATCTTTTGGTGGAAACCAACAAGTAATAAATGTTATAAAAATAAATTAGATATTTTCAGATGGTGGTACATACAATTAAGGAAATGAAACAGAGTGCTGTGATAGAATGGAAAGTTAATTTAGGTAGAGTTGGGAAATATTCTATAATGTGGTGGCATTTAAGCCTGAATAATATGAACCAGACATTTAAAGAGCCAGCGGAGCAATATTCTCAAAGAAGGAACAGCAAATGAAAGGCTTAAAGTTATAAATGAATTTGGTGTGTTCTTTGAATAGCAAGGTGGCCAGTGTGGCTGGCATAAGATAAGGGAGGGGAGGCGGTAAGAAAATTTGACTGGATTGCAGAACCAGGTTGTGCTGGGCAGTAATTCTCCATCTTGGCTATAAGTTAGAATCATTTGGGGACCGGTTACAAACTACTGATGCTTGGTTTCACTTTCAGTAGTACTGATTCAATTTATTGAGATAAAGGGTAGGCACTGTGATGTTTTCAACATTCCCCTATTGCTTCTGATGTGAGAGCTGCTGATATTGCACCTTGCAGTTGAGTTGACTGCTTAGGGAGTTTTTCAGCTGACACCAGATTAACAGGATGAATGTTTGACATTGCAAAAGCATTTGACAGTCCACAATGCCCCTTGCCCTTTTTTACTCCTTTGGAAATGAGTGAGGTCGAAGCCATTCAAATGAGTAGTGTGGGAAGCACCAGATAATGTTATTTTGATGGGATTTGGAAAGACCTTCTAGAAAAACTACAGGATCCAATCTCATCAAGTAAAACTCTATGAGAAATAGCCAGCTCACTTCTGCTAAGGTTATTTGACATATGGTCACACCCATGTTTTATATTCTCAAGCTTTCTTCCCCCTTACGTTCTGAGTTTGGCTTGCAGTGACTCATAAAATCAGATTTTTAGTATCTCTTCCCAATTTCACAATCAGTGCTATCATATTAGTAACTTGAAATTAGAATATCTACATCATGGAAATCAGCAAATGCTACAAATATCAGGGCTCCCACTGCTCCCTGCCCCTGGAAGACAGGGATACAGTTTACTAGCACAGCACTGGTTCTGTTTTACTTCTTTCTAGCTGGGTCTGATTCTCTTGTTCTTCTTTCCTTGAACTTGCATCTGAACATACTTATAGGCTTTGGTAATATGATTGAAATCACAGCTTGTATAGACTCAATTGTATTTTAGAAACATATTACCATCTTCTCATGCTTTATTCAGTAGATGCATTCCTGAACAGTAATGTATAAATCACATTTCTTTAAAATAAATTATCATTTATATGTAGAGTGGGGATTGACCATTTAAAGAAATTGTGTTGAGGACTTCTGTAAGATAAAGACAATAATCCTTTGTAAAATGAACAGTAACTATTTCTTTTATAAATATTATCAAATCCAATTTTTTCATAATAATCATTTTACAACCTTTATGAAGGACAATTTGGCAAAAGTTGCAAAATTAAAATTTGTATTGCTTTGACCCAGCACATGTTTTCACATGTGTGACATGACATATATACAAGAAAATGCAATGCAACATTGTTTATAATAGCAGAAGACTGCAACATAAATATCCATTAATAGATACAGACATACAATGCATCCATTAAAAAATGAGCCAGTTCTAGATATACTGAGATGGAACAATCTCCAAGATACATTGTAAAGTGGGGGAAAAACAAGATGTAAAACAATACAGCACACTAGTTCTGTGAATAAAATTGATATATTTTCTGTATATGTTTATAAATGCATATACTATGTCTACAAGGGTACAAAAAAAACATTAGTGGTTGCCCCAGAGAAACAAAACTGCATGTCTGAGGTTTGGAAGGGTGGAATTATTTTTTTACTCTTTAACCTTCTGTGATTTTAAAATTTTGTATCATGTGCATGTATTGCCTACTCTAATGGATACATTATGTTAAAGGTCTGTTATAAATGTCACTGTGACCTTGAGACAAATTCTTTCCTCTCTCTGAGATTCAGTATTCCCATCTACACAACAAGGGAGTTAGACTCCATACTATTTCAGAAAAGAAACCAAAAGGGCTATTCCTAGCACATCCTAGTTCCAAATTTATAGAGTCAGCATCACAACAAGTGGTTGCCTATTCACCATATGGTATAATTGGGGAATCTGCTCTTATAATAGGGTCAGAGAAGATGTCTCTATTATTAACAAAAGAAATGCCTATTGAAAACCCAGCAGTCCAGCCTGTGTTGAAGTCTGCAGAGGAGAAAGATAATCATAGCTCTTTCCTTTTAGGAGCTTGCAATCTAGTGGGAGATAAATACGCATGAAGCAGCAATAACACTAAAAAGTGAAGGAGAGTTCTGGAATGTGGCAAGGAGGTGTAGGTCATGGCTTGATTTCTATGGTTCACCATAAGGTTTTGGACAAGTCACTGCTTTCCTTTGAGCCTCAGTTTCTTCATATCTAAATGATGGGAGAGTGTGATGAAGAGAATTCAATAATCTATCAATAAATTAATATTTAGCAGAGAGATTAAGAGACTATTAAGCAGAAACTATGAAACTTCTATTACCTGTTCTTAGGTATTTGTTAATTGGCAAAAAAGTATGGTGTGGTGGCAGGAGCACAGACTTAAAAGTCAGAGGGACTGGGTTATGAATCCCAGTAATCTGACTTACTAGTTGTGGCAAATAGTATAATTTATCTGAATCTGTTTTCTCTTTAGTAAAATGGGGATCATATCATCCAATTTTGCATTGCCATGATAATTCAAAATAACGTATGTGAAGCAAAATTTAGGTACATGGTAAATGAGAGCTGTTTGAATAGTGTGTATTCTCCTGGAATCACCTGAAATGCATGAAGAGTTGAGTAAGGCTGAAATTACTGGTGAAACCTATATTGTGTAGCACTTAAGAACTATCCTTAATTTTATTGATTTATCAAGTACTACATTTAAATAAAGAGTTTTAATCAAATTATTCAGATTTTTCTTCCCAAATAGTTCTAGAAAAAGGCACTGAGATCAAGTTTTGAAAATGAAATTTAATCTGCTGCTCAGATGCACAGCTACTTTGTGCTCTCATTCTGGGTGCTGTTCTTATTTGATTTCCTAAAAATTTAAAATTTATTTATCAAGATAATTATAGTGTAGATCTTACCAAAACACTTGTATGCTCTGGACAAGATTAAAGACAGACATAAAGTAAGAAAGAATGAAGGGGAGAAGTGGGGAAGAGAGAGAGGAGAAAGAGGAGGAGGAGGAGGAAGAAAGATGAACAAAGAAGAAGAGAGTAGGAAGAGAAAATGCAGGAGGAGAAGGAGGGGGAGAAGAGGACTAGGAGAAAGGGTGGAGGTGGGGGAAAGGCAAAAAAGAAAGAGATGAGAAGAAAACACAAAGAAAGGGGAAAAGAAAACAAATGGTATATAGAAAGAGAAACCCAAGCCTAGGTTTCACTAAGGACTTAATGAGATGTGTGACAGCTTCAAGAAATGTTGTGCTCAACATTGCCTGCAGTGTCACTGTCATCTTTATTGGGGGTGGAAATATTCCTGATTGGAGGAGGAGAGATGTGAGCCTGCATTGCAATGATCTCATAGCTACCTTCTCTAAGTCTCTTCCAAAGAATCTTTTGAGTGAATTTCCCTTAGGCCAGGGGTCCTCAAACTATGGCCCACAGGCCACATGCAAATACAAATATTGTATTTGTTCCCGTTTTGTTTTTTTTTTACTTCAAAATAAGATATGTGCAGTGTGCATAGGAATTTGTTCATAGTTTTTTTTTTAAACTATAGTCCGGCCCTCCAACGGTCTGAGGGACAGTGAACTGGCCCCTGTTTAAAAAGTTTGAGGACCCCTGCCTTAAGCAGTCACACTGTGGTGGATGCAGCACACTAAGAAGCCAAATTTCTTTTCTGATTCTAGGAAAGCCCCACAAAGGGGCCAAAAGAGTGAGATTGGACATGCTAGAAGGATCAGTGGAAACTATATAGAGAGAATGGAGCCAATGTAGTATAGCAGGGGGAAAAGGAGGCATTATAGTTCCACATTTTGATTTCAAATACCTGCCCTGCCTCTTACTAGTTGTAACTTGGAGCAAGTTACTTGACTTCCCTGGACATCAGTTTAGCTTGATATAAAATATAAGTAACAACTCATAGTCTCGGAACCAAGATGGCAGCATAAGGTATAAACCTGTACGTGCTGCCCCCCACAACAATATTAAAACTACAACTATAAAACAAAGCAGCTATCATCCAGAACCACGGAAAAGCTGGCCAAGTGGAAGTTCTACAACTAGAAGGAAAGAAAAAAGCACATTGAGACCGGGGAAGGTGGTGCAGAGGCGCCAAGAACAGAGGTAAGGAGGCCCGCGTGAGGCAGCTGCACCTGGGTGCTCGGTTTTTTTCAATCGGAAGGAAATACAAGCTCTTGAATGCACTGAACTCATTTACGGGGAGACTCTGGGGTCCCAGACTCCTACGAGGAGAAACTGGACTGTCTTGCAGCGGGTGAGAAAGTGAGGGTGGCTTTCTCGTAGAGCTGCTCGCAGGGATCATTTTTGCTGTGGGTGCGCGGGACTCGGGGACGCAGAGACGCGGAGATGCGAGGAGTCTTGGAGACTGCTGACAACAGCCATTGCTGTTGCTCCGCCCTGGTGATTCTCTGAGATCCCGCCCCACTCAATTTACATCCCCACCCAAGCTGTGCCCAGCAGCACAAAGAAATCACCTGCACTTTTGCAGCATAACCTAACAAACTGCAGCTGGGTCAGAGAGCTCCAAAACCCAAACAAAGAGGAGAAATCTGCTGATATCGCTGTAGCTCCTGCTGGGTGGACTCACACAGTGGTTGACTTGGAGATCCAGAAGCCAGGGTACCCCTGGCCAGATACCAGATTTAAACTCCTCACATCCATAAGGGACACAAGAAGCAGACTCAGTGAGCACTAAAGCTCCACTGAAGCAAGTCCTACCCCATAAGGGTGTCTCCAGCACAGCAGTTCTTCCACTGTAGACACAGCGGGTCCTCGCAGTCAGCCAAAAATGCAGAGACAAAGAAACATGTCACAAATGAAAGAAATGGAGGAAAGCAAACTAATGGAGGACATAGAGTTCAAAACCACAGTTATAAGGCTACTCAAGAACCTTCTAC
>NW_005353746.1:115753-121170 GCF_000412655.1 Myotis brandtii
GGAAACCAGGTGGAGGGGAGCTATGGGGGAAAAAAAGAGGAACATCTGTAATAATCTGAACAATAAAGATTTATTAATTTTAAAAAAAACTCATAGATCTGCAGGAACATTTAAATGAAATAATATGTGCAAAACAACTAATAGAATATCTGATTCTGGTAGGCATGAACTAAATATTGAAAGAAAAAGAGAAATAGGAAGGAGTAAATGGTCAAGTTTTTTTAAAAATAGGACCTAGGAACACTCACAAAGAGGGAAAAATGGCAGCCAAATAGGCAGATGTGTTTCTAGCCTTATCCCGAAGCAGATAGAAGAAACATCTAAATCGAATAACATCCACCCAGAGTTGGCAAAGTAGATACAGCTGATGAGACAATTTGCAGCCAGATAGGGCAGAAGACACATGGAGAATGGTAGGATCAGGGATCTGGGCTGGAGAGAGTCACAAGACCACGGAGTCGAGAGGGACAGAAGGAACCTATGCTGCACCAAGTCCACATCCCTTGGGGACAGGTGTAACATCTGATTGTGGAAAGGAAGTCCACAGGGCTGCTGGCAGGAGGGGATTCTAGATCTCAGTCCACAGCCGTGAGAGATTGAGCCCAGAGGGGTGGTTTGAAGAATTGCGTGAGCTGCACGGTGCTGGGGGAGAGAAACTAGCAGTCGCATGGTTGTTTTGCCTCTGCTCTGTCTTTGCTTTTATTTACTAAACCCAGTCCATAGGACCTTTCAAATGCAAAAACTCACCCGTGGCTGAGGTGCAGGTGGAGATGCTGACTTGTGGAGTCTGGGGAGAGGCTATGGAGGAGAGCAGGTCAGGGAGAGGTGACCAGGAATCTGGCACTGAAACATTTCTGACCCTCTGGAACTAAGCACCCATTTTTCTCCTGAAGAGCCATCCCCTCCCAGAAGCCTCAAGCAAGTAATGTAGCCACACCCAGACTATACTCTGAGTTGTACAAGTGAATAGCCCCAAAGAGCCTTCAGGGACTGGGTTGAAGAGAGGTTGTTCAGTCCCAGAAAGTGATACAGCGCCCTCCTTACCTATAGCCCTGTCAGAAACAGAAGCTTGAGAGATAAAGATTGACAGGAGGCAGAGAGGCAAAGTGGGCAGATTGGTCCCACCTGCTTGCAGTCAAGGCTGTGGAGATAGAGACAAACAGAGGATAGGTGGATCACTTGGAACTTCAACATAGTGCTGACTACCTAACAGGAAACTAAGAAGTGACAGACACAACAGAAGAGTGGGCTCTTAAACCAGTCCCCATGGAACATTAAAACTCAGCTGAAATGAACAACACTTTACTTTTTAATTTAATTTTATTATTTTATTTCATTAGTATCTTTTATTTAAAATTTTTCTTTCTTATTTTCACATTATTTTTTTCATTCTATTTAATTTTTAGTGTTATTTTATTTTATCTTATTTTTAAATTTTATTTATTTATTTTTAATTTCTTAAGCGTTTTTAAAAATTTGTTTTCTTCTTATCCACTCATTCTCATTCTACCTCCTCTATACTGAACTGAGGTCCTCCCCCTATTCATTCAATTCCTTAAACTTACTTTCTGTATATAAGCTATGCCTCTACAGATTCTGTGCCCCCCTTTTTCTGGGTGTTAGTTGTTTGCATTTTTTAATTTATCTGTTTGTTTTGTGGTATTTTCTCCGCATATATTATTTTGTTTTTTCTTTTTCTTTTATCTCTTATATACTTTTTTCTTTTCTTGATATCATTTTTGCTCTCTTTTCTCTCTCCTAATTCTGTTTTTTCTGATGGTCGCTTATATTGGAGTTATTGGTGTTGTGAGTATATTGGTGTTTTGTTCCCTTTGTGTCATGTATTGTCAAGTTTTATTTTGTGCTGTTTGGTCAATGTGATAGAGAGCGAACCACAGATCCACACACTCTATCCATGAACAGGACAATAACACTCAGGACCCAACTACACCAAAAGAACACAAATATCTCATGTAGGGGGCATTCCTAGATTACCCTGCCCAGAAAACTGGAGAGATTGCACCACTGGGTGCAATCACAAAACACCTACTATATAAGACAAACTCAAAAAATCGGGGAGGCATAGCAGTTTGATCTAATACATAGAAACAATCACAAAGGAAGAGCAAAATGGGGAGACAAAGAAACAACACACATTCAAAAAAGAGGAGGAATCATCAAAAAAGGAAATGAATGAAATGGAGGCAAGCAATTTGTCAGAGAAATAATTTAGAGGAATGGCTATAAGGATGCTGAAAACGATGGAAGACAAAGTCAAAAACATGTGTAAGAATCAAGAGGAAATAAAGAACAACATAGCTTCAATAAATAACACAATGGAAAGTTTCAACAGTAGACTAGAATAAGCTGAGGACATCATCAGCAAGTTAGAAGACAGGGTAGAAAAACCAGCTAAGCACAGCAGCAACTGGAAACTAAATGACAAAAGTAGGAGGGCCTAAGGGAGCATTGGGACAACATGAAACAGAACAACATCTGCATAATAGGGGAGCCAGAAGAAGAGGAAGTGGAGCAAGGAATAAAAAACCAGTTTGAAGAAATAATGATACAAAACTTCCCTGATGTTGGGAAGAAAAGAGCCACACAAGTCCAAGAAGCACACATAGTTCCAAACAAGATGAACTCAAAAAGACCAACACCAAGACACATCATAATTAAATTGGCAAACATCAAAGACAAAGTAAGAACCTTAAAGGCTGCCAGAAAGAAACAGAAAGTTACCTACAAGTATCTCCCATTAGAATACTAACTGATTTCTCAACAGAAACACATCAGGCCAGAAGGGAGTGGAATGAAATATACAAAGTGATGCAAAGCAAGGGACTAAATCCAAGAATCCTATACCCAGCAAGGCTATCATTCAAAATTGAAGGTGAAATCAGGAGCTTCACAGACAAAGAATGACTAAGGGAGTGTATTACCACCACACCAGCAGTGCAAGAAATGCTAAAGGGACTGTTTAAAAAGAATAAATAGAAAGGGAAGAAGGAACACAGGCATAAAGAATAAAAATGGTGACAAACAAGTACCTATCAATAATAACCTTAAACATAAAAGGATTAAATGCTCCAATCAAAAGACATAAGGTAGCTGAATGGATAAGAAAACATGAACCATATATTTGCTGTCTACAAGAGACCTACCTCAAAACAAAGGACTCACGCAGACTGATAATGAAGGGATGGGAAAAAAATTTCAGGGAAATGGAAATGAGAAAATAGCTTGGGTAGCAATACTTATATCTGACAAAATAGACCTCAAAGTGAAGGCCATAATAAGAGATAAGGAGGGCCACTTCATAACACTAAAGGGAGCAATTTAACAAGAGGATATAACTCTGGTAGACATATATGCACCCAATACAAGAGCACCCAAATACATAGACAAACAAACAAACAAACAAACAACAACAAAAAAAAACTTCTGGAAGATATCAAGGGAGAGATCAACAGCAATACAATCATAGCAGGGGACTTTAATACAACATTGACATCACTGGATAAATCCTCTAAACAAAAACTCAGCAAAGAAACATCAATCCTAATGAATGACTAGATCAGATGGAACTAATTGACATCTTCAGAACATTTCATCACAATGCTACAGAATATGCATTCTTCTCAAGTCCACACAGAACATTTTCAAAGATAGACTACATATTAGGACACAGGCAACGTCTCTTCAAACTCAAGAAGGAAGAAATCATATCAAGCATCTTCTCAGATCACAATGGCATAATATTAGAAATAAACTGCAATAAAAACAATGAAAAAACCAGAACACTTGGAGGCTAAATCACACACTATTATACAATGATTGGGTTACCAAAGAGATCAAAGAAGAAATAAAAAGCATCCTGGAAACAAATGAAAATGAAAACAAAACAATCCAAAATCTAAGGGACAAAGTGAAAGCAGTCCTGAGAAGGAAGTTCATAGCTCTGCAGGCCTACTGAAAAAAAAAAGGTAATAAATTATCTAACCTGACAACTTAAAGAATTATATAGAGAGCAACAAGAAAAGCTCAGAGTAAGCAGAAGGAGGAAATAATAAAGATCAGAGCGGACATAAATGACATAGAGACCAAACAAACAAACAAACAAGACACAATACAAATATCAATAAAACTGTTCTTTCAAAGGATAAACAAGACTGATGAACCTCAAGCCAGGCTCACCAAGAAACAAAGAGACAAATCAGAAATGTACGAAGTGAAATAACCAAATTCAGAGACATACAAAGAATTGTAAAAAAAAAAAAATACTACGAAAAACTCTATTCCAACAAACTGGACAACCTAGATGAAATGGAAATATTACTAGAAAAATATAAGTTTCCAAAACTCAATCAGTAAGAATAAGAAAAACTGAATAGGCCAATAACTATGGAGGAAATTGAAACATTAATGAACAAACTTCCAGCAAACAAAAGCCCTGTACCAGACAGAATCACAGGGGATTTTTACCAAACATTCACAGGGGATTTTTACCAAGAACTAAAACTTATCCATCTCAGACTATTCCAAAAAAATGCAAGAGGAAGGCACACTTCTAAGCTCTTTCTATGAAGCCAAAATTATGCTAATCCCAACCCCAGATAAAGACCATACAAAGAAAGAAAATCACAGGCCAATATTCCTGATGAACATAGATGCTAAAATCCTCAAAAAAATTCTAGCAAATTAGATTCAGCATCACATTAGAAAGATCATACACCATGACCAAGTGGGATTTATTCCTGGGATGAAAGGGTGGTACAATATATGCATATCAATAAATGTGATACATCACATAAACAAATTGAGAGGCAAAAATCACATAATCCTATCAATTGATGCAGAAAAAGCATTCGACAAAATCCAACACCCTTTCTTGATAAATACTCTCAGCAAAGTGGGAATAGAGGGATCATACCTCAACATAATAAAGACCATATATGAAAAACCTACAGTCAACATCATACTCAATCGTCAAAAACTAAAACAACTTCTCCTAAGAACAGAAACAAGACAGGGATGCCCTCTTTCACCACTCTTATTCAACATAGTACTGGAAGTCCTGGCCATAGGTATCAGACAAGAAGAAGAAATAAAAGGCATCTAGGTTAGAAAGTATGAAGTAAAACATTCATTATTCACAGATGACATGATACTGTACATATAAAAACCAAAATACTCCATAAAAAAACTACTAGATTTAATAAATGAATTTGGAAACATATCAGTGTACAAAATTAACACCCAGAAATCCATCGCATTTTTATACACCAATAGTGAATGCTCAGAAAGATAAACTAAAACAACAATTCCATTTACTATTATAACAAAAATTAAGATACTGAGGAATAAACTTAATCAGGGAGGTAAAAAAAGCTGTACTCTGAAAACTACAGGACATT
>NW_005353746.1:122024-124096 GCF_000412655.1 Myotis brandtii
AAGGGGAAGAGATCAACCAAAGGACTTGTATGCATGCATATAAGCCAAACCAATGGACAGGGACAACAGGGGGATGAGAGCATGAGTGTGGTGGGGGAGGTTGGGGGTTAATGGGGGATGAGGACACATTTGTAATACCTTAACCAATAAAGAAATTAAAGATAAAAAAAATAAAATATAATTATATAAGCAAAATAAAATAAAATAAAATAAACTCAAAATGGATAAAGGACTTAAACATAAAACAGAAAACCATAAAAATCTTAGAAGACTCCATAGGCAGCAAAATATAAGACATATGTTGTAGCAATATCTTACTGATACAGTTCCTAGGACAATGGAAACAAAGGAAAATAAACAAATGAGACTACATCAAAATAAAAAGCTTGTGCACAGCAAAAGAAACTATCAAAAAATACAACAAGAGAGCCTACTGCATGGGAGAACATATTTGCTAATGTTATCCCTGATAAGGGTTTAATCTCAAAAATGAACAGGGACCTCATACAACTTAACAAAAGGAAGGTCAACAATTCAATAAAAAAATGGGTAAAGGACCTAAATAGACACTTTTTGAAAGAGGACATACAGAAAGCCAAGAGATATATGAAAACATGCTCAACATCACTAATCATCAGAGAGATGTAAATCAAAATGTCAATGAGGTACCATCTCACACCTGTCAGAATGGCTATCATCAACAAACGGCAAGTGCTGGCAAGAATGTGGAGATATAGGAACCCTTGTACACTGCTGGTGCGAATGCAGACTGGTGCAGCCACTGGAAAACAGTATAGAGTTTCCTAAAAAATTTAAAAATGGAACTCCCATTTGACCCGGTAATATCACTTCTGGGAATATATCCCAAGAATTAGAAACACCAATCAGAAAGGATATATATATACCCCTATGTTCATAGCCGCACAATTTGCAATAGCTAAGATTTGGAAGCAGCCTAAGTGCCCATCAGCAGATGTGTGAATTAAAAAACTGTGGTACATCTACAGAATGGAATACTATGCTGCTGTAAAAAAAGAAGGAACTGTAACCATTTGCAACAGCATGAATGGACCTTGACAGCATTATGTTAAGCAAAATAAGCCTGTTGAAGAAACATAAATATTACATGATCTCACTCATTTGTGGAATATAATGAACAACATAACCTGATGAACAAACATACAGCCAGAGACATGGAAGTATCCAACAAACTGTCCAACCTAAGATGAAAGTCATGGGATGGGATGTCGGGGGAAAGGGTGAGAGATCAACCAAAAGACTTGTATGCATGCACATGAGCATATCCAATGGACATAGTCTGTAGGGGTGTGAGGGCATGGGCTTGAGGGTGAGAGGGGCCTGGGAGAGGTCAATCAGGAAAAAAGACTTATGTAATGCTTTAAACAATAAAGAATTTAAATTAAAACAAAATAGGACTTAGGAGCCCGACTTGTTGGCTCAGTTGTTACGAGCATTGTCCTGTACACCAAAAAGGTTGCAGGTTTGATTCACGATCAGGGCACATATCTAGGTTGTGTGTTTGATCCTTGTTTGGGGCACATCTGGGAGGCAACCCATTAATTTTTTTTCTCACATCAATGTTTCTCCCTCCCCCTTCCTCACTCTCTAAAAATCAATTAAAAAACCAACATATCCTTGGGTGAGGACTTAAAAAAATAAGACCTAAGAGAAGATATACACTGAAAGGCCAGATTATTATGATCACCTGACATTTGTAGGCAAATTAGCTATAATTTCGCACTGAAGTTGCTAGAGGGCCAGACCATTATAAATAGGGAAGCAGGTTGTTTACCACGACAGTAGAAGTGATTTTTTTCTGAAGATATGAGTAAACAACATGATTTAACAGCCTTTGAACGTGGGATATATTTGATCATGAGTGGACAGATTATTATGACCACCCCATCAGTATTTCGTTGGGCCACCTTTTGCCTTCAATACTGCGGCGATTCTTGGCATTGACTCCAGGTGATGCAAGGAATCTGACACAATGCCTGATGAATAGCACTGTCCAGTTCTGTGAGATTTGATGGTTGTGGAACCAGCTGCCT
>NW_005353746.1:124238-125631 GCF_000412655.1 Myotis brandtii
CATTGTCTTGTTGGAAGAAGCCATCTCCATTGGGATACGCCATCAACATGACAGGGTGATCCTGGTCAGCAATGATACTTAGGTATGTTGTGCTATTTAGACGTTGTTCCACACGAATTAAAGGGCCCAAATCATGCCAGGAAAGCATGCCCCAAACCATAACACCACCCCCACCAGCTTGAAGGGTTGTACTCATGCATGTGGGGTGCATGCTTTCACGCTGTTTCCGCCAAATTCTCACTCTGCCATTTGCATGATGCAACTGGAAACATGATTCATCTTACCACATGATTTTTTTCCAATGCTCAACTGCCCAATCCTTGTGTTCCTGTGCGAATTGGAGATGTTTTATCTTGGTAACTGCAGACAGCAAAGGTGTTTGAACAGGCCTTCGGCTTCCATATCCCATATGATTCAGTGTACGGCTAATTTACCTACAAATGTCAGATGGTCATAGTAATCTGGCCACTCAACCCCCCCCCACATGCATGAATTTTGTGCACTGGGCGTCTAGTCAAAGAATAAGAAGTCAGGGAGACTGCATTCATCGAGAAAGGTCCATTCATACCATCCATTTGCCATATAGATTATGTATTTTCCTGCCATACGTTTGAGTTCCCTAAAAGAATTTGCACCAAAAATGTTGTTATCAACTGAATTATAAATAAAAGAATGGATACTGACAAAATTAGAAGTCTCTCATTAATCTTAAAATTCCTCTATAAAGTAGGAACCAAGAAAAGTAAATAAATAAGTCCTTTGTGTTTGTGATTTGGAAGGTCAGGAGAACTCAAAGGTACATGTTGCTAGGCTTTCCTTAATGAAAAACAACAAAAACAAACACCCTGGCCAACTTCAGGAATATCAACTGACATCACTTTCTCAAGTATCCCTAGGTAACTGAGTGTCTATGCATTCTGAAATACATTTTCAGCAGCAAGGATACAAGAGATTTCCCTGGAAAACACGAGTCATCCTTGGCTCCCAAATAGCTCAAACATCAATCATTCTTAGTAATCCAGGGAAAGGAGACTTGTAAAATTGCTGTTTTGAAAAGGCCCACTTCAACATCAGGAACATAAAATTATCTTCAACTAATCACAGGCAAAGCTAATGTTATTCAGACTTGGCCATTCTCACATTGAGTACACTCTGTCTCTGTTCCCTAAATGTCCACTGTTAGGAATCAGTTCATATGTCTTTCCAAATAATAAATGTTGTATCATCTTCACCTTGCATTTGTAAGTAGCTTTACAACTTATAGATAGTATGCCCATACATTATATTCTTTGAATCTCACAAAAATGTATGAACTGAAGGACAGCTATTATTATCATTTTATAAATGATGAAACTGAGGCTCAGAAGAGTAATCAGAATGTCCATGCTCACAC
>NW_005353746.1:125700-128652 GCF_000412655.1 Myotis brandtii
TGTCAAGGGGGGGGGGAAAAGGAGACATATGTAATACTCTTTGTAATACTTTAAGTAATAAAACAAAATTAAAAAAGAGACTAAATCATTGCAACAACCAAGTATTCTGATTCTTATTCCCATTCTTTTCTCTATACCTTTTCAAATACCACAAAAATTAAATTACAGTCAATCTTCTGTGTTCTGAAAGGCATGCAGACCATTATATATATATATATGCCTAGACTTTCTGGAGATCAGTTATCTAATAAATTCATTTAAATAAAATTAGACATTAGTGCTCAAATGCTTCTTTCTCAGAGAATTATCGTTTTCATTTACCTGAAAATCCGGATAAATAAAGGGTTGGAAATGGAACATTATATTATGTCATTCAAGGAAAAATTGCTAAACACTTACTCTAATATCAGAATCTATACTAGACACTGCTTTCTATGCCCATAAAACAGATACAATATTAAGACAGTGTTTTAGGTGCTTAGGATATATCAATACATAATCAAAAATCCCTATTTTGACTAACATCCAATTTAAAGTGTGTGGAGAGATGGTGCAGGAGGGAAGGGAGCAAACAATAAACACTAAACCAAACAAATTTGAAAATGAAATAGTATATTAGAAAGCAACAAGTGATATAAAAAAAAGCATTGTGAAGAGAAATGGGAGTCCTAGGAGAGTAGATTAAAACTGAATGATGAAGACAAGCTTCGTTAAAGTAACATTGGAAAAAATTTGGAGAAAGTGACTGAGTGAGCTGCATAGACATTTGAGGCAGAAGGAAGAGTTGATATAAAGACCCTAATATGGGAGAATGAGTATCATTTTAAGGATTGGCAAAGAAACCACTATAGCTACAAAGGCTTTTTTAATGAGAATAGTTTTCATTCAGATTAAGAGAGAACTAAAAGAAAAGAAAAAAAACAGAAGAAACAAATTTTAAAAATACATAGTTCCTAGATTTAAGTTGCTAGTTTTAGATCTTGTGGATTTTACTCCTTCATTTATTCATTCATTCCACAATGTACTACTACATGTCAAACACTGTGCAGGTTGTTGGAGGTGAAATGATTACTTTTATTTTGAATGAGATGAGGAGACACTGGAGGATTTTGAGTAGAGGGGGAACATGTTCTGGATTATATTTTTATATGAATAACATGCAAAAACAATATCATTCCTCTTGCTTGTCAAATTGAGCAGCAGAAGGATCCTGAAAAGTCAATTAAGTTTCAGGGTAATATTTCCTGGACACTTTAGATATTCACTTTTCCAAAGGTTAGAAAGTGTTCAATTAAAACATCTTAGAGTAGGGTAATATCAGAGAAAATACTGGAGTGAAAAACTTCTAACATTCACTCTTCCACAAAAGAAATAAGGAAACTGGAAAGAAATGGACAGAATAAACACTTTTCAGAACTCTAAAACTTAACCAAATACTTGTAGCAATCTGGGGAACATTTATTAAAAGCTTTGTTATGTTTAAACTTGCCCTATTTTTGTTCAACCTCTCCCCAACTCCATAGTAGCCATGAAAACCAACAGCATGTAATGATGGTGAAAACCAGGGTCCTGATAATGACGGAAGAGGCAGAATGAGGTTGAAAGTCCTTCAAAGCTTCTTTCTCAGATAATTGTCATTATTTGACTTGTTGGGTATTCTCTGAAAGACTCCACTCCCAAGGCCAAGTTTGACCATTGTGAAAAATTTTCTTCCTTGGGTAGTTTGTAGAAAATAATCAGAGGCAAATGTTGAACATCAAGGCTGGCTGAGTTGGTGGATAACAACTGTGGTAAACATGTTCTGGGGCATTTGGAATTATTTCAAAAAATGGTAACAATAAAACAACAGCAGCAATAATAAATCATGAGATTTGTCCTGAGTAAATGCTACCTTATAAAAATTATGTTAAATGCAATTTGATTAAACCCTGCTATTAAAAATCAGATATGTAAAATGGATTAAAAAATAAGATACACTTACATGCTATTCTACAAGAGACACTTTAGATTCAGGGACATTCATTGAAAGTAAATGGATGGAAAAACATATTCCATGAGAACAGTAACCAAAGGAGAGCTCAAGTGGCTATACTAATATCAGACAAAATAGATGTTAAGACAAAAATTGTGACGAGAACAAAGACAAACATGTTATAATGGTAACAAGTTGAATCCATTAGAAGACATGCAATTATAAATATTTAACATTGTACTGGATGTTCTAGCCAGGGCAATTAGATAAGAAAGGGAAACAAAAGGTATGCAGATGGGAAAAGAGAGATGTAAAACTCTCTATTCATAGATGACATTATTTTATATAAAGAAAAAAGTAAAAAATCTTAAAAATACACAAAATAAGTAATAGAGCTAATAAATGAATCCAGCAAAGATGTAGTATAATAGATCAATATACAAATATTAATTTTATTTATAGACTAACAATTAATAATTCAAAATTAAATTAAAAACAACTCAATTTACAAAAGCATAAAAAAATAAGAATACATTTAACAAAAGAACTGTGGGACTTGTACATTGAAAACTACATAACATAATTGAAAGAAATTATATAACAATAAATAAATTAAAAGATATGTGTTTATGAATTTGAAGACTGAATATTGCTAACATGACAATAGTCGCCACATTGACCTACAGATTCAATATAATCTCTTCAAAAACTTAGCTGTCACTTTTTCTGAAATTGACAAGGTAGTCCAACATTTCATATGCAAATGCAAGTATTCCAGAATAGCCAAATCCATCTTGAAAATGAATGACAAATTTGTAGAACTCACATCTCCCCATTTCAAATTTTGCTACAAAGCTACAGTAATATAGTGTGGTAGTTGCATAAGGATAGACATATAGTTAAGTGGGATAGAACTAAGAGTCCAGATGTAAGCTCACATACTTATATTAGTAACTAGAGGCCTGGTGCACAAAAATTTG
>NW_005353746.1:129329-133268 GCF_000412655.1 Myotis brandtii
TTTATTCTGGGATTTATTTACCTTCTATAATTGAAACTTTGTAGCCTTGAGAGGAGCTCAGAGCCAGCCAGGGCGGGCAGGAGGGAAGCCTCCTGCTTGCTCCAGCTCCGTGGCTGCTGGCCACCATCTTGGTTGGGTTAATTTGCATATAGTCACTCTGATTGGCTAGTGGGCGTGGCATAAGGTGTAGTGCAGGTATGGTCAATTTGCATGTTTGTCTTTTATTAGTGTAGATTGTTTTTCAACAAGGATACAGAAAGAATACTTTATTCAATAAATAATGTTGGTACAGCAGATATTACATGTAAAATAATAAAGCTGGCCCTAGCTGGTTTGGCTCAGAGGATAGAGCATTGGCCTGCAGACTGAAGGTTCTCAGGTTCAATTCCTGGTAAGGGCACATGCCCGCGTTGTGGGCTCAATCCCCAGAGGGGGGCATGCAGGAGGCAGCTGATCAATGATTCTCTCTCGTCACTGATGTTTCTACCTCTCTCTCTTCCCTTCCTCTCTGAAATTAATAAAAATTTTTAAAAACATAATAATAAAACTGGACTTCCACCTCATATTATTTACAAAAATCGACTCAAAAGGGATCATAGACCCAAATGTAAAATCTAAAACTACAAAATTCTTAGAAGGAAGCACAAATGTAAATTTTTGTGACCTTGAATTGGGCAATAGATTTTTAATTATGACAGCAAAATACAAGCAAAGAGAGGGAAAATAGATAAATTGAACTTCATAAAAATGAAAGATTTTGACTTTCATGATGTCTGTGAAGTAGGTGGTTTTTATACTCAACTCCTCCCAGGACTAACCTGGAAGTACAACTAAATTAAAGAACACGTACCCTGCACAACTAACTAAAGACTAGCTGAAGAAAAGTCTTATAACCAAGGATTGACAGAAGAAGCCATACCAAGACTGATAGGAAAGGTGGAGACATGAAAAGAGCTTGTCCCATTCCAACTAATGGCTGATATTCCAGAGGGATCTCTCAACTGCAAGGGGTTCCACCCAAGAAGCATCGACCTAATTCTCAGGACAGGCTCACCAGCCCAGGGCAGCAGAGCCAGGAAGTGGCACCCATATGACATCTAACTTTAAATAGCAGTGGGGTTTCTGTCTACCAAAGAGAGGCAGAATCCACTAGAGATATAGGTAACCTCTTAAATGCCCAATGCACAATATATTGTTCATAGCCACTCACTCTGGGCTTTGGCAGAGGGAAGGCAGTGATGACTTGAGTCCCTTAGGAGAGTATGGGTTTTGAGTTTCTGGGGAGGAGGCTGGGAGGTCAATGGCCAGGATTCTGTTACTGAGTCATTCTCCAACATCATAATCACCATCTTTCTTGGGCAGTGTACTTCCTTTTCAGCATCAGACTGAAAGAAAGCAATTACCCCACCCTCTATAATCCTTCTCACCCTACCCTGCTGAAAAGTGACCTGCATAGGTCAGATGTGTAAATAACTAGGTAGACTAAAGGCTTGTCAATCACTGGCTTTGGTGTATAGCCACTCACCCCACTTTCTTGCGAACCTGACTGGTGTTTCCCTGACATGAGACATCCAATAGAATACCCTCCCAGCTTCCATCAGACCAAAACTCTTGGCTCCAGAGACCCCACCTGCTTGACTATTAAGGGTTCTGTTGAGGTCAGGGCAAAATCTGGGAATACAACTCAGTTGTGTGACAGTGGGGAAGGGACAACACCCACCACCTTCCCTGAAGCTTGAATGTCACCTAACCTTCACGGGAGGTCCTAGCCACATTCTCCTGATTCCACCAGAGGCTTTTTCAGTGACTGAACCTAACAGGCAGCCAGCAGGCATGGCAGGTGGAGGCAGACCCCTAGGTACTTTGGGACAATTGATGACCTGCCCCTGGGCCCAGTGTTGGTAAAAGATGGCCTTGGAGTGGCCTTCCTGTGTGCACCCAAGCATAGCAGAGGCAACCACAAATTGTGAATCACTTGTAGCTTCAAACAGGTTGCTGAGGGCCAGGCACAAATAACATGTGATATTGGCCTGCACCAGAGGCCCAGCCAAGAGGCCCAGAACCAAAATAGCAAGTGTCTGGCATCAGATAACATCAGAGCAGGATCGAATAATCTTCACAAATAGCATATCAGAAGGGGAATCGCAGCAGATTCTGCTGAGGTGAATTCCACTTTTTCTTTTTTTCTCTTTTTCTTACTCAACTTTTGTCAGTACTAGCACAGCAGCTCACAGGATGTGGTCAGGGTTGAGCCTCACAGTCAGCCAGCCTGAGGATCAATCCCACACATGCATGTCCCAACAACAATTAGGACTCAATTACAAATGGAGGGCCCACATAACCCAAACAAGGGACATTCCTAGAATAACCAACTCAGGTGATCAATGAGACTCTGCCACCAGATCCCACAGAACACCTAATATATAAGGTGATCCCATGAAGACTGGGAGTCACAGAAGATCTATCTAATACATAGAAGCAAACACAAAGAGACAACAAAATGGGGAGACAAAGAAAATGAAAGGCCAGAAATGAAAGAACAGGAGGAATCTCCAGAAAAAGAGTAAAATGAAATGGAGGCAAGCAATTTATCAGATATAGAGTTAAAAGTAATGTTTTATAAGGATGCTCAAGGAACTTAGAACTACAAAAGCGTGAAAAGAGATATAAAAATCATGAGAAACAACCAGTCAGAAAAGATTTCCAGATATGACATTAAGAATAAACTGGAAGGTCCCAGCTGGTGTGGATCAGTGGTTGAGCATTGACCTATGAACCAGGAGGTCACAGTTTGATTCCCAGTCAGGGCACATACCTGGGTTGTAGGCTCAATCCCCAGTGGGGGGCATGCAAGAGGCAGCTGATCAATGATTCTCTTTCATCATTGATGTTTCTATCTCTTTCTCCCTCTCCCTTCCTCTATGAAATAAACACAAATATATTTTTAAATAAAATAAATTAAATTTAAAAAGAATACACTGAAAGGAATAAAAAATAGATTGGATGCAGCAGAGAATCGAATCTGTGATTTGGAAGACAAGGAAAAAAAAACACCCAATCAGAACAGCCAAAATAATAATAATAATAATAATAATAATAATAAAAAAGTGAATACTTTAAGGGGACATTGGGAAAACATGAAGTGTAACAACATCTGCATCACATGGGTACCAGAAAAATAAGAGAGAGAGAGTAAGGGATCACTAACTTATTTGAAGAAATAGTGACTGAAAACTTTCAAAACCTGGTGCAGGAAAGACACACAAGTTTAGTAAGCACAGAGTTCCCCAAATGGAATGAATACAAATAGACTCACACCAAGACAAATCATAATTAAAATGGCAAAGGTTAAAAACAAAAAGGGAATTTAAAAAGCCACAAGAAAAACAAAACAAAACAAAAAAAAAATAGTTAAATACCTACAAGGGAGGTCCCATAAGACAGTCACCTGATTTCTCAACAGAAACATTTCAGGACAGAAGGGATTGGCATGAAATATTTAAAGTGATGAAAAGCAATAACCCACAACCAAGACTATTTTATCCAGCAAGGCTATCATTTAAAGTCGAAAGGGAAATAAATAGCTTCCCAGAGAAGAAAAAGCTAAGAGAGCTTTTTTTGTTTGTTTATTTGTTTTTTTACCTCCAAAGCTGTATTACAAGAAACATTAAAGGGCCTGCTTTAAGAAGTAGAAGAGGAAGAAAACACACACACACAAAGCACAGAGGAACAGAGTTAAAAGAATAAAATGACATTAATTACATACCTATCGATAATACTTTTAAATGCAAATAGCTTAAATGCTCCCATCAAAAGACATAGAGTAGTTGCATAAATAAGAAAGCAAGACCTGGAGAGCATTATGTTAAGTGAAATAAGCCAGTCAGAGAAAGAGAAATATCACATGATCTCACTCATTTATGGAATATAATGAACAAT
>NW_005353746.1:133463-134936 GCF_000412655.1 Myotis brandtii
AATGGGGGAATAAAAACACATATGTAATACCTTAACCAATAAAGAAATTTTAAAAAAAAGAAAGCAAGACTCATATATATGCTGTCAAAAAGAGACCTACCTCAGAACAAAAGCTACACACAGACTAAAAGTAAAGAGATGGAAAAAGAAACTGAGGTAGCAAAACTTATATCTGATAAATTGCCTTTAAAATGAAAGTTATAGCAAGAGACAATGAGGGACATTACATAATGATAAACAGAGTAATTTAACAACAGGATATAAGTCTAGTACACACTTATAAACCAAATTTAGGAGCACCTAAATATATAAAACAAATATTGATGGACATAAATGGGGAGATTGACAGTAATACAGATATAGTAGGGGATTTTAACAGCACATCTCCATACATGGATAGATCGTCTAGATAAAAAATCAAAAAGGAAATGGTGGCTTGAAATGGTACACTAGATATGATGGATTTAATTTATTTCCTCAGAGCATTTCCCCCAAAATCAGCAGAATATACATTCTTTTCAAGTGCACATGGAATATTTTCTAGGATACAAAACACATTAGGACAAAAGACAAGTCTCAATAAATTTAAGAATATTTAAATAATATAAACATCTACCATGACCACAATGGTATAAAACTAGAAGTCAATTACAAGAAAATAAAACAAAAAACTAAAAGGCACATAAACATGTGAATGCTCTATAATATGATACAATCCAATGAATGGGTTAACAATGAGATCAAGGAAGAAATAAAAAGATCCCTTGAGCCCTAACCAGTTTGGCTCAGTGGATAGAGCATTGGCCTGCGAACTGAAAGGTCACAGGTTTGATTCCAGTCAAGGGCATGTACCTGGTTGTGGGCACACCCCCAGTAGGAGGTGTGCAGGAGGCAGCTGATCGATGTTTCTAGCTCTCTATCCCTCTCCCTTCCTCTCTATAAAAAAATCAATCTACACTAATAAAAGAGAAACATGGTAATTAGCGTACCACCGCTACCCTTTTCATTGGCTAATCAGTGAGTATATGCAAATTAACTGTCAGCCAAGATGGCGGCAGGCAGCCAGGCAGCTGAGAACAGGATGCTTGGTTGCCCCAGCGATAGAGGAAACCAAGGTTCCCGCCTGCAGCTGCGGGGCTCTGAGCTCCTGAAGCAACAGCTCCAAAAGATACAATGTTTCAATTATAGAAGCTAAAAGATGGCGGTTAATCTGCATACTCAGGCTCCAAGCGGTAGAGCGAAGCCAAACAGCCCTGAAGCCGCAGAGCAGAGAGGCCTCACTGCCCGGGGATCAGCGGAGCCCAGAGGCCTCCCGGCCGCCTGGATCAGCGGAGCCCAGAGGCCTCCCGGCCTGGGATCAGCGGAGCCGAGAGGTCTCCCAGCCCGGGATCAGTGGAGCCTGATGGAAGCCCTGTGTGTTTATGCACCCTGGGGGTTCAGAGGTCCTGTCCTAGGCAGAGGCCTATGGCGAAA
>NW_005353746.1:135417-141043 GCF_000412655.1 Myotis brandtii
CGTGCACCTGGCCTCTAGTGAAATATATTAGAAAAAAAAGACCCCTTGAGACAAATGAAAATGAAAACACAACAACCCCAAATCTGTGGGATATAGGGAAAGCAGTCTAAAGAGGGAAATTTAGAGTGTTACAGGCCTACCTCAGGAAACCATAACAAACTTCAATAAACAGTCTAACTTTACACTTAAAGGAACTGGAAAAAAGCAACAAACAAAGCCCAAAGTAAGTAGAAGGTAGGAAATAATAAAGATTAGAAGAGAAATAAATGAAACAGATTCTTAAAAACAGTACAAAAGATCAATGATACCAAGAGCTGCTTCTTTAAAATGATTAACAAGATTGATGAACCTTTAATCAGACTCATCAAGAAAAAAAGAAAGAGGACCCAAATAAACTCAGAAATAAAAGAGGAGAATTAACAACTAATACCCCAAAGTACAAAGGATTATAAGAAAATATTATGAACAATTATATGCCAACAAATAGAACAATCTGGAAGAAAAGGATAAATTCCTAAAAACATACAATCTTCCAAAACTGATCCAGGAAGAATCACAAAATCTAAGTAGACAGATTATAAGTAGTGAAATTGAAGTAATAGTAGTAGTAGTAGTAGTAATATTAATAATTATAAAAACTCTAACTAATAAAAGTCCTGGACTGGATGGCTTAACAGGTGAATATTACCAAACATTCAAAGAAAAACTAAAACCTTTTCTTCTCAAACTATTCCAAAAATTTCAAGAAGATGGAAAATTCCCAAATTTATATTACAAGGTCAGGATTATTCTAATTCAAAAATCAAATAAAGACACTATAAAGAAAGAAAATGATAGGCCAATATCCCTGATGAACATAGATGCTAAAATCCTCAACAAAATATTAGCAAACTGGACCTGGGATAGATTAAAAATATCATATACCACAATCAGTGGGATTCACTTAAAAGATGCAAGGCTGGTACAATATCCACATATCAAAAAATGTGATATACCACATAAATAAAATGAAGCATGAAAACCACATGATCATATCAATAGATGCAGAGAAAGAATTTGACATAATCCAGCACTCATTTATGATAAAAAATCTCAGAAAAGCACGAGTACAGGGAACAGACATCAATGTAATAAAGGCCATCTATAATAATAAAAGCATAATATGCAAATCGACCAAAAGACCAAACAGCAGAACGACCATCAGGATGACCTTCCAGATGACCACACTATGACACCCACTGGCGCCAAGCCAGCCAAGGCGGGTGTGATATGATTGGTTGGGGGCCCAGCCATCGCCCCATGATCACTCTGCAGAGGGATGCTCAGGCCACCACTGGTGGGGCGATCGATCAATTGGGAGGCTCCACAATCGTCCCAAAGAGGGAGGCCCAGACCACTGACTGGCAGGCTATGGTAGGTGGGTTGGCCTCTCTCTGTGGGGGTGATCCATCGCAGAGCCCCAGCTGGGAGGTCAGGGTCTACCGCTTTGGGGCGATTGATCGCGGTGCTCCAAGACTGTGAGAGGGCACAGGCGGGGCTGAGGGACGCCCCCCCCTGAGTGCACAAATCTGTGCACTGGGCCTCTCGTTTATTATAAACCCACAGCCAGCATCAAACTCAATGGGAAAAAAACTAACGGTTCCCCTTAAGATCAGGAATAAAACATGTCTGTCTGCTATCACCTGTTTTTTATTCAACATAGTACTGGAAGGCCTAACCACAGAAATCAGACAAAAAGAAAAAAGAAAAGGCATCAAAATTGGAAAGGAGAAAGTAAAACTGTCATTACTCTCAGATGACATGACATTGTTCATTGAAACCCCTAAAGACTCCACCAGAAAACAGCTAGATCTACTAAATGAATTCAGCAGAGTAGCAGGATACAAAATTAATATTCATAAATCTGCATTTCTATACAACAATAATGAACTACCAGACAGGGAAACTAAGAAAATAATCTATTGCAGTAAAAAAAAAAAATAAGGCCCATAGGAATAAATGTAACTGAGTATGAAAAATACCTGTACTGGGAAAACTATAGGACATTGAAGAAAGAAATTGAGGAGGATACAGATAAGTGGAAGCATATATCATGTTCATGGATTGGAATAATTAATATCATTAAAATATCAATACTGTCAAAAGCAATCTAGAGATTCAATGCAATTCCTATTAAAATGCCAATGACATATTTTGCAGATCTTGAAAAAATATTCCAAAAAATCATATGGAACCAAAAAAGACACTGAATATCCTCAGCAATATTGAGAAAGAACAAAGTTGGAGCATACAATGGAGAAAAGACAGTTTCTTCAATAAATGGTGGTGGGAAAATTGGATCGGTACATGGAATAAAATGAAACTAGACCACCAACTTATACCATACACAAGAATAAAATCAAAATGGATAAAAAAAACTTAAATGTTAGGCCTGGAACCATAAAAATTCTAGAAGAAAACATAGATAGTAAAATCTCAGACATCTCATGCAGCAATATTTTTGCCGATACACTTCCTAGGGCAAGAGAAACAAATGGGACTACATAAAACAAAAAAGCTTTGCACACCAAAAGAAACCACCATCACAATGAAAAAGGAGTTCACTGTATGGGGAAACATATTTACCAATGATACATCTGATAAGGGCTTATTTTGCAAAATATATAAAGTAGTCATACATTTCAAGAAAAGGAAGACAAACAATCCAATTAGAAAGTGGGGACCTGAATAGACACTTCTCCAAAGAGGACATATATATGACCAAGAGACATATGAAAAAAAAAGCTCAAAGTCACTAATCAACAGAGAGATGCAAATTAAAATGACAATGAGATTTCATTCACACTTTTCAGATGGCTACCATCAATAATAATTCAACAAACAACTAGTGTTGGCAAGGATGTGGAGAAAAAGGGACCCCCTCATGCACTGTATGTGGGAATGTAGACTGGTGCAGCCACTTTGAAAATTAGTATGGAGTTTCCTAAAAAAATTAAAAATAGAACTTCCATTTGACCCAATGGTCCCCCTTCTGCAATTATATCCTAAGAATCCTGAAAAACCAATCAGAATGAATATATACACCCCTATGTTCATGGCAATGTTATTTACAATAACTAAGATCAGGAAATAGCCCAAGTGCTCATCAGTAGATGAGTGGATAAAAAAATCTGTGGTACATTTACACCATGGTATACTATGTAGCTGTAAAAATGAAGGAAGTTTTACCTTTTGGGACAGCATAGGTGGCCCTGGAGATTATTATGCTACATGAAATATGACAGTCAGGGAATGACACATATGGTATGATCTCACATAATCTAATGAATACAATAAACTGATAAAAATATAGAAACAGAAGCATGGATACATGGAATAGACTGACAGCTGTCAGAGGGGAGTGGGAGACTAGATGAAAGAAGGTGAAGGGATCAGCCCAAGAACACATATGCATAACCCATAGACATAGACAACAGTGTAGTGATGGCCAGAAGGATGGGAGGGCAGCAGCTGGGTGAACATGGGCAAAGTGGGGGAAAGTGGGGACATCTGTAATAGTGTTAAAAATAAAAATAAATTTAAAAAAATGGAGATTCTGTTCCTTAATGGACACCATCTAAAATGAAGACAATTTCCAGAATGGGAGAAAATGCTTACAAATCATATATCTGATAAGAGACTTGTATCCAGACAAGAACATCATATGTAAGGCAATAATAAAAAAGAAATAATCCAATTAAAACATGGGCAAATGTTTTAAATAGTAATTTTTCTATAGAGGATATACAATTACCCAAAAACCAAATGAAAAGATGCACAACATCATTAGTCACTAGAGAAATGTAATCACAAGCACTATGAAATACCATTTCACACCCACTAGGATGGTAATAATAATAGTAACAACAACAACAAAAGATAATAAAATGTTGGCAAGGAAGTGATGTAACTTGAGTCCTCATATGCTGCTTATGGGAATGTAAAATGGTGCTGTATATATAAAAACAATGTGTCCATCCCTCAAAAATTAAATGTATTGTTACCCAATAATCCAGCAATTATTGCTCAGGCAGAAAAATTAGTGAAGTACTGATACATACTAAAACATGGATTAACCTTGAAAACATTATGCTAAGTGACATAGATACAAAAGGCCATTTCTGTTTTATTCCATTTATATAAAATGTCAAGCATTGAAAAATCCAGCTTAACAAAAGGAAGATAAACAACCCAATCAAAAAATGGGCAACGGACCTAAATAGATACTTTTCGAAAGAAGACAGAAGAAAGGCCAAGAGACATATGAAAACATGCTCAAAGTCACTAATCATCCGAGAGATGCAAATCAGCCAATGAGGTACCATCTCACACCTGTCCAAATGGCTATCATCAACAAATCAACAAATGACAAGTGCTGGTGAGGATAACCATTATGGAGGGAAAGAATGAGACTTGGGATTTGTAAATCTATGGTGATTCTTTTCACTCCAGAAAGATACGACTCTTCTTTGGAAATTATCAAAATCCTATTTATGTTCCAGGATCTGAGCTGCTTCCTTAAGAAGAACATTACAGAGATGTTTCTTGGACAAGAAAATATTAAAAGATCATTCATCAATACATTCAACCCATGTATGTATACTGAGAATGCTCTATGTTCAAGACACTGAAATGACAAAAAAATAAGTTTTATTTTTGTGTCCTTCACAATATAATGAGGAAGATAGTCATTCTTTCATTTTATAATGATATCAGAGGCCCAATGCATGGGATTCATGCACTGGTGGGGTGCAAGGCCTGCAGGAATCGGCCTGCTGTGGGAGCACCGCTCATCCTGGTCAGCGAGTGGCTGTGGACCCACCCTCTGAGTGGCTGCTCCCTGGTCCGGCATTTTCTGTGGAGCCAGAGCACTTGCCTCTCCAGGGAACCCAGTTGGGGTTGGGCCCAGGGACAATAGCACTGAGAGGCGGTGGAGTAGGTAGCGGCCAAAAACCTGTCTCCCAGCCTCTGGAGTCAGCTCTGTGAGCCTGGTGGTGGCACTGCATGGCCTGCAGGCATCCAGAGGAGGTGGCAGAGAGCAAGGAAGAGGAGCCTGGGGCGAGGAGGCGACAATCATGCACCCCCTGTGCATGAATTTCGTGCACCAGAACTCTAGTGCATTTATAATTTATAACATACAAATTCATTCCAATAATATTACCTCTCTTCCTTAATTTGTATACAAGCAGCCTAGACAATGAAACAAGTTTTGGAGCAAGTTTTGCCTCTGCCATAAACACTTCAACTTATCTTCACAGGCTTTTATTAACTTTGCAATTAATACCCAAAGCTGAGCTGTAATGAGAAGGCAATCCCCATGGCCTCTCTTGGCCATTTTCTGCCTACTATGCTGCTTACTTGCTTGGAGACAATTATTATCTCTATAAATAAAATTATATGTATAATTAAATTATCTCTACAAATAAAATTATGGATATAATTGAATTATCTACACTAATAAAAGAGAAACATGGTAATTGGCGTACGACCGCTACCCTTCCCATTGGCTAATCAGCGTATCCTTATGCAAATTAACTGTCAGCCAAGATGGCGGCCGGCAGCCAGGCAGCTGGAAGCAAACATGAGG
>NW_005353746.1:142352-149492 GCF_000412655.1 Myotis brandtii
CAGGTCGTTATCTCCCGAGGGGTCCCAGACTGCGAGAGGGCACAGGCCGGGCTGGGGGCCCCCCCCCCCCCCCCCAGTGCACAAATTTTTGTGCACCGGGCCTCTAGTCTATAATAGTAAAGGTGTAATATGCTAATTAGACTGGACATCCTTCTGGCTGAAGCCAGGCTGCAAGGGAACCCTGGGTCCCAGGTGCCTGCTGGCAGCCGGAGGGAAGCTCGGGTCCCGGGTGCCAGAGGGAAGCCTGTGCCAGCAGCCGGGGGAAGGAAGGCCTACTCTTGCACGAATTTCATGCATTGGGCCTCTAATATATATTTCATGATGCCCCTACATCATGAAAAGTGGCTGGATATGTTGGTAATCAATTTGGTGGTTCTCTTTGCAATAGACTGTTTTGGCTTGACACAAAATTCACTTTGAGGATCCCTAAAAGGTACTTCAAAGAAATAGTCATTCTGGTGTAGCTTATGCATTATAAGCTATGTACATAGAAAACATGTAAATCATGGAGTGATTTGCAAGTAAAGCTGTTTCTCCCATAGGCAACTCTTTGCAACGTGTTCCAGGGTGTTCAGAGGCAACTATTTATTTAATAGTAGCCATTACTCTCAAGAATGATTGTAAGGAGATCCTGTAGAAACTAGAAACAAATACTAATATGCCACTTTGCAATTTGTAAGGTTTTCTAAAGCATCAATTTATTTGGCCTTTTAAACCACCATATTATCTCTATTTCAAAGGTGAAGGAACAGGCTTAGAGAGGTCAAATAAATTTCCTAAGGCCTAGTCTACCACATACTCACTGTTTTAAACATTTCTGCAGCTCACCAGAGGAAGACTTATATATAGTATTTATTATCTGTACGTATTCTCTGGTGTGAGTCAGCAGTCTCTGGAGTTATATTTCCTAGAACAGTAAATGTCGCCGTGAGGCAAAACACCAATCACATTCTGCTCCAAAGTGGGGTCAAGTCACTCACTAGTGTTCCCAGCAACATGGATCTCAAATGTCCATGTTTGAGATCATAAAAGGGCTTGCTATTAGAGAATAACCTTCCTCTTATGGAATATGTGTATACATTTTGGCATTTCTCTAGGACCTATAGGAGCATAGTGGATGGGTTAGCAAATAAGAAAGAAAGGTTATCAACTGAAGATTGGGTCAAGTTGACATAGCTAAAATGGAGCCACTTTATGGGAAGCCATCTAATACCCCCAAAATGCTCTTTATTGTTTTATATGGGATTCCAAGAAATAGAATCCTACTTTTATTTTATATATTAGATTTTCAGTTTGTTCTCCCTCAGTATTTACTAATATGAATTTTGTTGAATGAGGCCTCATCTCTGTTGTGTTCTGGGAACCCTAGGATCCTGATCTAGAGGTATACTCCAAGTGAAGAGGGGGGAAAGTGAGTGGGTGGTAGCAGTTGGAACTGAAGTAAGAGAAATTGGGTCTCAAGGGGAACAAGAAACCTTGTGAGATACAACTGGAAAATTATGTCTGACTTCTTACTGAGCCCCCTTATCTTCAGCCCCACAGTGTTACATGTTTCATTCTGACTTGGGAGGCCTATTTTTTTTCCATATAGAATTTACAGTTTTGCAATAGATCTTGCAGTCTTCACCTCAACAAGTATACTTGAGTATCTGGAAGCCACAACACTCAAAACATGTCATTAAGTCAACCAACAGGTAAATGTAGCCACCTTACTCCCTCCAATAACTTGGATGAGTCTGCAACTCTAAAAAATCTGCCAGATGGAAGGGTGTTAGTGGGCTGGGTAAAAAAGGGGAAGGGGTTAAGAAGTACAAATTGGCAGTTACAAAATAGTCTTAGGGATGTGAGGTACAGCACAGAGAATCTTACTCGATAATAGGCAAACATGCAAATTGGTGTCACTCTGCTACACCCACCAGCCAATCAGAGCAACTATGCAAATTAACCCAACAAAGATGGTGGTTAATTTGCATATATAGGCGCCCAGAGGCCTGGGTCCTGAGAACATCATTGGCACCCAGGTCACTCCAAGGTAGGCCCCGTGTGGGCCCTGAGCAGCCTAGGAAGGGCCTGAGTCATGGAGCTCCTGGGCAGGAGCGAAGCCAGTGATTGGAGGGAGCTGGGGGGCAGGAGCAGAGCTGGAGATCAGAGGGAGCTGGGGGTCCCCTGCCCAGGCCTAAAGCCTCAGCCAGAGGTTTTAGGCTTGGGCAGGGGAAGAGTCAGTGATCGAAAGGAGATGGGGGCCCCCTGCCCAGGCCCCAAGGCTTTAGGCCTGGGCAGGAGCCGAGCCGGTGATCAGACGGAGCTGGGGGTCTCCTGCTGAGGCCTAAAGCCTGGTCCAGAGACTTTAGGCCTGGGCAGGGGCGGAGCCCATGATTGGAGAGTCTGGGGGTCACGTGCCCAGGCCTAAAGCCTCGGCCAGAGGCTTTAGGCCTGGGCAGGAGCCGAGCCAGCGATCGGTGTGAACTACAGAGGAAACATCTTTTCTGACCGCTCATTGGCTAAGCTTCCTGTATGCCACTGGTAATATTCTTAGTAACTTGGGTAATAAGAATCCAAAAAGGTGGTCTAGGGTTTTTCACCACACTCCCTAGAGAAAAAAAATGAAGGTCCACTGCTGGAGGGCTAAGAAATGTCATATACTGGCCTAGCCGGTTTGGCTCAGTGGATAATGCCTCAGCCTGCCTACTGCAGGGTCTGGGTTCAATTCTGACCAAGAGCATGTACTTAGGTTGCAGGCTCCTCCCTGGCCAGGGCCCAGGTCAGGGCTCATGCAGGAGGCAACCAATCAAAGTGTTCCTCTCACTTTGATGTTTCTCTCTGTCTTTCCCTTTCTCTTCCACATTTTCTAAAAATCAATGGAAACATATCCTCAGGTGAGGATGAAAAAAAATAAAGAAAGAAGTGCCATATCCTATGAAAGACACATCTTGAAAATGCCTAAAGAAAGTTGTCATTTTTTTGTGGTAAAGGGACTGGAGTCCGTGTTGATGAAAACACCTTGGTGGCTGCGGTGACTGGCAGTGGCTGCAGCAGTAGTGTGATGGGGCTGGTGCCTTCCCCTGATCAGCCCGGTCACCTCCCACAAAGGGAGGCCAGACTGTGGCTTAGGCCTGCTCTCCAAGGGGAGCAGGGAGCAGGCCAAAGCCATCAATAGGACATCCCCTGAGGGCTCCCAGTATGTGAGAAGGGGAAGGCTGGGCTGAGGGACCCCCCCAGTGCATGAATTTTGTGCACCGGGCACCTAGTATAGTCAATAATATCACAATAACTATGTACAGTGCCAGTGTTATTGGTAGTTGTTAATAAGAAGAGAGCAAGGGAAGTCAGACATTGTTAAGCATGATCAGCTGGGAGTATGAGCCTGTTTTCTTCACTGGGAAATTATAGCTTCACACCCCCACCCCATTCCCTGCAGATCACTAGGGTAAGGGATAGAACAAAAGGGGTAAGCACACGTGCAATAGAAGTCAAAATGGCACAGGGGGAGATACTTGACCATAGAGGACTGTCAGTTTAGCCAGGGAAGAAGATCACTGGCACAAGAGAGCATGGGAAGTTAATTGGTTATTTTGAAAAAGCTCCTATAGAAAAAGATGATTGGTTATTTTGAAAAGGTTTCTACCTTGGCCAATTTTGTTCAGTCGTTAGAGCATCTGCCAGAGGACCTAGGGTCGGGGGTTTGATTCCCAGTCAAGGGCACTTATCCAGGCACATGCAGGAGGCAACCAATAGATGTGTCTTTCTCATATTGATGTTTCTCTCTTTCTCCCCTTCCACCTCTCTCTAGAAACCAATGGGAAAAAATATCCTTCCGTGAGGATTAAGAAAAAAAGCTCCTGGAGACCAAAATCTCTCTCTCTCTCTCTCTCTCTCTCTCTCTCTCTCTCTCTCTCCCTGTAACACAGGTGCTCCTTCATTCCCATGCTCTCTCACCCCTAGGAACACATGACCATGTGGGTCTTGCAGTTATGGGGGCCCAAGGCAGACCATGTGGGCTCCAAAAGGAAAGTTTTAATAAGCAAAAACTCTGGACACTGGCCTTTGTCTTGGCCTTGTTAAAAACATGGATGGACTTTTTCCATGGTAAGACAGATGGAGATGGGAAGGACAGGGATGAGATGTTGGGAACCCAGGAGGGGAACTCCTTTGATTTTGCATCACAAATAAATCACTTTGCCACACCACAATTTCCCATGTGTATATCCCTGAAATATTTTTCTTGTGATCCCTTGGAAGAGCCTAATTTCAACCAACAACATTTGGAAGGGAGAGTCCCTTTTACACTGTCCTGAGAATTAGCAGGTCAGACAAATATGAAGACCCCAAGCCCTGGTGCAAATTCTGTTGGCCTTCTCTAAGGAAGGATTAACAAACATTTAGTCAGTGCCCAAGATCAGTGAGCACTTTTTTACTTAAAAGCATTAATGAGGACTAGGGGTTTTGTTGCCCCTAGAGGCACTGACAAGCAGTGTGCTTGCAGGAGAAGCTGGAAAATACCCGGCTTCAGGCAGCATAGCTACTGTGGAGACCCAGATGGATGCTCTGGCCCAGGCAGCAGCCCCTGCGGCATTAGAAAGAACCATTGCTGGGGGAACTCACTGCTGGACCAGGGGTCAGGATTCTGGGGCAGATGACCTTCTAATTGAGGCTCTCTCTACCACCCCATCCCACATGGCGATGGCCTCAAGCTGCAGAGGTAGGAAATCGCCAGAGTAAAAGGAAGCAAGAGTTTGAGGATGTGGCATGGCAGGACTCAGAGTCAGTTGCATGTGGAGTTCCGGGGATGGAACAGTGGATGAGGCTGGGAGATGGAAGCTGCAAGCTTCTGGGCTGCAAATTTGCACTAAGGACCCTGCAATTAGCAGCACACATCTGCCAGCTGCTTCCTGACCACAGCAAGCTGGGGTGGAGATGTGGAGAAGCAAAAGGAGACGAGCTGCATGCCCATATTGTGTACAGCTTAGCTAGGCTTGGTGGCAGTGGCTGCAAGAGGTCCCCCCTTTTGAGCACTGAGTTGGGCATGCAGTTGGTGACAATGGAGAAGAGAACCTGGGGCACACCCTAGGATTCATGTCCTAGGAACAAAACCCACAAAATCATCACAAGGTTCACACACACCCCAACACTCTGCACTCCCCTGAGACAATGGGCTTCCCACACAGAATGGAGGGTGGTAAAGACTAGGGCCATCTGCAGAGGTGGCACTGAGAACAAAGTGTGGCCATTTTGTTTCTCTCAGGCTGTGGCTGCCAAAAGGACCTGGGGACAGGCTGACAAAAAGTGTGCCCAGTCCTCACTTCTTAGCTGGACCACATGGATCCATGCAATTGGTTCTAGATCTGAATCTGAAGTGGCAGCAGGGACCATAGACTAAAGGAAGCAACAAACCCATACAAGCAGCAGTAGAGGGAAAAGAGAGAAATGTAGAGTAGAACTTCCATCCCAGGGAGACTGCCTTCCAGTTCTCACTAGGATCCATGCCCATGTCTTCTCTCTCCTCCTGGTTGGCTCACCAAATGTTGTTGGTTGAAATTAGGCTCTTCCATGGGATCCTGAGAAAAGGATTTCTCATACCCATGCATAGCGAGATTGTGGTGTGGCAAGGTGATTTATTTGTGATGAAAAATCAAAGGAGTTCCCCTCCTGAGTTCATATCGGTTTCACCATGGAAAAAGTCCAACCATATTTTCAGCAAGGCCAGACAAAGGCCATTGCCCAGAGTTTCTGCTTCATATTACAGAGACTTTTGGAGCCCATGTGGTTTGCCGGTGGGTCCCTGCATGGTCACATGCTCTCAGGGAGGGGAGAGCACATGAATGAACCATGGAGTGTGTCACCTGATGGGGGAGGGGAGAGAGAGAGAGAGAGATCTTTGTCTCCTGAGATGATAACCAGGAACTTTTTCAAAATAACCAATCATCTTCCAAGCTTTCCCAGGTCAATGATCTTTTTCCTAGGCTACACTGACAATTCTCTATGGTCAAGTACCTCTTCCTGTGCCATTTTGACTTCTACTGAATATGTGCTTACCCCCTTTATTAAATAATTCCCCCAGTGCTCTGCAGGAGAATGGGGTACAGGGTGTGAAGCAAATAGGCTTATGCTCCCAAATGACCATGTTTAACAATGTCTGACTTCCCTTGCTCTCTTCTTATTAATAACTAACTAACTACAGTAACACCAGGTGGGTACTTGTAATATCAGGGGGATCACTTCATAAGTTACATAAATATCTAACCACTATGTTGGACATCTGAAACTAATATAATATTGAATGTCAACTATAGTTGAAAAATAATCTAAAATTAAAAAAAAAAATCTGCCCATCAAACAGGGCAGTGACAGCTGGTCTCTCTATCCTGCATCAGTAGTTGTAACCTTTGTGACAATGTGGGTGTGAATTTACTTGTATGTGCTGAGTCTGTCATCTTCCCTGAGTTCTGTCCCTGCTGGTTTTCTGATATCCCAATCTCTCATGGTTTTCTGGTGTCTATAGAAACTGATTTGGGCCTGGATGTCTCCTCAGGCCTTGACCCCTACAATTCTATCTAAAGCTAATTATTGGTTGCCCACAACTCATTAACCTCTTTTATCTCACTGTTTCTGTTATACCCACAAACACAACACAATTCCAAGTCCTGTTAAGTACATGAAACCTGGTCATCTCTCTCCACAATGCTTCCTCTATTTCCCTCATAAGTTGACTGTTGGCTTCTCAGAGCTTGCTACTTTGATGCTTTATCTAAGCCTTCATATTCCAGATAAGTATCTTATGTTCAGAACCTGTCCTGAATCTTCTACCCTTTCAAAATGTATGAGATTAGTATTTTATTCCTCCAGAGTCTTGCCAAAACACATACTGACAACCTAATTTTCAATAATATTTCTTTACTAGAAGCCCAGTGAATGAAATTCATGCATGGGTGGGGTCCCTAGGCCTGGCCAGTGATCAGGGCCATTTAGGGCCTTCTGGCTGCCAGCCGGGGCCTTCCTGCCAGGGGGAGGGACCATGGGAGGTTAGTCGGCTGCAGGAGGTTGGCTGTGGGAGCTCACTGACCACCAGGGGGCAGCTCCTGCATTGAGCGTCTGCCCCCTGGTGGTCAGTGCACATCATAGTGACTGATCATTCTGGTCATT
>NW_005353746.1:149971-161684 GCF_000412655.1 Myotis brandtii
GGGATGGCGCTGTCCCGCCCTGCCTGCAGTATGCAAATTAGCCGCCATCTTTGTTGGCGGTTAATTTGCATATCATGTTGATTAGCAAATGGGAGGCATAGCGAAGGTATGGTCAATTACCATGTTTGTCTATTATTAGATAGGATAGATAATGGCTGAATATGTCCTGGGAAGATAAGTCTTCCAAAACAGTTCCATATATGATGAGAGTTTCAGACACTATGACAGACCATGTGTGGCAAAATACTTTCAAGCAGGGGGGCCTTTCATAAATTCTTAAGTCATAGCACATGATTTTTGATATCTCTATGGCCACTTGCCTCCCTCAAATTTCTCCAATGCACCTACCATTCTTAAAGATCTGCCCATCACATGCTTCCACCCCCAACACCTGCATTTTGCCCAGTATTTCCACTGGTGAAAATGAGTTCTAAGAAAAACTTGTAAAGAAACAGAAAGTAATGTAGATATATGTAACCCAAGTACATGTAAATAATCTAACTATCCAAAAATAGAGGCATGAGGAGACAAAAACAAAACCAAAACTCTATATCATGCTTGCATCAGGGCAAGAACTAAAGAAAATGAAAACACATTTTAATCAATTATGTGTTAAGGTGGTGGTCTTTCTAAAAAGCCATTAGGTTCTGGCCATTGTGGCTCAGTTGGTTGAGCATTACTCCATGCACCAAGAGGTCTCTAGTTCAATTCCAGGTCAGGGCACATTCTGGATTGTGGGCTTGATCCCAAGTAGGGGGTGTGCAGAAATCAGCAGATCAATGTTTCTCTCTCAAATTGATGTTTCTTTTTTCTCTCTCTCCCTAAAAATACCTTAAAATATTTTAAAAAAATAAAATAAAAAGTCATTAGTAAAAAGTATATATCTCCAGATAGATGATATAATTTTACATGTTTAAGATTAAAGGTTGAAGCCCATCAGGCACAATACAATCCAGAAGATGTTTCCAATGCATTTAAAATGAAATCATGGTTTTAGCAAAGCGAACTTCTGCTAAAGAGCTTGGTCTAGCAGAGAAAAAAAAAAGATGGTTATGTACATTACTGAAAAATAAAGTAGGAAGTAAGAACCACAAGAGAGGCACCTATGAAGTGCTGTAGGAGTACAGGACAAGGTGGAGTACCTTTCAATGTGGTGAAGGCCTCATGGAGGAGGGGGTTTCTGAGTGAAGCCTTGGAGGAAAGTATTACTTAAGGATAAGAAGATGTGGAGAAAAATTTGCTTGGGGAAGAGGGAGAAGGCTGAGTAAAGGTGAGGAAGGCAAAAGTGTGGGCATACAATGAGATAATGGAATAGTTTAATTATATTGTGGTGCAGCCTACTGTGACATTTTGTCATCCTTGGGTGATGAAAATACTGAAATTAGATAACACCTTTATGGGAGTTATGATTTAAATCAATTAGTTTCTCCATAATCTCTGTCCCATTTTGAAGTTATCTCTCTTATGACACTTATCACATCAGTATTTAATTTTTTGTTTCTGCATAGCTATCACCCATTAAACTTTGAGATCTTTGAGAGAAGGAGCCTGTCTCATTCATCACTGAGTTTCCAACATCAAGCAGAAGGTCTGGAATATACTTGTCTCAGGGAGGAGTGTCATTTTACCAAAGTCACACGGTTAACAAATGTTGGACTCAAATCAAGTCTTTTACCACTATATCAATAGGGGTTCTGGGTAGAGAGCAGTTTATTATTTTTATAGGGCTCTGTAAGTATGTAAAAAATCATTCCACATCTCAACACCCCTTCCTTTTGTTTCTTATATCTAATACTGTTCCCTTGGAATCATAATCTGAACCTAAACTTGTTGGCTACTCCTCATCAAGTTGCAAAAGAGACAAAGAAAACACTTTCCAAGTGTCATGAACTACAGAGGACTTTTGAAGTCATAGAGGCTACACAGTTCAGGTGGCAGAAGAGACCCTGTAGTAGAGTAGGAAGTAGGCGGTCTTTAGTCATAAACAATACACATGAAGAGCCAACATTTTCTATATTTTGAAGCTGAGTAGAGATAAGGAACCTCAAGGACTAGATACTGATTGGCAGGTGCTAACCCTCCTCTCCACATAGGTATTTGTACAAGATCTGAAGATGATTTGGGTAGTGGTTAGAGATAAGCAGTATGTTACATGCTGGTTTTTGATTGTCTGGTTTTTAAAAGGTTCAAAATTGAGGAGAAGGTGGGGGTGAAGGGATATGAAATCAATCTATGGGAAGCAGAATGAGTTTTGTTGTATCACCAGAATTTAATTTTAAACACAGTAGCATCACAGGTCATACCAAGACCTGTTTTTTAAAGAATGGCCTCCTCCCCCACAAAAAATCAAATAAAACAAAAACACTACAACCAAACCCCATTCCTCTAGCAGTGGTTCTCAACTTTCCTAATGCCGTGACCCTTTAATACGGTTCCTCATGTTGTGGTGACCCCCAACCATAAAATTATTTTCGTTGCTACTTCATAACTGTAATTTTGCTACTGTTATGAATCGTAATGTAAATATCTGATATGCAGGATGTATTTTCATTGTTCGCGACCCACAGGTTTAGAACCGCTGCAAGGGGTCTAAAGCACTAAGACTGTAGGAGACAGCACTACAGATAAAAGATAATCTGGCTTGGGTTTAAAAAATAGCCATCTGGCTTCAGGAAAAGAAGCCTCAAAACTTTATTTACACAGGTGTTAGCTCAGGTTTCTATTGAATCTGGCCATAATATCCTTTAAGACACGCCTCTGGTTGGACAAGGGAAACCAAAGGCTGTAGAACGTGTAGGATAATTTATGACCTTTGTTAGCTTTTCTCCTGGCCTATGGCTGTGGACCTGAAATTACCAGAGAGGTCAGAAGATACACAGAGAGCTTTGAAACCTTAAATTACAAAGCCTAGAATTCAGGCACTGTAATGAATCCATTCTTACTGGGATGTCTGGAAATGTTACTTATAATGCTCTTGGAGCCAGAGGAAAGAGAAACAGATTGGCCTTTGATATATTATTATACAATTTATATTGGAGCTTCTGATCACTAATTAAGTAACACTGTATGGAATTGTTTGGGAACTTTACACCAAACCAAGGCCTTCTTTAACCAGGGGACAACCACTGATATCTCCGACCTTTCCTTTCTGCATACTTAGAGGACACCATAACTGTATGTGTACCAATGACCAAGGAACCAACAGTTACTGGGCACCAGGAGCTGTGTTATACATAATTTAGTTCTTACAATAGCCCTGTGAGCTCACAGAAGCATAGAAAAGTTAAGTTATTTGCTCAAGGTCACTTAAGTCTTGGAGCTAAGGATCGAACTCAGGTCTGTCTATTCCCCAAAGCTGATGTTTATAAAGTTAACTACTAGCCAATGGACACATCTGGGGTATGTAAAGTTTTAGAGATTTATTGTTAACGATTTAGATTGTTATAGATTTGTTGCTAAAAACTTTAATATCATTTAATCCAATCATTTTGCTATTCAGATGGAGGTTTTGAGGTTCATATGGAACAAGACATACTTAAGGCCACATGGTAAGTCAATGGAAGAACTAGAGCCCGATTTGGTGTTTTTGCACTGTATCTTGTTCTACTCCCTAGAAAGTAGCCTGCTTCCAAAATTCCCAGAGAATAGAGTTAAAACAATAACATACAATTCAACATGGAAGACACAAAAGCTTTTAAAGAAGGCATGTCAAAGGACCTGCTGCATCTGATGATGTTTCTCTTAACCACCTCTGAACCCCACAATGTTCCCCCAAACAATCCTCCTGCTTTCATGCAGCCCTATTTTTGGCAGATCCATAACTCAGCTGGCCACCTGAGACTTACTTTTTATGGGACAGGGTTTTTCTACAACACTGTATCAGAGTTTCCAAAGCCCTTCCTCTTTACCATGTGGAGTATATGTGGCATCCATCAAAACTCATTTGTATATATTTCATAGTTATCCACATGCTTACACTGCTAAAGACTATAAAATATGTGAAAATTTTCAACTTCTCCTCTGGCTATTTCAAGGGGGAGTGATCTACTAAACATGGAGCACTGTTATCATATAAAAGTACTCTCTTCTAGCACTCCTAGATGTGCTTATTTTCCTCCTGTTTATTAAAAGGATGCATAGGACATAGAAGCCACCAGACCAGGCATTCTGGGAAAGAAAGACATAAAAAATTGACTGGCCAACTCAGAAGAATGTTTAAAATCAGATAATTTAGAAAGTTACTAAACATCAGGGGACAAGAAGGAATGAATTTTACTCTGCAGATTTGCAAGCACAGGAGCAACCATCTAAAGCAGGAGTTAACAAATTACAGTCCACAAGCCAAATCCAGTGTGCTGCATGTTCTTTTGTGGCTTGGGTGCTGTGAATGATGTTTTAGATTTTAAATGGTTGAAAACATAAAAAGGAAAATAGTATTTAATGGCATGTAAAAATTAAATGAAATTCAAATTTCAGGGCCTATAAAGTTTTATTGGAATATAGCCACTCCTATGAGTTTACATATTGTCTAGGGCTGCTTTCACACTTTCACAAAGGCAGAGTTGAATAGTGGAGTCAAAAACCATATGGACCATAAAGCCATAAATATACAGAGATGGGCAAAAGTAGGTTTTCAATAGTGAGTATACGAAACACAGAGTTTATTCTTGTATTATTCATTATTAATTATTTATTTGTACTACAACTTTTGTCCACCCCTGCATTTACTACCTGGCTTCTTACAGAAAAGGTTTTTCAACCCCTGATCTAAAGTCTGGCTGGCTATGACATTTAAGAAAACCAGAAACAAATAAAAGATAAGAGGAGCTTTGTGAGAAGATCTGTTGGATTTGTGCAATCAAGATCAGTCAACTCCTTGGCCAAAGATACCTGATTAAGCTTCTGTTGAAGCTGCAAGTAGATCCCCCTTGCATAGTTAACTTGCCTCTGCGAAAAGTTACCCAAAAAGCCAGAGAGTGAAGAGAACACTGAAGTGCACAAAAATTCTGTGCAAGATTCCAAACAAGAAGTAACATTCTGTTCCACATGAGTTGAGGTGGGAAAGAGTGGATTTAAAGGACAGAAAGAGTTCAATGAGGGTTCACTTACATTTCTTCCCTCACAAAAACCTGAGACAAGAGAGAGAATCAAAGCCATACTTACATAAAATTTGCCAAGGATACTAAATTGGGACATATTGTAAACATCAGTGAGGATGGTGTAATTCTTTGAGTTCCTGAATGTAAACTACAGTTTCAATTTATGATGTGTACCAAACAGTGCTCCATGTGTACAAAACAAATGGATGTACAATCTCCAAAGTTTTACTAGAAAATGTCTGAAAATAGTAAATTCTTGTGCACATAATGCACACGATGAATTAATTAACTCTCTTTGAAACATGATGAGGTAGAGATGGGGATTCATATCCTGATTTTCCAGATGAGAAAATGGAAGTTACCCAGCCATGGTCACAATGCCAGGGAAAGAGAAATCTCAGACTTATGAGTTTTAACCCTATCTATCCACAGTGCACTCTCTCAGATGACTCTACCCCTATATAAAGATAGATTTTTAAGAGAATGGGAACTAGGATTTGCCATATACAAGGATAGCAAAATCAAAAGTACACACAGGTACAAATGAACATGTGTTTGCTGAAATAATTGAGATGTTTGTAATTTGCAAAATTGTCACGAATTTTAAGCTGGAAGAATATTTAAAATATCTAGTTTAAGTATTTTATTTTATAGATAAGGAAAACTGAGGTCCAAAGAGGGAAATTTCATATATGGGCCACAAAACTAAAGCCCCTTTGAGTCCTTACCCCTGCATAGAGATATAACTCTCCTTAGACTGCCTGTCTTTTTAGATAGCATCCAATATGGATTTCCCTTTCAACTCCTTGCTCATCCCACCCACTCTACCAGCTAGCTGATTCTCCTCATGACTGTTTCTAATTCACAAACCATCCCCTCAAGTTCCTGAGTGTATGCCCCCATGCCCCCATGCACACACACACACATACATGCATGCATGCACACATACACACAAATACTTTCACTAAGTTTCCATCAACCAGATTTTAGTGATTTTACCCCCAAGGTCTAGTACCATTATCTTTTACCTCAAAATGTTCAGATCCTTCCCTGACTAGCCTCACCCTCACCCCAAACTCCCAGTATTACTAACAATGAGAAAATGTGACACACTCTCCTCTTCTTTTGCCTCAACAGGAAAACCTGGCTATATTACAATTGACTCTGTGTGAAGCCTTGCACCAATGACAACATTAAAGCCTCATGCTTTATGAACTACCAAATCTAGAAATGGACTTCTGTCTGACATGCCAGGCTTTTAAGTCTTGTACCTGTGCCCAGTCCAGAGATTTCTGAAACCATGAATAAAGTGGTAATCAACACCATGAATACCCAGTCTGAGTTAACTAACAATGACAAAAAAGTGAGGAAGAGAAAGATTTGTGCTTCCACTCTCTCCAATACAGGTGGAATTCAATGTTGGAACCAGGTAGATTCAGAATCACCTGAGAAAGGACATCTGGACAACAGAGATGGATTTTAATAAAGGAGAAAAACAAACAAACAAACCAATAAATGTTCTCGGAGGGTAATAAGACGGCCCCCTGCCTTCAAATAGAGATAATGATGGCAGTAAACTCCAGTCACCAAGCTTTACAGATGGGAGGAGATTGAAAACACCAATAATTTTTTCTTTGTTTTGTGTATATTTTTAAACCACCTTATCCTGTCCCTCAAAGGGCTCAGAACTGGAACATGGGGTCCACATCCAAAGGAAACAGGGGGCTTCGTAGTTTCGCAAGGAATCCATTGGTTATTTTTTATATTTCAAACAGTCAATAGCATTTGGCCCCATGAACTCATAATGGCACATTTTCTCAAAGAAAATATAACCAGGTTTCCCTAACTTAAGTGCTTTTAGGGTCTGGAACATTTGACACCTTGCTGGATTTCCAAGTGTTCTATAAGTTGAGTGACTGCTCCTCCCCCTTCTCTTCCTTATTCTCAAATACATCAAATCCATGTCATAGCAGAGTTCGTCCCAAGCAGCCTTGCCAGCTGCCCTTTTGCCTGTCTCCCTCTTTCAGCCCTAACTTCTGCAGAAAGCTCCCAGGTGGAATATGTTATGACAGCAAAATCTTCCCTTCCACAGTATGTTTATTTCCCCAGTTTTCCACAACAGCATTATCATGACCCAGATTTGTAAAACCCAGAAGGAGCATTAATTACAATCTAATCTATCTATTGAATTTGCTTGCTTACTTGAACTTTTTTGCCATCTGATATGACTGCTATTACTGTGGTGGCTGGCTTACTGACACACAAGCTATAGACAGGTACTCAGCTTCATTCTTTGCTCCATAAGCAGGACGTAATGGATGACAGGGTATGGAGAAGAGGCAGGCACTCACTGGGGTAGGGAGAGTAATCTGAAGTATTTTAAGCTGCTCCTCACTTCCTTTTTACTCCAAATCAAGGCCTTCCTTCTGTAAGTACTCTTAAGAAAGGAAGGCACTGCTTTCTGTGTCTCTTTCCAAACTACACAGGCCTAGACACTGGGGCCCTAGACGTTATACTAGCCCAGCATAAGCAGTAGCACTGGGCCACTCAGGAGTATGGATGAAATACACAGCATGTTTTCAGTAATACTGAATGCTACCTGTCTCCTTGTTGCTTTAGAGACTGCAAAAAAATAATAACAGCTGTCCATTTTATAGGTACCCCTGCCACCTGGCCAAAATGATGGAAATACAATCATCATTCCAATTGGCTATCAGTGGAGAGGCCATTAAAGGACACACATTTGCTACCTCTTTCTAGATGCCAAGAACTCTCTGGTTCCTCTGTGGGTGTCATCACATTCCTGGTGAAAGGTGTGGCTTTACTTAGCTCCACTTTCAAAACTATCTATAGGGTTTGTAGCCTTTACATAAGGAAAGACTGTCTGTTTGGGTTCCGGCATAGAATTCAACATTTTTAGGCCTAGTGACAGGGGAAAAAGTCTCAGAAGAAAGTACTTCCTTGACAGAAAGTGGGAGAAGGAGTAGATACTGGTGTTTAGCAACTGAATCTGTTCCCTGAGCAGAGTGTCTGTTTACAGGCTGTTCATCACTGCTTCTTTGAGAAAGAAGCCATTAGAACGATGGGAGAGTAAAGTGAATAAATGGCTTAGACCCAAATTGACTGAGAAAGAAGGAGGCACTAGCATATATAGACGGTCTGTAAATGGGAGTTCCCTCTATAGGATGTAGGCTGAGCACCTCTGGGGGCTGAGCAGACATGAATTGTTCTAAGCTAAATAAGATTAATGAGCCAGGTCTTCAGTCCATATAGCCAAATATAAGATGCAACTTAGCCTGGGACTCTGTACCAATGGACAGCCCTGAGAGCAGGTCTCTGGAGAGGAGAATAAAAGTGTTTCATCACTTTAGTTCCTTCTCTACCTAGGAACTATTAATGCAAAGGGGCATCAAGAAGGCAGCAGCAGGAGGGAGCAGGTGCATAGACTGATGGTCTGCTTAACAGTGAGAACACTTCTTTTCTGGGGCTGAGGCCAGGGAGACTTTACTAAGGAACAATCTTGTATTCATAACAAAATACAGGCTGGGGACTCAGTTGGAGTATCTCTACTTCTAAATTCTCCAATAAGGACAAATTTTCCCCCACTAGCAGCAGAGTGGAACACAAGCAGAGAGAAAATTAAATCTTTTCAAATCATTAATTTTTCTTTCATTTCTAGGACCCACCAAATTCCAAGTACCAGCTGGGACCACCTTCATTGCCTACATTGCCTGTACTACCAACACTGTTGAAGCCAGCAGGCCAAATAAGAAAACTTGATTCTTTAGGCTCTGAAAAACTTTGAGAAGGCCCTGCCAGTGACCTCGTCCCTGAGATGATTAAAATACAGGGCCCTGGAAAATTAGTGCCTCTCTCTAGAAGATAAAGGAAAAAGAACAATAGAAGTGGGTGTGCAAGTCCCTTTACCTTCAGCAGCTCTTTTAAAGAAGACTTTGCAGCTTCCACAAGTGAGAGCTCCATAATGACAGCCAGAAGCTTCATCCCCACAGATCAAGCAGGTCTTCTGGGGTGGAAAGTAATAGTCGATGGGCAGAACATGTTCCCTGGCAGTCTCCAAACTGGAAAGACACAAGAGAAATAATGAAATACACATCAGTAGTTGGCAGAAATTGGAGGGTAGAAGTCTGAGATCTTGAAGAGTGAACTACATGTGTACATTATTATCATTCATTGCTTAATACAGTCAGTGTGGAGCTGCCTTTTTTGAGGGAATACTTCTAGAGATAATGTTTTCAGGGTTTCCTGTCACATGGACAGAGCCTTTATGGATCCTGTTAAGGAATTAGACAAGTTCTCTGGGGTCAGCAATCTTATGGGCTATGTTTACATGAGGGAAAGATGAAGGCAGAAATATAAGGTTAAGGTATATAACTTAAGATGATGGTCAGGCAATAATTTCAGAGCAAATAAATGGTATGAAGCCAATCCTATGACCTTACCTTATCCAAAGGTAGAACTATGGCTAAACCAGATTAAACATCATAGCAGTCTTATGTCCTTGCCCTAGTCTCTCAGTTCCATTCTCATCTGCAAATAGGAATAATGTTACCCATACTTCTGAGCTACTGTTGTGAATGATTATATAAATTAGGCAAAAAGATAAAACTTCCTTGAAATGAATACACAGTGAGGGATCATAAGTAGTTTTATCATAGAAGTCTTCTTTTGACTTTTCTCCCACTCCCTCACTTTCCTTAGGAGTCTCTATATATCACATGGATATGCCCCCAAACCCATTCTACCACATAAAGTAGCAGAATCCCTATGCATGAAGCTATTGTTGAGAAATGATGGACATTGATTCTCAAAATCTCTTAGGCTACCATCTCAACACTTGGCCATTACAATACTCATGGGTTCCTTTGGCTAGGATGGAGCTTCAGTGGTCACCTAGTGTAACTGCCAAGAATATCCATCTCTGAGTCTTAGGTGGATGTGAAGAAGTGGGCCAGAAATCCAGTCCTACAACTTAATGGAATGGGTAATTCTTAGTCTCCCATAGTAATTAATTCAAGTGTAAACAAACAACATGGCTCCTACTATCCAAAGGTCATTTTTTTCTCTCCTACACATTAAACAAAACTTAAGTGACCTCTTGGGTTAATCTGCCTCAGGCAGACAATTTCCCATATTCTCATCTACAGGAATGCAGCCACTATTTTTCATGAGCACTTCTTTCTTACTAAGGAAGGAATGTAAGTCCTAATGGCAGCCTGTTTGCCATGTGGGGGTGATTTCAATACCACAAAACAACTCTGTGAGAGTTTTTTCTCCTTATATCATATGAAGAAATTCAGACTCATAGAGGAGAAGCCCAGGATATTTGACACCAAGGCCTGGACTAGCTGACTTCAAATCCAACATAGTTTCCATTACCCTGTTGTATTCTCGCTACCACCTTCACTTTCAACCCATGGTTCTTTGCTAATCATGCTCAGCACAGTCATCAGAATTTTTTTTTTTTAAAAAAAAGCAATAAAGGATTTCCTCCCTTCAATCTACCAATGAGCAGCCCTGACAAGGAAGAAAGCTTTCACTCAGGCTACACTTGATAAGCATTTTATCTCTAAGACACAAATATTAGCCTTTATTCAAGGCCCAAGTACAACAAAAAGTACTCCCAAAGTTCTGAGGATATGTAAATCCAGGAGCTGACTATGGTGGCCTGTATTTTCTCCTCATAAGCCTTCCTTTTCTCATCTTAGCTGGAAAGCCCACAGGACTCTGTCCACCAAACCAAGACAAACAAGGTGACAAAATCCACAGGAAAAGAGTTTCACTTTCCATATAAAAATGAGCCTAATGCTAAGAAAGTTATTCCTTTGGCTAAAAATGTCATTTCTTTGAGTAAAAATTGTGTCCCCATCCTTATTCATAAAACAAGGAGAAAAAGCAGTTTTCTCCTCCTCCTCCTGCTCCTCCTCCTCCTCCTCGTCCTCCTCCTCCTCCTCCTCCTCTCCTCCTTCTTCTTTTTGGAAATGTCTTTACCTTCTTCCTACTTTTTTGACTTCTGTAGCTAATACATACCATTCAAATAAAATCAGAAGGTCATGCATTTAGGTGCCCTATGTGTTAGGCCATTTAATATACATAGTACCATTTAATCTTCCTACCAACTCTGTATCTTCCCTATATTGTAGGACAGAAAACTTATGCTTAGAAAACTTAAGTGAACTTGTGGATTTGTAACCAATAACTGACCATGTTATGAGATTGGAGGTTGAAATTAAACACATTGAATCAATTCAACTCATAGAACCTAGCTAGCCCAATGGACTAGGTACAGGGCTAGGTGCTGGGGATATAGCATTGATCAAGATATTATCTTTGCCTCTAAACAACTTAATGTCTTATAGAAAAGAAAGATAGGAAGCAAGGAACTGAAAAATAACATAGTAGATGATATAATAGAGCAGAGTACAGATTGCTACAGATGAGAAATCACCTCAAAGACAGGAATGTTTTTTGAAAGGCATAAAAGTATATATGGGTAGGAGAAAAAAAATGGCAGAGGTTTAGACGGACATGTCGGTGCCTTGTCCCAGAGCAGATAAGGGCGAGCAGCTGAAACGGGTAACATACAGCCCGAATAA
>NW_005353746.1:161898-162223 GCF_000412655.1 Myotis brandtii
TTTAGGGTGGGGAGGGGAACCCCCGGGGGGGGGGGGGGGAACTCTGCGCCCCACAAAGTCCACTGCCGTTGGGGCCAGCGTGACCCACGAGTGTGGAAGGGCTCCCCCAGGGCTGCTGGCAGAAGGGAACGCTATAAATAAGCACACAGTTGGACTGGACGCAAATAGGCAGCCTCAGATTTAGCCAGTCTGCTGGCTACTTGGTGCCAGGGGCCAGAGCATGCGCAGAGACTCCGCGCAGATCTGGAAGGTGGAGCCTTGCGAGTTCGCACAATTTCCCAGGCTCTTGTTTTTACACTTCCTCTTAAATCTGTGCGTTTGATTG
>NW_005353746.1:163370-163659 GCF_000412655.1 Myotis brandtii
GTGTTCAGTGCCTGGTACGTTGTGCCTTGTTGTGTTGTATTTTGTGCCTTTAAATAAACGCAGCAGATCCAAGCAGCAGCGGGCTCCTGATCACCACACGCTCTATCTGAGGAAAAGTTGCTGTGTGTGAAGCATCCCTCCACCAGCCAGAAGAGCCACCACAGCTGTGAACAGCACCCATCAGAGGACCTGCTACCAACGGAGGAGCAGCTGCTACCACAACTGCCCAAGGAGCAACCACAGCCCGAGGAGCCACTGCCACCCAGGGAGCAGCCACTGAACGACTCAA